>NW_027185612.1:5134231-5225695 GCF_028583685.1 Petaurus breviceps papuanus | reverse complement strand
TCTATCTATCTATCCATCCATCCATTCACCCATCCATCCATCTGTCCATCTATCCATCTATCTATCTATCTATCCATCTATCTATATATCTATCTATCTATGTCTATCTAATAAATGTTTATAAAAGTACTGATTTCAGGTTAATAGATTTTAGGTGGAAATTACACCTTCCCAAAAGTCTTTCTGTAAATTTCATTGTGTCATTAGGCATTTAGTCAATACCTTTTCATGAGGATTATGAAGTTTTTACTGGTTATTATAGTTGAATATATCTGGTTAAGTCTCTCTATATAAGATATATTGCCAGATCACACCATAGATCATCTAAACATTTTGGGCCTATGAACAATTAAGATAGAGTGATTACTTCATTTTTTTCTATTTATACACCCAATACCTGACATATGATAGGGGCTTAATAAATGCTTGATTGGCTTATGGGGATGGGGAGGGGACTATTTCATTAGAAATGTCAAGGTGGACAAAATGAACCAGTAAGCCATGCCACAATTCAATTTGGTGGCTAAGGATAGGTAACTATGCTTGGCCGGTGTGTGTATATGTCAGGCAGAAAGATACATTTCTTGCTAAGGGGTGAATCCTGTGCATAACACAGAGGGCTTCAGCAGTGCACAATTCCATGAAATCACCAGGACCACATGGTTGCTTAGTATTCAGAGGTGCTCCTTTCATTCAGGGATCTCATTTAAACTTCACTGAACAATAAATGATTTATTCTGGGAACCTTTCCTCAAATAGTCACTTGGCTCCATTTTTTGACGGTATTTTTTCCCTTCCTAAAAAGGTGTAGACAAGACTGTCTGTTTACTCAGTATTTTAGAAAGCTCTTGATTATTTTCTACACTTTATACTTAATAGCTGAACAGTTCTTCTTCAATGTCTACATGGTTAAGATATCATTTTGTTTCTAACAGCCATGGTGTTATACTGATGGATTATCTAGTTCCAAACAGGTAAATTAAGCATCAAAGTCAAGGATGAATGATGGCTGAGACTATTTACTAGTGACAATGTATTATCAGCAGTGTTTAACTGGATGAATGTATCAGCCTCAGATTTCCAAGAAAATAAAAAATGTATATAGAGGCAACATCGCATTTATGCAGCATCATCAGGGAAATGAGCTGCTCCAGGAAAGTGAATTCTCTAGAAAATTGAACCTTACTCTTTCCAGTGCCAAAATTTATTTTATTTTAATCATTTTTGATAGAAAGCTTTCTAAAATGCATTATTCACTTCCCTGTCTTAAGATGATTTATATAGAGCATAATTTATCCTTTTTTGGGGATGACTCAGGATCCTTGTTATGTCTGTAATGCATTGCTTTGTGATACACTGATGTTCTAGGAACCTAATGACACGTGTAGTTCCTATCCTGAATGTGGTCCTCCATCTGCCAACTTCTCCTAATAGAATCTAAGGGGGGAAAAATGACAACTGAGCTATTTCAGTTCTTGCATGAACTTTACACGGTAAGGTGGATAGAATAATGAATGGCATCATGTTCAAGGAGACCAGAGTTCAAGATTTGTCCTTGACACTAACTGCATAATAGGCAAGATATATCTCAGCATCCCAAATAACTGTCTGAAACTATAAATTACAGATTAAATTCTGATAAGCATTGGCAAAGGAAATGTCCACGTTGCATATTCCCTACAAACTTGTTTTCCTTCTGAAAAGAAAAACAGCATTATTTAGTTTTACTGTTTCCATCCTTCTTAGGTTGTCAGCTGCTATTTCTGGCTGTTTTCAATGCACCCACTACCAGTAGCCCTTCCTCTTGTAAATGGTTGTTTCTAATCTCCCTTATGCTCACAGATCCACTAATCCCATAAAATAAGAGTTAATAAACTCTAATAACATGACATCATCTTCTGCTTGATACAATGCCAAAACATTATTGCTTAATTTTGGATCGATGGTTGAGTTGCAGAGGTGATTCCCAGTTTCAGGTAAATGGCTTCCTGTTGTTTTACTATTTTCAATTAAGATTTATTTTCTCTTCTTTCTTTACCCCCTCTCACACCAGAACTGGACTAAAAGGAAAACAAAATCACAATAGAAAACACACATATTCATCAAACAAAAACATATCCTCTTATGAACATTGAATCCATCATCTCTGTCAGGAGGTGGGTAACATATAATGGGTGAGGGAGAATTGAAGAGGGGAAGTCCATCACTATGTTTATGCTATTTGATCATGAACAAATAATTTCACTTTTTTTGGACCTCAATTTCTTCATCTGTAAAATAGGGATAATAATATTTGTATTACTTGCCTCTTAAAATTACTATGAGGAAAGTACTTTGCAAACCGGAGATAGGGCTTCATTAGCCTGACAAACAAGCTAATGTTCAAACAACAAGGTTCCAGCAATGACCACACGAGAAGGATTCACTGAAAGATACCCAGGATCAGAGGGAAATCAGCAGCTTGAGTTCTGGAGGCAGTTGAATACATAATAGCAGCTGCTGAGTTATAGCTTCCTCTATTCTGTGGTATATTTGGTGCCACTGACATCTCACATTTATTGTAGTATTCAGGAAAGTACTCTATCGCTAAACTACATCCCCAACCCAAAAAAAAACCTATGTTTTTCATTTTTTTAAGTTCCTAGAAAACAATATAGGTGGAAAATACAGATAAGATTATTTCCTGTAGCAGAGATTCTTAAACTTTCTTGTGTCATCATCCTTTTTGCATACTAGGAAAGCCTATGAACTCCTTCTCCAAATAATGATTTTAAATTCATAGTATCTAATACATAGGCTTATAAAGGAGACCAATTGCTTTAAAATATAACTACCAAAATCGTTTTTTTTGTTTTTTTTAATTTTTTTAAAATTTATTTTAATTTTTAACATTCATTTCCTAAAGATTTTGAGTAACAGATTTTCTTCCCATCTCTCCCCTACTCCTTTACCACAAGATAGCAAGCATACTGAATACCCCTTCCCCCAATCTATCCTCTCTTATGTACCCATATTTTCCCCCTTACTTTCATATAGGGCAAGATGGATTTCTATACCCCATTGCCTGTATAACTTATTACCTGGTTGCATGTAAAAAAATTTTTTTTAATATTTATTGTTAAAATTTTGAATTTTGAGTTCCAGATTCTCTGTCTTCTCTCCTCCTCACCCATGCCCAGTGAGAACACAAGCAATTCAATATAGGTTTATACATGTGTAGTAATGCAAAACATTTCCATAGTAGTCATATTGTGAAAGACTATTTCCCTCCATCCTATCCTGCCCCCCCCATTTATTCTATTTTCTACTTTGACCCTGACTCTTTTTAAAACTATTTGCTTCTAACTACCATCTCCACCAATTTGCCCTCCTTTCTACCACACCCCCTCTTATCCACTTCCCCCTACTTTCCTGTAAGGTAAGATAACCAATTGAGTGTATATGTTATTCCCTCCTTAAGCCAAATCCATGAATAAAGTGGATTCATTCCCTTTCACCTTCCTGCTCTTCCCCTCCATTATAATAGCCTACTCCTGCCTCCTTTATTTGAGATAATCTACCCCATTCTATCTCTCCTCCTCTCCTTCTCCTGACATATTCTTCTTTCATCTCTTAATTTTATTTTTTTATATCATCATCTCACATTCAACTTACCCTGTGCCCTCTGAATATGTATACATATACACACATACACACATATACACATACACCCACCTATACATACATACATATATGTGTATATATATATATATATATATATATAAAATCCCTTCAGCTATCCTCATACTGAGCAAAATCTCTTGAGTTACAAATATCACCTTTCCATATAGGAATGTAAATATTCAACTTTAATAAATTCCTTATGATTTGTCTTTACTGTTTACCTTTTCATACTTCTCTTGCTTCTTGTATTTTGAAAGTCAAATTTTCTGTTCAGCTCTGATTTTTTCATCAAAAATACTTGAAGGTTCTCTATTTCATTAAATATTCATATTTTCCCCTGAAGAATTATACTCAGTTTTGCTGGGTAGGGGATTCTTGGTTTTAATCCTAGCTCCTTTGACCTCAGGAACATCATATTCCAAGCCCTTCAATCCCTTAATGTAGAAGCTGCTAGATCTTCTGCTATCCTAATTGTGTTTCCACAATACTCAAATTGTTTCTTCCTGACTTCTTGTATTATTTTCTCCTTCACCTGGGAACTCTGGAATTTGGCTATAATATTTCTAGGAGTTTTCTTTTGGGGATCTTTTTCAATAGGTGATCAGTGAATCCTTTCTATTTTTATTTTGCCCTTTGGTTCTAGAATATCAGGGCAATTTCCCTTGATAATTTCTTGAAAGATGATGTCTAGGCTCTTTTTTTGATTGTGGCTTTCAGGTAGTCCAATACTTTTTAAATTATCTCTCCTGGATCTATTTTCCAGGTCAGTGGTTTTGCCAATGAGATATTTCACATTGCCTTCTATTTTTTCATTCATTTGGATTTGTTTTATAGTACCTTGATTTCTCATAAAGTCATTAGCTTCCAAATGGATGAATGCTCCAATATAATTTTGAAGGAATTATTTTCTTCAGTGAGTTTTTTAAAATTCCTTTTACATCTGGCCAATTCTACTTTTTAAGTCATGCCTCTCCTCATTGGCTTTTAGGACCTCTTTTGCCATTTGAGTTATTCTATTTTTTAATGTGTTATTTTCTGCAGTCAGGCTATTGACTTGTTTTTCATGATTTTTTTTTGCATCATTCCCATTTCTCTTCCCAATTTTTCTCTAAGTCTTGTAATGCCATGCACGAGCAGCTTTCCAGAAGAATGCTACTTTGAACAGTTTTTACGGTTCTGGTTACACAGTATAGTGATCCCTTTATTTATTCCATAACAAATCAGAACAAAACATTCACTGTAAATCAAGGTACAGTATTCACAATGCTACAACTTATCACAGAAATCACAACATAGTATTCACATACTATCATTAAAATGGCCACATAGTTTTCACCAAAGTGGTCACAATATTTAGAACAAAGAACAATAATCTTAAAGTACAATAGTCAAAGTCTTCCACTAATGGGGCACCCTAAATTAACTCAATCAGTCACTTATTCATCAATCAATTACTAAGTATCATTAATTAGAACAATAATTAGAAAATACACAGACCCTCCACCCCTAAGTCACTAGTAAACTACAATTTCATCATTACTCAATACCCATGGAGAGGTCTTTTCATCTTAACTTGGGGCCAGTTCTCAGATTCCCTGGATCCCCTTCCATGTTCCCAGATTCTACCTGGATTCACCAGACTGTCACCTGGGTTCAATGGCAGACACCTCCCAGTTCCTTGTCCAGCTCTCTGGGTAGTTTCTGCTCTGCCCTGAAGTTCACAGGGTCCAGTCCATCTCAAATCTTTCACAATTTCTGCTCCCAGGAATTCAAAGCTCAACTAAGCCACAAACAGACAAAGTACCTGGATCCCAGTCATGCTTCCTCAGTCTTCTGCAGCTTGTTCAAAAAATCATAATCACCTTATTCAGCCTGGGAGTAGGGGGCTCCTGGACTCCTTGGCTCCTAGACTCCTAGCTTCCTGGACTCCTGGGCTCCTGTTCAGAAGAAGCTCCACCACCACAAGTTCTCAGAAAATTATGGCTCAGTTCTTGATTCTCTCTTCTGTAGCTGCTCTGCCTCCAGATTCTTGTCCCAAGAAATTCTGTCCCTTCCTCTCTGGGGCTTTCCTTATATACACATAGCACCAGCTACTTCCTGTTTCAGCCAACCCCTTCCTGTTATGTCAGCAACAGGATACAGGAGTTCATATCTTCTGTTTCCCCACAGAGGCTTGATCAGTTACTAAGTGCAAAGTACCTGTTACTTTTGCTTATACAAAGGGATCTTCAAATTCAAATTACATCAAAATTACACTTCTCTTACCTGACTTTCAAAATCCTTCTTGAGCTCCTCCATGACCTGTGACCTGTTGATATTTTTCTTGGAGGCTTTTCATGCAGAAGTTTTGACTTTGTTGTCTTCTTCTGGTTCTATGTTTTGATCCTCTTTGTCCCCCCCAAAATATTCTATAGTCTGATTGTGCTTCCTCTTTTTGCTCATCTTGCCAGCCAGTTCCTTGACTTTTAAGCTCTTTGCCATGGTAGAACTCTGCTTCCAGAGCAAGGAGTTCTGTGTCCCAAATTTCTTGAGTTTTACTCAGCTGTTGTCAGAGCTTCTTTCTGGTACCTGCCTGAAAACTGTGAGGTGGACTTTCTCTCCACAGCCTGAACAAGCTCTGCCACACCAATACTCCTCACCCCAGGACCACCACCCAAGACTGCAACCCGGATCCAAGCAGGGCAAAGCCCAAGAATCCTTCCCCAGGGCCAGCAAAGAGATTCCTACAATTGCCCTCTGGACAGTCACTTGATACCCCTAAGATCTGTAGGCCTGGAGCCAGAAGCAGCCGCCATCTCCACCGCCCCAGGTGCCAGAGCGGATTGCACTCTTCTCTCATCCAGGATCAACAGAGTTCCCCACTGACCTTTTACTTTCTCTTTGACATTTATGAGATGAGAAGTTTGGAAACAACCATAGCTTCCAGGGATTCACTCTGTTGAAGTCTGCTCTAGGCCAGAGTGGCTCACGCAGGACTGAGCTCTGCTATCAGCCCAATGTGATAGACCCTTTCTGTCAACCTGTCAGGCTGCCTTCAGTGGGAAATTTGTTTCTCTCTGTCACTTTGTGGTTTCTATAGCACTAAAATTTGTTTAGAGTCATATTTTACAAGTATTGGAGGTGGTTGGAGCGGGAGCTCAAGCAAGTTCCTGCTTTTACTCTGCCATCTTGGCTCCAACCCCCCAAAATAGATTTAAATGCATGTACCCCAGGTTAAGAACCCTATAGCCCACAGCAATCCTCTAAAAGGTGCATCAGAGAAAGGCATATGTCTAAGAGAAACTTATGACATGATGGATACATTTGTCTATGAGAGTGGGTTCCAAGAGCCAAAAGAAAGAATTTCTTGGTAAGCAGAAATTTTAAAAGACAGAAGCAAAGTAGAAGTGTATGACCATCATGGAAGTAATCAGTGGAGTCAGTCAGTAATACTACTGCTGTCATCTGTAAGCTTCCGCATTGATGAAATCATAGATACTTGAAGCATCAATATAATCATGGTTCCCTGAACCACTAAGAATAGGAAAGAAAAAAAAAGACACAGTCCTTAGCTTTAAAGCACTTAGAGTGTATTTTAGAAGCAGTAGATGTATATCCATAGAAAAGTTAAAGACCATAATAGAGAAAACCCTAACTTAGAGATTTGAGGGTGAGAGTTCACATTCACTCCCTAATTCCCCAATGCTGCTCCAGGCCCTCTGCTACTTCTTCCTATATCACTTTGAGCTTGTAGCAGGCTTTCAGGTAAAATGAAGATGAACATGCTTTACAGAAACGTGTTAAAGACAATTAGCACCTAATTGGAGCTTTCTCCTGATTAGAATGAGAATAATTAGAAGAACAATGTAAAAAGAAATTTTAAGCCTAGGAACAGGCAGTATTTTACATCTGGAATAAACTTACAGGGATGTATGTATGTAACCTGAATTCTAGAAGAGAATCTGTGGATACAAGAACTAGGTTCAAATTGGGGGCTTTTTGTTAAATGCTTTGGGGGGGGGGTGTTGACCTCCTGAGGAATTGCCTTGGAAACATTAGAATTTGTTTTATGTTTTATACTCTATGGAAAATGCAAAGAGTATTCATGTACTATGTAAGAACTAGGGTTAACAATAAACATCATACTAGAGGAAGGACATTATTTCATGTACAACATAAAGGATTTATATCTGAGTCTATAAATAGTCAAAAGAACTCTCCTTTCTTCTTTGGAGGGCCTACACCTCCCTCAGGAACTATAAAATTCCCTATATTTAAAATACTACCCTGAAACCACCCTCTTCCAACACAAAGAAAGAGCCAATATGCTTACTCCAGTCCATCCCGGTGCCTCAGCTGAACCCTACATTTCCTCAAATCCTATACAATCACTCCAGACTTAAACTACCCTTGTTGAAACTAAACTCTAATTGGGGAAATGACTTGTGACTCATAGGAAATTTGACAACGCTTAATTCTAGCGATCCTGATATTCCAAGGGACCAATGTAGTCCCTTAGAGTTATGTAATTCTTTATAGTCGTGTGTGTGTGTGTGTGTGTGAGGGGGTGCATTATAGTATAGCTACAGTTCTTCATACTGCCCCCACCCAAAAGATGGAAAAGTAATTAAGGAAACAATTAATTAAGCTCAGTTGTGCCTTTGAAGTCCTTCACAAAAGTCCAGAACTAGTGAAGGACAAGGTCTCTCTTTGCTCTGCCATATTGGAGCTCTGTCTCTTTGATCTTGGAATACCAGGACTTGGCTCAGCAATGTAGAACTGTATATAGGATGTCTTTTCTTAAAGAGGAACCTCTGCGTTGCCCTACCATTGCCCCTCCACTGTGGTTTATTTTCTTTCATACAGTTTCTGGCTCAGGGATGGAACTCCTTGTGACTTCACTGCTGCAGTCATCTCTAGCCATATGTTTTGTGAGTGAGTACTGTGGTTCCCTGGAGACTTCCTCTAGATATTCAGGCTTCTGGGGAAATGAGTTCAAGTTTCTGGATAGCTCCTTCTTCTCAGTGTCTCCCATCTCTTGTTTTCTTCTGTCTCCCCAGTAGCTTTCTTTTAAATGCCAAGCCCAACAGAGTAGTTAAGATATGTGATGATACACGACTAAATTTCTCACCAATTCAGTGTCTGTGGGGATATTAATACCTTGTATAGGAAAAAGGTTTCAGGGCCTGGTTCTGAAAGGCCTAAAACCTTATCCTTTATCGTTATTTTATAAGTATCAACCTTGATCAAGCACCTCTTCAACACATGTTCTACATATATAAATATATATGATTGCTTTTAGACTAAATACCCCGCAAATGGGGGTTCTATATATCATTACACTTAAAATAACATAGGTCTGTGTCTATACTTACATTTGTGCTCTACATACAAAAGTTCTATGGAGATTATCAGGGGATTTAAATTATCCAGGCTCTTAGGTTTCCATTATCAGTGTGGACATTGAATTTACATTTCTGCTTCACCACAGAAGTCCCACCTTTCTGGTAAGGCATAGCCATTAAAAGAAAAATGAGTAGTTATTTTTTTTCTTGTGGTAACTTCCTTGATGACTACCTTGAACTGTGAATTACATTCATTACTCATGAATATTGAGTTTCCTTGTCTGGAATACTGGAGAATGAAGAGATTGGATTAAGTGGTCTTCAATGTAGCTTCTAGCTTTATATTGATGATCCTATAATATAATTCTGTAGGCACTACCACTGTCCCACAGTAATTTATAGACCTCTGGAATGCCAGATTAGGAGTTTGGTGGCTATAGGGAAGAACTGAATTTCCTTCATTGATAGTGTAAGTAAGTGATTCTAAATAGAATAATTTGAAAACAATTGAGAGCCTGCTATATTTAAGACACTATAGTAGGTGCTAGGGCTACAAAAGCAATACTAAAAGACAATCTTTTCCCTAAAGGAAATTACAACTTTATATGGAGAAGAAAGATAAATAACAGAGCATGCTTCTTCTCTGTGCCCCATAAGGTCTATGGCCTATGGTTTGGGAAAGGTCATGGCATCATTTTAGGTTTCTTATTCCTTTTTCTTCCTTGCATTTTTAAAATTTTTATTTCTCCCCAGTTAAGTGTAAAACAATTTTATTATTGGTTTTTAAAACTTCAAGTTCCAAATCCTCTCCCTTCCTACATTCCCAATGTCCCCTCATTGAGAAGCCAAGCATTTCTATATAGGTTATACATGGTTTGTGATGCAAAACATTCCCGTAATAATGTTGTGAAAGAAAACATAAACCAAAAACAAAACAAAATAAAACCTTGAGAAAAAATAAGAAAGTCAAAAATAGTATCCTTCAATCTGCATTCAGATACCATTAGTTCTTTCTCTGGGGATGGATCTGCTTCCATTTTTTTGTAAAGTGATGGATTGGGCTGAATTATTCCCAAGACTTCTTTGAGCTCCTATATTCTTTGATTCTTTATTTGAGCTCAGTTGAATTTGGACAGTAAACTGCTGTTTCAAATTTTGATACACACAGTCTCATTAACCAAACATTCCAGGGATTTTAAGCGCTGGTGTAAGGGTAAAAAAAAAATGTGTGGGAGTGTGGAGAACCATAGGAAAGAAACAATGTTTTGAACTTATTAAGGAGCTCCTTGCTCTACTGATTTTAATTTTCTACTTTTAAAAAATCAAGAAACTATATAGCATAAACAGCTGGCATTGGAAAGAAGAAAATCAAGGTTCAAGTCCTACCATTGATTGACCCTACTAAAGATGGTCAACTCATGCCTTAATTCTTATGTCTCTTGCACCACTCTAAGACTATATTTATAGAGCAGATGCTGATCTGCAGCAGTAAAGCATGTGCCTACACCATTGAAAAGAGAGGTCTAGTAATTTTTTGGGGGTGTGTGTGAGCATACATATATACACACACATACAAATATACTTATAAATACACACATAGATCTTGACATATATATATGTATATATATGTCAATTTTAAAAATTCACTCTTTGCTCCTAGTTCTCCTCTCTGGGGCTAGTTAGAGCTCATTTTATCCCCACAATAATCCTGGGATGGAGGTTCTCTCATTACTCTCAATTTACAGATGAGGAAACTGAGGCAAATAGAGATTTACCTGCTTGCCCAAGATCACACAACTAGTTACATATCTGGGGTCATATCTGAATTCACATTCTCCTGAGAATCACAAAACTAAATGTCTGAAATTGGATTGTAACACAGGCCTTCTTGATTGGAGAGCTAACACCCTATCCACTGTGCCACCTGGCCACCTCAAATTAATCTAATCTCTCCCAGGGAAGTGCTTCAAGTATTAAAGATAGTTATCCTGCCTGAACCTACATCTTTTTTTTTCAGGCTTAACATAATCAGCTACTTCACCTACTTTGAAGAACAAACCATTTTCCAGCACTCCAAGATAGTCCATTTGTAAAAGATCAATGCACATGCTGATTATAAATCATTCTTATCTACTCCATTTAAGCAGATCTCCAAACTTGGTAAAACTTTTATTAGCTTCTTTCTAGTTTCTGTTATAAAGAAGATGAAAGTTGTGCTGTTGCTGTTATAAATATTCTGTAACCAGATGTCCTCTTACAATTAACCTAAATAATGATGGTTAATTACAGTTAAACATAAATCACTTAACCTGACAGAGCCTCAGTTTGCTCAAGATAAAATGGGTATCTTTCAATAATCGCATCTTTAGCTCTCACAGTCAATGATGTCTATCTTCTATAGTCTCCCCAGATGGTTCCTGTCACTGCAGAAAGTCAAAATATTTCTCCTTTTCTCCTCAGTTATTAGAATGTAAAATGTATGGAAGGTAGGAGCCTTTATTTTATCTAAAGTTTGCATATCCCCAAGCACTTGTTCAGGATTCAGTTCCCAGAAGGCTGGGGAAATGATTGCTCAACTTGAATGAATGCCTATTTAGAACTATGGTTATAGCTTCAGTTAGAAAAACAGTGCATTTGGGAGATATTTTGAAGAATAGGAGATATACCTTTAAATTAAGAGTGAAAGATAAATCCATCTATTTTACATTAAAAAAGATTGTTTTCCTTTCCTTTATTGTCATCTCCAGGAAATAAGAAAATGAAATTCCAGGGCATGACAGCACAGAAGGAGCAGTCCCACCTTGGCCGCCGTGGCCATTGTGGAACACTCTGAACACAAAGGGACATCTCTAAAAGCTTCATGAGATGACTATGAACTTTTTGCTGTTCTTGATCCAGCTTCCCCATATTCTATTACTTTGGGTCACATTCTTCCAGAGTGGGAGACGGGAAGTCATTTCCAAATTGTCTGAAAGCACCATATGCCCTTTCTTTTCTTGGTAATCACAGACATAGCTTTAACACTGTAAATTATTTAATGGATCAGAATTACAGGAAGAAAAAAATAAGAGCAGGACTTTATCTTTCTGCTTCATTTTTTCCATGTGCTCATTGGAAAAGCTTTCATCTTGTGCTGCAGGTCAGGGGATACACTCTGTAGCATAGTATATATATATAGTCAAGATTTTTTTTGAAGAGCTGTCCATATAACTCATATCCCTAGCAGATCCTAATTCCCATATTGTGGCAATACTTGTTTTTTAGTCTGAAAAAATGGGTTTGAATCCATGCTTTACCAGATACTAGTTGGTAAAATTGCTCAGGCTTTCTCTGTTTCTTGATCTATAAAATGGATTGGGCAATAATTCTCCTACTACCATATGCCCCCCATAGTATTGTCAATGGAATGAACTGAGATAATGTAAGTGAAAATCAATTATCATCCTCAAACACAATGTAAGAGAAGCTGGCAGTACCATATAGTTTAAGTAATTCTGGATTTGGAATCAAATGCCTTCAGTTCAAATTTTAGCTCTGAAAATTGACCCCATTTCTAAGTTTCCTTTTCCTAATCTCTAAAATAAGGATAATAATCCTTATCCTGCCTATCTACCTTAATGGGGGGGGGTTATGATTAAATTGTTATAAAAATATATGCTATTATCAATAAACAAACATTTATCAAGCACATACTTCATGCCAGGCACTGTGCTAAGAACTGATGGATGCAAAGAAAAAAAAAAGTGAATTATTTCTTGTTCACAGGAAGCTTACATTCTAATAGGAGAGACAAGGTTTACATAAATAAGTATATTTACAATATATAAAACATCAATTACAAGGCATTCTTAAGAGGATGCTCACTATCAGCTGGAGGGACCGAGATGGGGCAATTAGATAACGTAGTGGATAGAATACCAGGTCTGGAGTCAGGAAGAATTTTCTTCCTGAATTAAAATCCAGCCTCAGACTAATTACTAAATTGTGACCCTGGAAAAGTCATTTAACCACATTTGCCTTGATTTCCTCATCTGTTAAATGAGCTAGAGAAGGAAATGGCAAACCATTCTAGTATCTTTGCCAAGAACACCCTAAATGGGGTCACAAAGAGTAGGACACAAGTGAAATATCTAAACAACAAAGAAGTCAGTTGTAAAGGAAACCAAGAATTCCAAGACATGGAGGTAAGAAGACATAGGAAACAACCAATTCACTTTTCCCAGGGTACCATATTTTCCCTTAGTGACATAAACTGCTATGCCATGGCATACAGCAGAGCTGCCAAACATGTAAACCATAAGATATACAAGGCCCACAATACTCAAAGGCAGGGATTGAACCAGATTGTAAATTAATTAGTAAATATTTAATAAAACAAACAAAAATACAATAAAAATTTTACAAAGCTACATTTTGAAACTAAGTTAATATGCAGTCCACAATGATCCTTATGTATTGATCAATGGCCCCCTGTTTTTATTTGGGTTTGGTACCACTTGTTTATAGGATATTGTCAAAGAACAGAAGGAAGGAAGGAGGCAATGCAGAATGAGAGGAAGAGAGGAAATAAGGGAAATGGCTAGAGATGTGAAATTGATAGGATTTAGTAACTAACTGAAAGGCAGGGTGAATGGCAACATCACAAAAGGAGAAGGATCAGAAAAAGGGATAGAACAATTCTTTGGGAATAAATTAGTTTATGATAATGGACAACACAGAAAAATAGGGCTTCTCAATTACTATTTTTCTTGTTTTCTCTGCCCAGGGAAAATAAAATATTTTTCAATTGTGGAGGAGAGAACAAAAAAATAATTAACAAGGAATTGATATTAAAATTAAATCAAGGGGTGGCCAGGTGGCTCAGTGAGTAAGAGCATTGACCCCAGAGTCAGGATGACCTGGGATCGAATATGGGCTCAGATACTTAGCACCACACCCAGAAATAACTGGCCGTGTAACCTTGAGCAAGTTACTTAATCCCAATTGCTTAAAAAAAAAATTAAATCAAGATAAAGTGAGAACTACCACCTATCCTTCATGAATTCAAGTCATCAGGCTCAGATAACCATTATCTTACACGATTTTGCAAAGCTGATTGCATGGTTACCAGCAATAAAATTTGAAAAATAATGAAGGATGTGGAAAGTGCTGCATGATTGAAGAAAGACATATGTTGTCTCAATATTTAAAAGGAGTAAGGGGAAAAAACTGCAAACTTTGGCAAGCCCAACTGATTCCTGGCAAAATGCTACAAAATATTATTAGGGGGGTGGTTAGTGCAGATCTAGAAGAAGAAATGATCACAATAAGCCAGCATGACTTCATCAAGCACAAGGGATGCTAGACTAATCCCATTTCATTTTCTGACAAGGTTACTAAACTGAAAGATGAGGGTAATGTTATAGATATAATTTCCTACCTCTTAGATAAGTATTTTAGAAAGCATCTCATGCCACTCAAATGGAAAAGATGGAGGAATGTGAACTAGAAAATAGCATAGACAGGAGAATTCAGAACTGATTGAATGGCCATGTTAAAGTGTATATTATTTCGATTTCAATGTTGTGCTCCACCTCCAGGGATTTCTGGTTGGCTCTGTGCTATTTAACATTTTTTTCATCAATGACTTAGATAAAGACATAAGTGGTATATTTGTCCAATTTATACATTTCACAACACTGCAGAAAATATTGTTGTTATTTTTGTTGGACTTTCATTCTTGAGGGGAAAATAACTAATACATTGGGTAACATTTTTAGGATGCAAAAAAAAAGAGATCTTGGTAGGTTAGAAGTTATGGAATGGAAGAAGATGGAATTTAATATAGATAAGTGAAAAGACCACAACTTGGGTTTAAAAAATTCACTCAAGTACAAGATGAAGAGGTCTAGTTGGGCAATGTTCATCTAAAAAAGAGCTGCCCGTGAGATTTTTAGTGTACTACAAACTCAATATGAACAAATAGTGGTATAGAGAAGCCAAAAAAGCTGATACAATATCTTAATCAGAATTAAGAAATACATAAAATCCAGGACTAAAGATGCTGTTGTCAACATATTATGATCTGATCAGACTATAACTGGAGTATCTCATTCAGTTCTGGGTGCCATATTTGAGGAAGAACAATTATGGGTGCCATGTTTGAAAAAGGACCTTGTCGAGCTAGACAACAATAGAAGGGCAACTATGTGAAAGCTGCCAATATGATGATCATAAAGAATGAGAATCAAATGAAAGAACTGAAAAATATGGTTAGACTGAAGAAAACAAGAGGGAATGGGTGAGAAGTAGGATATGATGGCCATATTTCTGAAGAATTGTCATGTGGAAGAAAAATGAATTTGGTTCTGCTTTTTCCTAGAGGGAGTAAAGGGAGTAAGTTGGAAAGAAGTATATTTTAGCCTTAATGTTGGAAAAAAAACATACAAACAATGAGAGCAATCCAGAGGTAAAACAGCCTACAGATAGTCTGTTCAACTACAATTTCAATTCAGACAGAGACCAAACAGATGACCCCTTTCAGAGGGGATTCTTATGGCTTCTAAGGTCTCAGCAAACTAATATTCTGTGACTCAGTTTTGTAACTTGTGTGGACTAATGAAAAATTGGGCATCGTGCCTATTTGCATCACTGGCACAACTAGAGTGCAAGCTTCCATAAACTTTCCATCCCCTAAACCTAACATAGTACTATCCCACAATAAGAGAGTAATGAATATTTGAGACAATCGGCAAGGCCAAGATTGTGCGGTAAGCAAGGAGAGCTGGAAATTAAACCCTCGTCTTCTTTCTTCTACATTGTTTTGAATCTTAGGATGTTCTTAGCTCTTGGTTTGCCAAGGTCTTCGATCCCTGATTCTTTCCTATTTTATTGCTCTTATTTTCAAAATCAGGTAATACAGTAACATCCCATGAAAGATAAATTTAGGACTGGAAAGAACAGATACAAGTACAGAAAGCATATCCTTGAATCCCGTATTAAAATGCTTGAGATTCAATTTGTTTACAGAGGTAACATAGAATTGCCTTATTTAAATCCCATTAGAAAGGCAGCATCAGAGTGAGAAGAGTAGAACCAGGAGAAATTTGTACACAATTACAAATACAATGTATGTGTGATGACCAACTTTGATAGACTGGACTCTTTTCAGCAATGCAGTGATATAAGTCAATCCCAAAAGACTCATGATGGAGAGAAATATGTGCATCCAGAGAAAGAACTAGAAAGAACTAAGTTTATATCCAGGTGGAAGCAAAATACCTGATCTTTTCCCTTCTCTTATTTGGTTTTATGTCCTCTTTACCATTTTTCATTCCAGCTGGTACAATCTGTCCTTATAACCTGACTAATGTATAATGTGAAAGTATTTACAGATCCTCTACTTGACTATAAGCCGCCATTGGGGGGGGGGAGAGGAGGAAGGGGGACAAAATGTGAAACTCAAGGAATTGTGGAATTGAATCCTGTAAACTAAAAGGAAACAAACAAATTAATAAAAAAATGCTCTGAAAAAAAAGGCAGCATCAGAGGGACAAGAAGTCCAACAAATCCAGAGTTCTATTTTCTTTCTTTAATATAGTTAATCTATCCCATATTTCACGGTTACCTGTGTAATGGCAATGACAAATACATATTGAAAAGAAGAAAGGGGGGAAAGCTTTGAGTAAAAGAGTCTTGTAATTTGAAAAATAAGACCCTAATTATTTCCCTAGATTTCAGCTTTTACAACAATCTCAATTTAAAATTATAGCAGATTAGATGATAATCCACACAGGGCAATTAATTTATCGATGTTTAATAATGGATTTTTTGGGAAAAGAATATTTCTAAGTAGATAAAAAGCTACCTACCCTACTTTATTTAAATCATAGGACCATAGCTTAGGGCTAGAAGGATGTTTAAAGGCCATGTAATATCTACCACATTGTGGTACAGTGTCAATTACAATACACAAATACAGGTGGTGGTTGACCTGAGAAGACTTGGGTTCAGAGTTCTACTGCAGCCAGTCTGAACCACCTGAAGAGAGGTGGTTTAAGTTTCAGAGTGATCATTTACACCTCAAAAATTGGCAAACATTACAAATCAGGGCTTGATGTATTATTTTGTTTGTTGTCTAGACTCAAAGTGATGGATAAAATGTAATTACATTTAAAAGTGTCATGCACATATTTTTTGAGTCAGCTGTTAAAACATTTATCAGAACATCTCTCCCAGAGTTTTAGACCTAGAATGGATAAAAGGCTTGTCCAAGATCACAAAGTCAAAAAGTAAGAGAATGAGAGTAAACTGAGCAAAAGGAGGAGGATGATTTGCCCTAAAGCTTTGCCCTAGCCATTTCCCCTTTTCTTTCTACACTTTCTTCCTTGTTGATCTTAATGGCTGTCACTGAATATGAAAATATATATATGTATATAATATGTTTGTATTTGTTTTTATGGATATGATTCATCCAGCCTTCATCTTTCTCTTAAACTTCAATATCATATTTCAACTGCCTGATAAACATCTCCACCTAAATGATCTGTAGTTATATCAAGCTCAATATGTCCAAAATGGAATGCATAATCCTCCCCAAACCCACCCTCTCCTCTGTCCTTTCTAGTATCAACCTATAACACCACTTAGTTTCCAGTTATTCTAGTTATCCACCTTAGAGTTATCTTTTATTTCCCTCTCCCAACTCCCTTAGCAATCATAGCCAATAAATTACTAAATCAGTTCTCCCACATCCATTAACTTTTCTCTACTCATGTAACCTCCACCCTAATTCAGGCCCTTATCATCTTTCATCTGAATTACTTCAACAGCTTCCTAATTGCTTTTTTTTTTGCCTCCAGTCTTTCCCTTCTCTAATCTATCGTCCACACAAATGCCAAATGAATATTCTTACTACACTTATCTATATTTCCCATCACACTTTTTTCCAGTTCTCCTTATTTCCACTATGATTAAATAGAAACCAGTATTGTATAGTCTTTTATCATTTGTCTCTCATCTGCCCTCTAAGTCCTGTTCTACATTACTCTTCTTAACACATTTCCTGCTCCAATCTAATTACCTGATAGCTTTTCCTTCCTCAGTTACACCTTTTGCAAACCTTGGTTTCCCTCAAGGATCACATCAAGTGCCCCATTCTTCATGGGACCTTTTCTGGTTCCACAAGCATCTAGTGCAGCTTGGTATTCATTTTGTGCATGTATACACACATATATACATACATACACATGTGTGCAACTGTGTATGTATGCATACAGATATAGATATAGGTGCAGATGTAGATATAGACATAGACATAGACATAGATATAGTCTGGTTCTGATTGTTGTCTTTCATGCTTGAAGAGGACTAAAATGACATCTCCATGTCAAGGTCAAGGCACAGTGTGTCTAATAGTATTTGGTTAGATCAATATGAGCTAGGAAGGATCTACCACAGGTTGGGCACAAATAGTCCATATGAATATTTGGAGTGGGGATTTCTTTAAATTTGTGCATCTCATGTTACTTTTGATCTGTTTTTCTCATATATCACCTTCTTTGATCTAGGCACACCATACTAGGTGGTCCTGTGCCAGTATCTCCCATATCTCATAATCAATTCCAAAGAGCTTCAGAGAGACCTTTAGAGTATCCTTGCATTGCTTCTTCTAACCTCCATGTGAATAATTGTATTGTGAAATGTCTTGCTTTTTAGCAAGCACATAGCCCTGTTTCACTACATTGGTGACTGAGAAAGCATGAGAACATCATCCATTACCCAGAACCTTGCAAGCATATACTTAATATATTTATACCTGTTGTTTCCCCTACTAGAACATGAGAACCTTGAGAGTAGAGGCTATCTCGATTACTTGTATTTGTATCCCTAGTGCCTGGCACACAATATTAAGCATATAGTAAATACTTTAAAATGCTTTTACTGCTCCATTCCATTTATGATACTGCATCATCTACCACCACATCTTTATGTAAGTTGTCCTCTATGCCTGTATTAAACATCTTCCTATCTTCGATCTCTTAGAATCCCTGATACTTTGGGAAAGAGAACTGATGACCTGAGTGCAAATTGAAGTATAATTTTTCCCTTTCCTTTCCTTGGGATTTCTTGGTAACATGGCTAATATGGAAATATATCTTACATGATTTCACATGTATAATTGATATTACATTGTTTGTCTTCTTTTGGGTAGCAGAGGGAGGGAGAGAAAATTTGGAACTAAAAATGTAAAAAAGAGAATTCCAGACCTCCTTTAAAGCTTAACTCAACATTAAAGCTACTTCCTATGTAAAGTCTTTCCTAATCCTCCCTTTCCCTTTGTGCCTTTTGAAATTATTTTGTATTCACATTTGTACATGTGTAAATACTCTGTTCTACTTCAGTCAGAAGTTGCTTTTTTCCTTACAATATTCTGAATCTTTCAGGGGACTGAAAGGCTAGGAAATACAGAACTAGGATGGCCTCTGGCTATGTAATATAATGTAGTTGCATGGTGAATGGATTCTTTAAGAAAAGAGTCACTTTGCTTTACAACAGAGAGACAGCAAAAACTATCAAAGAAAGAAGACATTGACTAGCAGGTGCTTTGGGGGTTTTTGAATTTTTGTTCTGGAGCTAGTTAGTGCAACCAAGATACATCCAGAGGAAATACAAGTAAAAAGTCTCCAGGATAGCTGACTGATGTATTCCAGCAGACTTAAGCAACAAACAACTATAAAGTTAGGAGAGATACTATGAGAATCATAAATGAGAATCCTTCAAATACTTCACTTGATGGCCAAGAGTTGGAGGTGAAGGTGATGAGATGATTTTTCTTTTCATGGTGGCTTTGCTATTGGAAGGGGATGGATTTCTCAGTGTGAATACACCTGGGTAAAATCAGGGGAAGTATATAGGGTAAAGAGAGTCACAGAGTTCAGACTCTAACATTAGTAGCTGTGGCCTATGTAGGTTGTAGTAAGTCAATTCTGTGCCTCCTTTTTTTCCCTTAAATTTCACTTCAGTAATGTTATTTTATTCTATATGTAGTGAGTAATCATTTGAAAGTCATGCTGTCTTGGAAAATATTAAGATTCTATGGGAATGAGGACTGTTTCATAAATTATGACTATTTTGTGGGAGGTAATCATACCTTTGAGCTAAACAGAAAACCAATGAAACATAGGGACAATGTCAAGTTTATCCATACATGCATCGTAATGTGAGTTAGTAACTAAAAGCTTGAGGCACCCTCTAGCATCCTCATCTAGCTTAGACACTGGATCCTATTGGCACATGTTAATGGAGTGTAATTTTGGTGCAGTTTTACTTAGAAGGGTTACCTGATAGCTTAGATATTACACTTTGTAGTATCTGCATAGTAGATTTGTAATATCTACATACTACTTTTTTTCACAACATAAAGCAGCTGTCCCATGTATTTTAAATGCATTGTGCTCTCGATGTGCTCCTTCAAGAAATAAATAAAATAATGGAAGAATATTCATTGTTCATGGCTGGATCAAGCCAATATAATCAAAATGGCAATAATATCAAAAGTTAAAAGTTTTAATGCTAGGCCAAAAAAATTATCAAAGGACTACTTTCTAGAACTTGATAAAATAATAACAGAATTCATTTGGAAAAAATAAAATAAGTAGACTTTGAAAGGAAATAATGAAAAGACAAACTAAAAGGTAATACCACTTCCAGATCTCAAAATATATTATAAGCAAGCATTCATTAAAAATATCTTGCATTGGTTTAAAAAATAGTTTGATCAAGAGAAGAGATTAGACAAGGAAGAATCAAAAACAATGTAACTCAGAAACCCAATGTGTAAAACACTAATTACATGGAAAAGAAATTCCTATTTGTTTTTTTTAAGCTATTGAGAAAACTGAAAAGCAACCTTTCAAAAACTGCACCATATTCTACAATACATTCTGTGTGTGTCTGTGTCTGTGTATACTTAATTTAAAAAATCATACCATAAAAGTTTAGAAGAAAAGCAAATAATAAATTTTTGACATTTATGGCATTCTTAACCAAATAAAGGAGAGATACAATTACAAAAGATTAGATAACTTATTACATGAAACACTTGTTCAAAAACAAAATTAATGCACTTAAGAAGAAAAGCAGTCAAATGAAAAAAATGTGTCAAATTTCTCTGAGAAGGGTTTTATTTCTCTGAAGTATAAACAATTTACATGTGTTTCCATGTGTGTGTAATAGCTATGTCGTCAACATATAAATATTGAAAGGATATGAACAATAGATTAATCAAAAGACATGAATAAATAGTTCTTAAGAGAAAAATTACACTCCATTAACAACCATGTGAAAAGAATGCTCCACATCACTAATAATAAAAGAATTGCAAATCAAAAAATGCAAAGCCCTAACATTTCACCTCATACTCTGCAAACTGGCAAAGATAATGAAAGGTTGCAACAGTCAGTTTTGGAAGGAATGTAGAAGGATAAACAAATATTGTTGTTGGAGCTATGAATAAGTACCACCATTTTGGAAAACAATTTTGAATTATGCGAATGAAGTGACTAAAAGGTCCATATTCTTTGACCCGGAGATTCTACTACTAGGTTTAGACCTCCAAAAAGTTATTGTTAGAAAAGCCTCATATGTACCCAAATGTTTATAGGAATGATTTTGTGATAACAAAGAACTGGGAAGAAAAAGTAGATGCCCATCAACTGGGAATTGGCTAAACAAATTTGGTATGTGAATGTAATGGAATATTTCTGTGTAAGAAATGTTGTATATGATATATATAGAAAAATAAATAAATATTTATATTAATTGATAAATGAAAAAAGTAAACAGAGTCAATTAAACAGTGTATATAATAACTACAATATGTATGGAACAAACCACACACAGATTAAAAATGAATGTTGCAAAATTACAAGTAGCAAAGGAGATAGGAGAAAGAAGAGGGGTGAGAAGACATTCCCATTAGATTCCCCATTTTTGCAGAGGTGGGAAGTCTTTGAGGATAGCAATATTTTATATATTTTTAGACTTTTGCAATATATTTATCATTTTTCTGACTTCTGATTTTTTTTGTCTTCAAAAATGTTACTGAAAATATGAGATGGCTCTTTGGGAGGGGGAGGAGGTATTCGGGAGGGGGGAGGAAGAAGAAGATGAGAAGAATGAAAGGAAGAAGAGTAAAAGAAAAATGTAGAGACAGACATATATAGGTAGACACTTTGAGGAGCTCAAAACTAGTAGGGGACATAGAAGAGGAGAATAAACAGCAATAATATCTACTAAATGTCCTAAGTGCAGAGAAGCTGTTATGAAGCAAAGGTCACCATAGCTTAGATTACTTTTAAGTTGAGATGGGAATAATAAAATCAATCTACATTAGAAGGATTGTGGGGCCTAGAGATCCTTTTCTTCTCGTTTGTGTTTCATTTAAAATCCACTTAGAAAAGAACTGCCAAATCCATCAGCTTGCCTTAAGAGTTACGTGTACACGAAATGCTGTCTGCTTGATATTATCATCCAGGATATGGCAGGTGGAGGGGAGACAAGATGGAATCTAACAATGTGAATAAACTTAGAGATTTTTTTCATTTGGGTTTTGTTTTTTTTTCTTTTTTACAGTCTTCAAGAACATAAGCTACCAATTTCAGGGCACTCACCTGGGGGAGGGTTTCATAGCATCATCATCAAGATTCATTGCTACAATGTCCTGACCAAGAAGTTGAAACAAGAATTCTATCAGGAAGCTGAATAGCATTTCAGCTGTCCTACATACATTTTAGCAGAAGTGTCTAGTAGACTCAATCCTTATTTCATTCTGGACTTTAGTGTTCTTGACATTGTTGGTAGGTATGATAGGATTGAGAGAGAATGGAGAGAAAGGAGAAAAACGCAGTCTGAAAAGGTTGAATGATATTTCCAAAGTACATGGATAAAAGTAGTAGAGTAGACGTTCAAATACAGACATTCTAACTCCATAGCCACTTCTTTTTAATAAGATATATTATACCCTGGTGAAAGAAACTCTAACACATATCAGCACCCAGATGAAAAACTGTGCATAAATGTCTATCTACTGGTCTTACTTGTCTTATCTTTTTTTTTTATTGCTTCTTCTATTCATAAGTCCTCTCCATTAAGTCATATAGATATGTCTTGAGATTATGATTAATTTCCATTCATGAAATTATCAAATTCACTTTGTTTTCTATTATACAAATGTAAATACAGATAGCTGAGAACATGAATATTACTTCTTACTGTTCCCATTGGCTTTTTCCTATGCTTTAGAGTAGGCATCCCTTCTCTACTGTTATTTTTTTTCTTTCTACGTCAGAGTTGACATTTAATTTTATGCCATGCCTAATATTCTCCATATTCTTCATACAGTTTTACCTGGGTATTATTTTCACTAACTGTTTAGAGCCTTATAAAATCAAATATGTTCTTTCCAGAGCTCATGAAATATACTTTTTCCTAGTAAGAGTCTTATCATTTTAATATCTTAAGCTAGAAAACCAAGTTCCCCTCATCAATACCATTTATGTTTTTCCCATATCCTCCTCTGTCATCCAGTGCTCTAATTTTGAATTGGAAGAAGAGATGAACAGGGTGCTTATGTTCTTGAATCTTTCAACTTCCCACTCAAGACTTCACAAAATCTCTGTATATCCTTTTCGGATTTTATAGCATTGTAACATTTAGAGCTGGAAGGAAACTTAGAATTCATTTAGTTCAACCTTCTCATTTTACAGATAAAAGAACTGAAGCCCACCAAGGATGGATGACTTGCTCAAGGTCACAGTTAATAAGCAGCAGAGTCAGAACTTAAACAGGGGTTCTCTAACTCCTAAACCATTTTCCTTTCCTTGGCACCTTGCTGCATAGCTCCCTCACTTTATAGATGTGAAAGAAACACAGAAATGAGAAGTCCCACCTTAGAACCAGTCTATAAGACTCAACAAACATCCCGAGAACCTCATTTATTATCATGTCTCTACTGCTCTCTGAGACCTCTTGAAGAGCTGGAGCATCAGTTCTGTGTACTGCCTTGCTGAATGAGAACCTGGACAATGGAACCACATTTGCTGCAAATATTGCACACCGTCTATTAGCATCCAATGCATTTCTCTCCTCATGTCTGCTATGTCTTTTTGCCTTGCTCTTTTTAAAATTTAATTTGTTTTATTCTCAACTTTAAATGAAATAAGCATTTCCATAACGGTAGAATAGAAAAAAAAGATGATTGTACATGAAGCTGCAAATCTATTATGTAAAACTTGATAATCCTTTTAAATATATCATAAAATTATCGTATGACTTTCTTTTTCTTTCTATATTTCTTCCTTTCCCTCCCATAGATGGCTACCATTAAATGCAAATACAAACACATTTGTAAAACTATTCTATACACTCCTATTTATCCATTCTTTCTCTGAATGTAGATAGTATCTTCCTTCATAAGTCCTTTTTAGTTAATTAGGTTATTTATAATAATCAAAATTGCCTTGCCCTTTATAAAGATCTTGTGTGTTCCATGTATCCTAAGAGGGTGTAAATTTCCCTTAACACAATCCATTTCTCTGTGTGTCTCTGTCTGTGGCAATGAAAGATAAATAAGACATCATCACAGTAGACCAATAGATCACTTCCATACATTTCCCATACATTACTGAGGTGAAAGAATTAGAATTCAAAAGTGCAACTGTGATCCTTTATGGCCTTCCAGGGGTCAAAAATTCTTACTGTTCCTTTTAGCTATCAGTGACCATTATCAATTGTCACCAGCTCCCATGTTAGTCTCCTGTTCCTCTGCTATCTGAGGCAATCCAGTCACTCCTTTCCACATGTTACTGCACTTTATCTTTGTTAATACAGCTGGTTAGCATTTTCTGCTATTCAATGAAGTTTGACCCAATATCTAACATTTCTCAGAAGACAGCTATGTGATGGTCACCAGTTAAGGGATTAAGAAAACCAAATGATCTGACCATTGAACAAGAGGAAATTAATCAAGAAAATTCATCCACAGAATTAAGTAAGAATAGAGGTACAGAGATCTGCTTCCAAGTAGACAGGAAACCAAAGAAAATATTTAGTGAGTAAGAGCACAGTCCTGTGTCCAATTAGACTGAAGGCTGTGAGGGATATTCTGAAAATGAAGAAAGCTTCAAAAATACGTTCCTTCATGACTAAGAGACTATTAAAGACCCACAGTGTATAAAGAAGACCAAGGGACTTTTTACAAATCAACAGAACATTAGAGAAAGTATCCTAGGAATGAACACAAGGCAAGTTTTTTTCTGCTAATAGACAAGGAGCCAGAAAGGCCATCCAGGGGTGGATGGTGGGTAAAGAAATTGACCTGGGAGAAGGAATTACATATTATAATTATAGGTTTCTACAAGCATCGATACTTTTGCTAGGCAGGTATTATTCTAATACTTGTATACAAATATCTTTAGCTTTTATCTCAATCAGTTACAGAATCTATTAGTATGGTATGAAAATGTTTATATTCTAGAAACTTGGCTTTGCTTTTCTTTCTTTTTTTTTTTTACAGCTAAATGAAAACATCAGTCTTCAATTACTTCTCTACTAAATATACAGCTAGAGGTGGCTAGGTGGCACAGTGAATAGAGAACCGGCACTGAAGTCAGGAAGAACTGAATTCAAATCCAGTCTCAGATAATTAACACTCACTAGCTGTGTGACCTTAGGCAAGTCACTTGCCCCAATTTTCCTGCCTTCACCCCTCCAAAAAGCAAATAAATTAATTAATTAAAATTAAAATAGGAGGACCTAAATATGCAGCTAACCTCAAAACTAGTGTGTATGTGAACAAAATTGTGAATTTTTGCAAGTTGGTTATTGAAAAATATAAAGAATTACCTCATATATAAACATATATGTGGATTTTGTGTATGCATATATATATGTGTGTGTGTGTGTGTGTGTGTGTGTGTATGTATATATACCGATAATTTTCCCTCTGAATATATTAGAGGCCTTAAACAAGATTTTAGATGGCAAGAGAGTAGACAGACTGAAAAATGACAGTCTTTGGTAATTAATATCAAGCTGAGAACATACCTGGGTCCCAATAAATTTCTGATAAATCCAAGAGGTAATTTTTTATATATTTTTTTAATTCTTTATATTTTTTCAATAACTAAGTTGTAAAAATTCACAATATTGTTCTTCAATATCTAAAATAATGGTGACAGCTGGAGATTTGGGTCTAATTTGACCTCCAAAATTCCATTGATAGGAATTAACTAACTGAAGAATTCCCAACTGGTGATCTCAGACTAATCATAATTCCTTAGGCACAAGTGACCAATGGGAAAAACATAAAAGTGGAGGTGATAATCACATAGAGTACTCAGGCCCATTAGCTTAGAGTTGAACTGATACTAGCCTCTCTCCAAAGCCTCACAGATTTCTGTGAAGTCAAACTATTGTTTCCAGCATATGGAATCTCTGACCTAGAAAACTACCTACAATACTCTTCACCAGTAATTCAGACAATGAAAACTTCAGTATAATACCAGAATATCGGCATATTTGTAGAAATACTAGCTACAATTTTGTTGAAAAGTGTTTGACATGCAAACCAGTAACAAAAATTCTCCTAAGTTTTTAGAAAATAATATTTTAGAAATATTGCGCAACTTAATGTTTTGGGATTTTTTTTGTTAGCAGTATTATTGTCACTTGAAAGACATAGAAAAGTACAACATACTGCATGGTTCAATTCAGCCAACTAACAATAGAGACTTATGTAGTAGTGCACCATGTAATCTTCATCAAAGAACATGCAATGATGGAAATCCTATGGGTCACAGTGTAACTTAGCCATATAGACTAAAAGGGGAATTCAACAGCTTTCATAGACAAATACAATGCCAGGAACCCAAAAGATGACTATAAAACTTCATTTTTATTCCTCCTGATGATCATTCTGAGCAGAATGACTATTCTGAGTTAGTTTTACTATAATTGAAATAGGTTTTTAATGCATCATCCACATTCTCTTACCTGTTCTCCCTTATGACTTCCATTTTGAAAGTGGCTCCTTGGGGCCTAAGCCATAGAGTAGTTTTTATTTTCATAGAGAAAATAAGATCAAAGTTACCCTCTAGAGACAGATTCAGCAAAGAAACAATGGAGAGCAGTGAAGTGAGACTGACTGAAAGGGATCCCATGCTTCCAGAAAGCAAGGATGCATTTATTTCCAATTATAGCCAAAAAGTGAAAGAGGGTTTTAACTTGTAATGGTCTGCACAAAAGATACTCCTGAATTTAAAGAGCATGGATTTGTGTGAAACACTTACTAGCTTTATCCTTGCATTAGTACACAGCAGTTGGTCATCTGTTCTATGCCATATCACTCAGTCAGAACATCAAAACTGAGCAGGATCACAGCAGGAGAATATCCTTTTGTGGTGTGTCCAGAATTTCTTGCTTTACCTGGTGTCGGCAATTTCCTAAGGCATATGGGGATAGAATAGAATGAGGGATGATTAATATATTAGTATCTAGGAGAAAGTATTCTGCTGCTGATTGTTCCCTCTCCTCTGGGCATGCTCAGCTAGAAAATATATAGAGGGGAAAACAGGGATATCTCTTTAATAGGCCAGAAGGGAAAGAGACAGATCGTCTTGAGAACTTTTCAAGAATGCATAAGCCTGCCCTTTTTTGAACACAGTCTCAATCCCTGAAATCATAACAAAGAACATACAAACCGAGGAGCTGAGTTACGTTAAGAAATTAAAAATCATCTGACTATAAATTTCATCATAGAGATAGGAAAATGAGAGTAAGAAACAAAAGAATGGGCTAGTGTCCCCTGTATTGACATCTCAATTGATTGTTGGGCTACCCTGTTAACCTCTTCATTCATTCTGATAGATGATTCATGACAACTTGAATCTTTTGAAAAATCACTGAACAAAATAGACTAGGTTTTCTACCAAAATATACATTGTTTTCTACATACTTGTCCTTCCTGAAGATGTCTTCCCATAGATTTAGGCTGAAAGTAGCAAGCGATTAAGACTAAACTCCTGAATTTCTTTCAAGCTTCTGACCTTCATATATCTCATTACCTATCATCTCAAAAACACTTAACTGTGCAAATATACAATTTGGGAAGATGAAAAGGAAAAAATGCAAAACAAATCTATGAGGGGAAAAATGTAATTTGTCAGACACACCAGAGATTTCTTATAATTCAGATGTGGTTTTCTATCACTGTTGACATGAAGGTGGGTTATTAATCCTGGCCTAGCCAATCGACCACCATGTTCTGTCAATTGATCTTATACAATGTCTCTTTTGTCTTCCTTTCTATTCCCACTGGCATTCTTCTAAGCTCAAATCATTACTGCAAAAGTCACCTAAATGCAGTACTTGCCTCTACTCTATCCCCCATTCCTATCTTGCCATACTATTTTCCCTAAAATGACCATTTTCTAAAGTTTCCACTGGCTCCCTAATGCTCAAAGGATAAAGCCCAACCCCCTCAGTTTGGAATTCAAAGACCACCTGAAATGTGGCTATCATTTACCTTTCCAGCTTTATTCTTTTCTTTACATGAACCCTCTGATCTAGTAAAAAAAAAGTCTGTTCACTACTCAAGGAGCATTCTATCCCTATACCTTCATCCATACCATCAATTTTATATGTATGTGTATGTAAATCTATATAAACACATATATGTGTAGGTGTACAAGTATACACACATGTATATGCACACACATATAGCACATAAATATACGTATATGTGTATGTAAAGACATATGTATACATATGTATATATATTGTTGTGTGTGCATGTTTACACAGAGATTTTGTTTTGTCAGGTAGATTCTCAAACATTTGATAATGTCTACAGTAACTTTAAATGGAATTTCTCTTTCTATTTCTTGCTGTTGAACTTCATTAGAAATATATAGGAATGGCAAGGATATATGTGGGTTTATTTTATGTCCTGCAACTTTGCTATATTTATTTATTATCTCAAGTAGTTTTTTACTTGAGTCTCTAGGATTTTCTAAGTATATCATCTGCAAAGAGGGAAAGCTTAGTTTCTTCTTTGCCTAATCTAAATCTTTCAATCTCTTTTTCTTCTCTTATTACTACAGCTAACATTTCTAGTACCAAATTGAGTAAGAGGGGTGATAGTGGACATTTTTGTTTCACTCCTGATCTTAATGGAAATGCTTCTAGCTTATCCCCATTACATATAATACTTACTGATGGTTTTGGAAAGATGCTACTTATTATTTTAAGGAATCGTGCATTTATTTCTATACTTTCTAGTGTTTTTAATAGGAATGCAGGTTGTAGTTTGTCAAAAACCTTTTCTGCATCTATTGAGATAATCATATGGTTTCTACTAGTTTTGTTATTGATATGATCAATTATACTGATACTTTTCCTAATATTGAACCATCCTTGCATTCCTGGAATAAATCCTTCCTCATCAAAGTGTGTTATTCTCATTGTAAGTTGCTGTAGTCTTTTTGCTAATATTTTATTTAAATTTTTTACATCTATATTCATGAGGGAAATTGACCTCTAATTTTCTTTCTCTGTTTTGGTTCTTCCTGATTCAGGCATCCGTACCATATTTGTGCCATTACACAGAGATTTTGTAAACAGTGAAGCATCAGGTTATGCCATATTCTTTGTGTCACCCTCAGAGTAACTTGTACATCAGAGGTGCTCAATAAATATTTATTTATTATATCTTGATATCTTCAAACATAGACATAAATGTTACATTTTGTCCTTTACATTTCCTAGGCACACACAAATTAATGAATAGCACAAATTACTTCTATGTATGTTAGTTAGAAATAACATGTCTCGAGGCATGTGCATTATAAGTACAATACTGGCATCAGGGAAGCAGACAAGATGTGTTTCCAGTGGAATGAAGAGATGCTTTGAGTCTGACTTCCTAGTCTGGTCTCTCTGCTTTGGACTCTTGTCATAACCAGTTTGAACATTTAGAACCTATGCTGACAGTTAACAATGCTAATATTTGATACTTCTGATTTCAAAAGCAATCTGGCATCTCTGCTGTTCTTCAGAAGTCAGCAATTATTTGGGTTATGGTAACAGTCTAAAAAAGCATAGAGCAGAAGGCTGAGGATTTCCAAGGCCTTAGTTCAATAGAATCTGTATTATGCCCATTGGGGAAAGTTCTCCTTCTGGGAAAGCTACATAGCATGCATCATAACTTCAGTCCACGTTTTTCCCCACTCAATTAGCCAAGTGTCTTGGAGATATGGCCAAAGAAAATAATCTAAAGGAGTCCTTAACATTTTATGTCGTGGAACTCTTTGGCAATCTGGTAAAGCACAGGAACCTCTTCTCAGAATAATGTTTTCAAATCCATACAATAAAATATGGAGAACTGCAAAAGAAACCAATTGTACTGAACTAAAGTTATCAAAATACTAAAAAGAAAAGTTAATGGAGCCCATATTAAGAAGTACCGACCTAAAAGATGAACAAAATACTAAAATAGGTCAATCTTTTGGGGCAGCATTGCAATTTTCCTTAGTGATTTTAAGACACAAAATGACATTACCTGTCTTTATCACCCAACAAAAACAATGAAAACATTTCCAAAAATAATTCCATACTCAAAGAAGATTTATCACCATTAGGAACATCCAAAAGAAAGTATTATAAATTCTGAAGTCAATTCCAAAGCTATAAATTTTTAAAACTTCTGAGCAATGGTCTGTAGAATACATTTACCACTTCCCAATGGTCTACTGTGAAGGAACAAACACTTCTTTGGATGCCCACATTTTATGTTCATTATAAAACTTGTCTTATTAATTTTAGTCATATGTTGATTTTTTCCAATTTATTTATTTTATTTTTTCAGCCTTCACTTCCATAAGTTTTTAATTTTCTCCCTCTCCCTCCCCAAGCCAGCATACAATTTGATATAGGCTCTACACATACATTCCTATTAAACACATTTTCACATTAGTCAAGTTGCATAGAAGAATTATAATGAATGGAAGAAACCATGAGAAAGAAAAAAAGCAAAACAAAATAAAACAAAGAAGAAAAGAGTCTGCTTCACCCCGCACTTCAACTCCATAGTTCTTTCTCTGGATGTGGATGACATTTTCCATCATGAGTCCTTTGGAATTGTTTTAGGTTTGTGAATTGCTGAGAAGGGCTAAGTCTATCAAACTCACTCATTGCACATTGTGGCTGTTTTTGTGAACAATGTTCTCCTGATTCTGTTCATCTCACTCACCATCAATTCATATAAGTTTTTCCAGAATTTTCTAAAGTCTACCTGTTTATCATTTCTTATTGCACAATAGTATTCCATTACATTCATATACCACAACTTGTTCAGTCATTCACCAATTGATAGGCAATCCCTCCATTCCCAATTCTTTGTCACCACAAAAAAAATGCTATACATATTTTTGTACATATGGGTACTCTGTCTATTTGTATGACCTTTGGGATACATTCCTAGAAATGGTATTGCTGGGTCAAAGGGTATGAAAAATTTATAGCCCTTTGGCCATAGTTTCAAACTGCTTTCCAGAATAGTTGGATCAGCTCACAGCTCCACCAAAAATAAATTACTGTTCCATCTTTCCCACATCTTCTCCAATATTCATCATTTTCCTCTTTTGTCATGTTATCCAATCTGATAGGTGTGATACGGTACCTTAGAGTTGTTTTGATTTGCATCTCCCTGATCAATAGTGCATTTTTTCATATGACTATTGATAGCTTTAATTTCTTCCTCTGTAAACTGCTTGTTCATGTCATTTGACCATTTATTGATTGGAGAATGACTTGTACATACCCTGAATTTTTTTGTTGTTGTTATTCATCATTTCAGTCATATCTGACTCTTTCTGACCCCATTTGGGATATTCTTGGAAAAAATACTAGAGTTATTTGCCATTTCCTTCTCAAGTTCATTTTACAGATGAAGAAACTGAGACAAATAGGTTAAGTAACTTGTCCAGGGCTAGAAGCTAGTAAGTATCTGAGATCAGATTTGAACACAGGAAGAAGTAGTCCTTCTGACCCCACACCTAACATTCTATCCACTAGAATGCCACCTAGCTGAATTTTGAAGACTCATCAACGTCTTTTGCTAATCCATGCCCTATTGAGCATTGCCCATTCTTTTAGTTAATTCTTATAGGTTACACAATAATGCAAAAGCTATTATAATTTGACATTTAAAAACCTCTCTTTCTAAGGTACTTGATACCTTCGGGTCAAGGCTCAGACCCAGTTCACTATAGGCAGGTTCAGTCCTTGGAAAAACCATCAACTCTTCAAGTTAACCTTTTATAACTTGAAGCCTCCCTTTCTATACCATGGGTCATAATAATAGCTGATATTTATACTGTGTATAGCAAAGTGCTATTCTCAGTGTGAAAGAGGCAAATACTCATATCCCATAAGATACCAAGGGATCACATGTTCTCCTTTTCCTATCAAGACTAGTTCTTAGGAAAAATATTTGATAGTCTTCATTTATGGTTTCCTATGAAGTCCCTGTGTATTTTTATGAACAGATTTGCCAGTAAATCTTCATTATGCAATGAAAGAATATTTCCCCCATTTCAAGTCTTTGAAGTACCAGCTATCAAGTGGTATACATGATGTTTAAGACATGAGGGGAAGTTCCCTAACTGATAAATGGTCAAGGATATCAATGGGTAGTTTTCAGATGAAGAAATCATAGCTATCTATAGTCATGAAAATATTCTAAATCACTGTTTTTAAGGGAAATGCAAATTAAGACAACTTTGAGGTACCACCTCATACCTAACAGTTTAGTTAATATGACAAAAAAAGGAAAATGATAAATGTTGGAGAGGATATATGAAATCTAGGAAACTAATGCACTGTTGGTAGAGTTGTAAACTGATCCAGTCATTCTGGAGAGCAGCTTGGATCTATGTCCAAAGGGCAATCAAACTGTGTATAACCTTTGAACCAGCAATATCACTACTAGGTCTACTAGGTGTGTATCCCAAAGAAATCACAGAAAAGGGAAAAGAACCTACATGTACAAAAAAATCTTATACTAGCTTTTTTTGTAGGGGCAACAAATTGGAAATTGAGGGGATGCCTATCAATTGGGGAATAGGTAAACAAGTTGTGGTATTTGTGCTGTAAGAAATTATGAGCAGGAAGATTTCAAAAAAAAACTTGGAAAGACTTACATGAACTGATGCAAAGTGAAATGAAGTGAGCAGAACAAGGAAAACATTGTACATAGTAACAGCAATGCTGTATATTGTGCAATGATCAATTGTGATTGACTTACCTCTTCTCAGCAATACAATGATCTCAGACAAGTCCAAAAGACTGTGATAGAAAATACTATACACATCCTGAGAAAGAACTAATGGAATCTGAATGCAGATAAAAGCATGCTATTTTTACTTTATTTTTCATACTTTTTTTTCCTTTTATTCTATTTCCTCATACAATATGACAAATATGGAAATACATTTTATGTGATTGCACATATATAACCTATAAGTTGTTTAACATCTTAAAAAGGCTGGAGGTGAGGGAGTGAGAAAATTTGGAACTGAATTTTTTTTAAATTGATGTTAAAATATTATCTTTACATGTAATTGAAATAAAATTCTATTTAAAAGCAAAAAAAGATGTGAGGAGAGAAAATTTTTCTTGTGTACCTGAAATCATATTAATGAAGCTTGCTATCTATTCTGACTGACTAATAAGTCCACATTAGGTAGGGGCCACAGGAATATAATTTTCCCTTCCAAACAGAAAAATAAATCATTTATAATAAGACAAATGCAAGTTAAAATCCAGTTTTCTGAATGAGGAATTTTTCAACTTAGATGCATCAAGGACATAAGGGTGAAATTATTATATAGGTATGCTGGATGTTGGTGCAGAAAACTTGGGGGAATATAGGAAAACCAACCAATGCAAAGGGTTAGTGGATGTAACAAAATCAGATGAGCACCAGAAACCCAAATTAGCTCCAAAGGAGTCTGTAATTCTTAGAACAACAGTTGGTGGTCTAATAGAGTAGAACTTTTTAAAATGTCCTCCAATAACTTCCTCTTTTGATCCATATAATTTCTTTTTTTTTTAAAGCAATCAGGGTTAAGTAACTTGCTCAAGGTTACACGGCCAGTTATTTCTGGGTGTGGTACTGAGTATCTGAGCCTGGATTTGATCCTCAGGTCATCCCGACACTGCTCAGTGCTCTTACTCGCTGAGCCACCTGGCTGCCCCTAAGCAATTGGGGTTAAGTGACTTGCTCAAGGTTACACGGCCAGGTGTTTCTGGGTGGGTGCTAAGTGTCTGAGCCCAGGATTCGATCTCCAGGTCTTCTCAACACTGGAGCCAGTGCTCTTACTTGCTGTGCTACCTGGCCACCCCCATATAATTTCTTTATACTATCCTTTCCCCATCCTTGTTTCATTTCCAGGACCCTCTCCAAACTTTCTTAATACCTTTAGTTTTGGCTCATCATCTTGCCTCCAACCCATCCCTTGCTACCATCCCTGCAATTTCAATATTCCTGTTGACTCTCCCTTTGCATGGTATACAGAAAAGAGCATTAGATTTGAATTTCTGAGACCTGTGTTCAAATCCTGACTCTTTTACTTACTGCTTATGTGTCCATTTATATGATAGAAGTATTAGATAAGCAGAAGTCCTGGTGATCAGGAACTACCAAATTAATGACTGAGTGATCTCTTTTTGCAGTGGGCCATTAGCCTAAGGCATTGATGGCTCCTTCTCTGATTTTTTCTCCTTCTTTTTTCTCCTTCTCTCATTTTTCTCCCCTGATTCCAATCAACTTGGAGGTCCTCAGTATCTCATCAATTTTAGTCTGCAAAATGCCAACAAATCCCTTCATTCTGGAAAAATAAGCCAAACACCACACTGAAAGAACTCTGGTGAAAAAACATAAAATACAGAGGCTAGGATTTTTGACAATCACATAATATATGGGTGATTATGCAGTTACCACTCACATAAGAATGACAATAGACTGAAGGAGTTAAGGATATGGAACATTTTGACAGCAAAATAATGAGTTGGAAATGTAAAAGTGCAGTCCCTGTTCATCAGAGTACTGTAATAGTTTGAGAAAAGTCAATTTATACAGCTCTACACAACACCAGTTTGGAATCTATGGCTAATTTTATATAATTGAGGAAGAAACTTTTAAAACATCCAACAAAAATCACCAACAAACTTTGCAGTGGTGAGCAGGGTGGTGACAGATAGAGATGAGAATGCAGGCACCCATTTCATGGTAACAGATACATGAAAGCAAAGCCAAAAGAGAGTATGTAGTATTTGAATGAAACATAAATACAGAAGGTAGAGGAAAAGAAGGCAAAGTTAGAAGCAATGGAATATACAAATAACCTAAAAAAATCTGATAAAAATCATGCCAAATACAAGGTTATCACCATGTAGACTACTGTAAAGACAAAAAAACTATTAATTGAATGACTGAAAAACTTTTCTGAGAAAAGAAGAGATTCTGACAAGAGCCATGCCAAACCATCTCAAAACTCAATACAGACAGAATGAGCAGGAAAAGAATCTAATTATAGAGAAGAGAGAGTACACTCTAAAAGTGTACAAGGTTAGGGGATAGAACTGGTTATGACAGCTCTTCAGTGTTGCTACATTTCACTGGCTTCAGTAATGCAACAGTAGAATTAGGTTCAAAGAGACTGAATGATGGAGTGAATGGCCTTGTTGAAGCTAATGGAAGAAAGGGACAATAGTTTCTAGCAGGAGTCAGTTCATCAGGAAGAAATACATGGCAGGCAGAGAGTATTGTTCAGGCAGGAGAAGGTAGGGAAGAGGTAGGTGTAGGAAAACAAAGATCAGATGGAATTCTTGCATAACAGCCCTCAAGAGTCAGCAAAACAAATCCCACAATATGGGAGGACTGTAGGGGAGGAAGAATAAGCAAGGAAAACAATAAAGAAATGAGGGTGCTAACAACAACAGAGAAGAAAATGATTTCTGATATATCAGGATGAAGCAGCAATAAGTCAAGCATTTTCAAGTTGATGTTTATAATGTAAATGATAGAGCAACTAACTTTCCATGGTCCCATCCGAAAAGCACACCCTTTCTTTAAATAGGGCTGCATAGTGGATCTCATAAGTCTTATTTTTCTTAATTGCCTGTGACTTTCACAAGGAAAGGATGCTGACATTTCAGTCAAGGGCCTCATAGAATCTGTTACCTTATTTGTTAAACTGATTCAAATTGCCAGCTCTGGTGAAAAAAAGCCAATCAATGATTGGGTTAGCTTAATGGGACTTGATTCAACATTTTCTTGAAGTGGCTCTGACTTCCAAACCCAGACTGATTTGCTTTTAAAACATTTATCTCTGACAGAAATATATATATATGTATATTTATCTATCCATGTATGTATGTATGTATGTATGTATGTATGTATATATGTTTACCTGTTGCAGAAAACAAAATTTAAAACTAATGCTATGTCAATTTGGCATGATGTTTTAGGAAAATTTTATAATTATACATTGGATCCAGGACCAGAAAACTGGACTCACTCATAACTGCTTGTCCCTTGGGAAATTTTCAAGGGATGATTTCTAGAAGGTCCAATGATTTCCATTGAAGCTCAAAATACTCATGAGATTTGAATAACCAAATTTTTCACTGTAGAAGATTATCTACTCATGCAATTGAAATAGCATAATTACATCTTACATTTGCTATAATATTTTGTTACATTAATTACCTTTTTCATTTTTATAACTATGATATGGAACAGAATGGGTAACTACTGCTGTTTTAATTATTTCTTTTTACTTTTTAACTAAAGATGATCCTAAGAATCAGAAAGGTCTTGTGATTTGCCCAAAGAGGCAATGATAGACAGGACTAAAACTCTGGCCTCAGGATCCACAATTCACCACACTGAGCAAACCAAAATTAATAAATAAAGCATTCATGAAGTCCCTACTTTGTGCTAGGTACTGAGAGAGTGAAGACATAAATCAAATAGCACTTGCCCTCTAGAAGTATACAGTCTATTGGAAGAAGTCCTTTCCATTGCATGATTCCACCCTAAAATATAGAAACTGATCTTTTCAAGTCAACAAACTCTTACTAAGCACCTAAATATGCACAAAGGCTCCAGAGATACAAAGAACTTCATTAGAACATGGCTATTTCATGGATGAAATGGTCTTTTCTTTCTCTCTCTCTCTCTCTCTCTGCCTATGTCTCTCTCTCTGTCTCTCTCTCTCTCTCTCTCTGGGTCTTGATTTCTTTATTTATAAAATAACAATCATAATAACAGATGTAGGAGCTACAGGTTATTATGAGACTGAAATGAAATGATGGATCATAGAGTACTTTGCAAAACCTAAGGCAGTCTATGAATAACAATTATCTTTTTAACTGTACTTTAGACCTCTACTTTGCATTGTATTACTGTACTTTGTGTGTTATGTTATCTTTCAAATCCAATTGACTGTAAGCCCCTTGAGCACAGGGACAGTATTTTTAAATCTCAATATCTCCAGTGCTTAGTATAGTGGCTTGCACATAGTAGGTTCATTATAAATATTTTGATTGCTTGATTGATATCTTTACCAGGCTCCTAGACTTTTCTTTTTGCCATGTTTATTGGTATAGTTTTATCGAATTTGGTAGCTAAAATTCAGGACAAAGACAACTACTTCTACAGTAGCTTATCCTGAATTATAGAATCATATACCAGTAGGGGTGGAGTTTCACCTAGTTCATTCCCTTCTCTATATAGATTAAACAGCCGAGGCTCAGAAAAAGGGAGAGATATTCTCAAGTGCAGGAAGCTAGTCATTTAATTTAACTCCATTAAAAAAATATTCACTCAGTTCTTATTCTTTCCTAATTCTGCATTGCTTTTTCCCCAGTTTCTATATAAACTTCAAATACTTTGGGGGAAAGTCATCATATTGCCTTATGATGGATGAAAAGCCACTGCAGAAGGTAGAGGAATTTTGGATAGGTATTTGTTGACTATCCATTTGAAAGAGAAAAAGAAAAGGCCAGAGACATAACTTATTTATACATTTTATTCATTTCCATTTCCCTTATATTACAATATTCTTAAATGTCTAAGTAGGAAGAAGTTTGTATCCAGAAGGATGACCACCAAATGATGGAAACTTTTGACTATAGTCATTCATTTTGGTGTATGGAGGAAGAGTTTCTGAGTATAACTCGCATGTGATAGGTACTTGGTAAACATTTGTTGAATAAATGGTATTAAATGAACCAAATCAAGAACTGCACCATACAAATCAACAGGACAACTGTAAGGACTTAGGGGAAATCTGGGTGAACAATCTATGACATTCATGTGACAAATTATAGGCTTGATGAATAGTACTGACATGCATTAATAGTTAGAAAATTAAAATACTGATGAAAATAGTATCATATTCTTTTTTAAAGGAATTCAATAAAGTGATTATTTATAAGAAACTTTTATTGAGTATATACCATGAGTAAGGCCATAGTGATACAATTTTGTTCTTTGTCTAATGGTATATTTGTTTACTTGATGTCTGTTTTCCTTATCAAAGACCTACAAACACTTCACAATGTTGCATTCTTTAATCTCTTACAAAAGAGAAATAATGCTTTTCTCTTTAAACTAATTTAATGGTTATCTTTTAACACTGGGACCATAACTGAAATAATTTTAACAAAGAAATAACTTCCTAATTCAACCATTGTTGACAGACATTATAGTCTATGTAATCTAAAGACAGTTTTGGTTTTTTTTTAAGAAATCTGGGTTAAGTAACTTGCTCAAGGTTACATGGACAGTTATTCTGGTGTGGGTGCTGGGTATTTGAGGCCGGAACCAATCCCGGGTCTCCTGACACTGGGGGCAGCACTCTTACTCACTACGCCATCTGGCCACCCCTAAGCAATTGGGGTTAAGTAACTTGCTCAAGGTTACATGGCCAGTTATTTTGTGTGAATATTAAGTATCTGAGCCTGGAAACAATCCCAGATCTCCCAACTCTGGGGCGGGTGCTCTTACTCACTGTGCCACCTGGCCACCCTCTAAAGACAATTTTGCTTCCATTACCACAGCACTTTCATATTTTGGTAAATCTGTAATCTTTTCATCATGGGTCCTTGTTCCTATGGAGCAAATCACAAGTCATCCATGTCTGAGTATCCAGTAAAACTCTTGTTTCATTCTCTCCCATAAATTTTCTATGCAGAGTCAATGAAATACACAATGGACCGAAAGCTTTTTAATAGATTTCTTTGTATGGAGTGAAGCAAAAGAGTGCTAATAAGAATGTATCTGCCCTGAAAATCTAATCAAAAGAGCTTTGAACTTGCAAGGAAGAAGTAAGGAGAAATGGGCCTAAGTATCTCTGCCAAGCTATATGACATAAAGTGGAGCTAAAATGGAGGGAAAAAACTAGTAGTTGGGACACCTAGTAGTTTACAAAAAAAAAATCTAAGAAAGGAAGAGTCATAAAAATCAATAGCCTATAAATTCATATCATATGAGTAAAATCCAAGATCACCTAGAGATCCTAATACAAGGAAGTAACATTAACCTCAAATATAATGAAATTTGCTAAGATGTAACTAGTGACTAGAATAAGGTTCTGGAAAGTTATACCTTGTTTAAAATAATCAGAATAGGTTTTATGGGGGAGGGGAAGAATACTATTCAATTTTAAGAAGATATACCCACGTAAGGAAATCCAAGAAGCAGAAACTGAACACATTGGTCCATAATGTTGTGTACCAGGCCTGGAGTGAAGGTTATGAGAGCCAGGAAGCAATATTGCTATCCAAATACAATACAAATTACCTAAGGAGAAACAAGAAAGATAAGTGTCTTGGGGAACAGACTTCAAATAGTTATGATATTGAAGTCATGGAAGATAACAATTTTCTAGGCATTTGCAGAAATAACCCTGCCAAAACTTGAACATTTAATATTATCTTCTTGTGATTAATGATGTCATCCTTCAAATATTGGAAATAAAACAATGGAAAATTATATTGTGGATCCAATTCTATTTAGTGAAAAGGAAATTATTATTGGTGTGGAAATTTTGGGAACCTTGGTGGGTAGGAGAAGCGACCACTCTATCTTAGAACTTAAGAAGGAGAAGGAAAGGTTAACTGGAAATAATAGCACCTTCAGAGGATAGGTAGGATTTCAAGGTCTAAAATTCCATGGAATAAGTTGTTCCATGAGGAAGATTTAAAGAATTAAAATTTGAAGATGCAAAGAAAGTATAATTGATGTGAGATTGGGCTTTTTCTCCTTGACCTCAAAGTGTAATACCTGGAGCAATGTATGTTAATAGTACAAGGGTAAATTTAGAGTTGAGGAAAGAAAGATATCTCCTCATACAGCTATCAAAAGTGGAATAAAGCCTAAGAAAAAAAGGACAACTATTTTTCAGATATATTCTGAAGGGGATTCTTCATCTTGTATGGTTAAGATTAGATGTCCTTTGAAATCTTTTTCAATTTTTCTTTTTTTGCTTTTTGGAGGGCAATTGGGCTAAAGTGACTTGTCCAAGGTCACACAACTGTTTTGTGTGTGTGTGTGTGTGTGTGTGTGTGTGTGTGTGTTAAGTGTCTGAGGTCAGATTTGAACTCAGGTCCTCCTGACTCCAGGGCCAGTGTTCACTGCACCACCTAGCCGCCCCCAATCTTTTTCAATCTTGACACTGTTATTTTTTTCTGTGACTCTTGTTACTGTTTGAATAATAACGAAGTGGATAATTATTCACTGATAGTCCCTTGTTTGTGCTAGATGACTAAACCATGTTCTTTTCCTTTTCTTGGAATGTCTTTATGATGACATCCTTTACTTTGATTTTCCTGGATAATCCATCAAAGGTAAAAAGTAGTGTGTTCATGTCTTCCTGGATCCATTTACATTGCTTTATTGGTAACCCATAACATTAAGCCTTTGGAGCTCCAGGTATTCTATGAATCACATATCAAAAAGAAGTTTGAAATCATTAAAAAGCATTTCAAAATTTCCAAAAGGCAATCTATCCCAATTCCCTCATTCTAATGAGTTCTTAGCCTAGTACACTGCTCATGTTGAATATCTGTTTTATGTATTAATTTATGTATACATTTACATGTATATCAGTGTTTACACATAAGCACATGCATGTACATAAAAGCATTTGCATATTCATACACAGGTTGTGTTTTGTGTGTTTGTATATGTGTACAATTATATACACATGTGCATGCATACCCAAATACATACATACATATGTGTGTGTACTTGTAGATATATGTATGTATACATTGAATTCATGTGTATATATGTACAGATTGTACATACACATATACATATCCATAATCATATATATACAATATAAATATATATATATACACACTTATACATGCTGAGGGTTTCATTCCATTTTGTTGAGTATCCAATTATATATTTTGAAAATGGACAATCTTCATTTCTTCCTTCTTTTTCAAATTCTTGAGTAATTATTGATCTCACTTAGCAAGTTCTGCAATATTGTGAGCTTTATTCTATGAGCAAAATAAAAAAAAACACTGAATATTAAGCAATCAATAATCCATAAACAGAAATATCTTGAGGATGTTACCATCTATATGGAATGTCTCATATTTTGATACTGTAATGGACATCTTCTAGGATAATGACAAGCTTTTTTTGTAACTCTATGTATCCCTATTTTATACCTTGTTTGATATTAATAATGAGAGAATCACTGAATAAAATTACTTGCATTATTATGTATTTCAAAGGATCTTATATTATTATGACATACACAAGAGAGATAGTCTATTTGAGGACAACCTGTAAAGAAGCATTTTACTCTACTCTGCAAATCCTCTTTCAAACAAATCATGATGGTATCTTGTATCCTCCATTCTTTTCAGTGAATTGGATGACTGTCCAGATATGATCTTATTTAGACCATTATATACTCAAGGGTTTCTTCTATGAGTGGGCAACCCAACTATATTTTGGAGCCTAGAAAACAGTTTCTTTATCCAGCTTTTCCTCTACTATTCTGAATTCTTAACTAATTATTGATTTCACTTAAAAATTTCTACCTTTCTATTTCTCACTCCCTTTTCAAGAGTGTCCCCAATATGGGAATAGATTACTCTCAGAAGAATACATAAGGTTAGGAAAGTAAGCATATGGGTCAGAAATTGTTTACATGTCCTTAGTAGTCAATTTATGTTCATAACATCCATGAATTTTTCCAAACATATAGAATCATCCTTTTCTTTAGATATGTTAAAAGCGTATTACTCAATGGTCCCAACTTGTATCATTTCCAGGAGGGATTACTGCTATGGTTTAGTAATGGTTTAGCTGGTTTAGTGATAATGATCTTTTTTTCACTGCCATTTGAATGAATGAATACATTTTTTTTCTCACACAGTATATGGAGTCATGATGTTGGAGGTGGAGCTGGAGATGTGGTGCTCTTATCACTAACGTAAAAATGTAATGTAAAAAAATAGTTTACCATACAAAGATCCACAGATGTTGTCCAATATTTTATTGATTTTATTCCTTCAGGTTTATTCTTAATGTCATAGTATAGTTGACTTTAGCTTTCTTGCCAAGCTGTCTGTGAGTTTGTACTTCATTGACTGCTTCTAGCTATTTTGTCAGGTGACAATTCTCAAGTGTTCATATATAATTCTCTATAAGATTTTATAAATAAGCTTATAGTATAAACTGATATTACCTTTAAGTGTTCTATGTTTATGGGTGACCTAGGATATTAAGCATGTGCTGCTGGGTCTTTTCTAGGCTCTTTTTTTCTCTTAATTGCATTGATTAAACTTTCTTTGAAAATAGGAATATACATTAGAATGTAGAAAGATAACATGGAGAAGAATGCTAAAAGTGGAGATAGAAAGAGAGCTGGTCACAATGGTTAAGAAATAGCCAGGAAGTGGCATGAATTCCTGAGCCCTGTCAAGATAAGACAAATGCACACATATCAATACCAGGGGATGCAGAGATTCTGGTGGAAGGGTGATGAGCATGGCATTAAGAGTAGAGATGGCAGAGTGAAAAGATGACCAGTAAGTGAATCAAATAGTAAGGAGTTTTCCTGAGAATAAGGATGATGACATCTCTGATGTCTGCTACTTGTCTCGTATTCATTACTACTTGCAGAAGTGTTTGATTAATATCGCTTATGCAGATGGGACAGGAGGATGGTAGTTATGATTTAGGTGGGAACATATAGAGGCAAAGAAAGGAGTCAGATGGCCTCCCCAATTCTGACTGGAAGATTTAATAATACTTTTATTCTACAGGATAACAAGGTTCTACAAAGAAATGCAAACATATGTGTGTGCACAGGTATACATGTGTTTTTAATTGGTAATATTTGTGTGTAGTATAGTTACTCTGTCAAAATGATGAATTTCCCATTAGGAAACCGATGCACTATTGGTAGAGTTGTGAACTGATCTAACCATTTTGGAGAGCAATTTGGAACTATGACCAAAGGGAAATCAAACTGTGCATCTTTGATTCAGCAATACCACTACTAAGTCTGGATCTCAAAAGGATCATAAAAAATGGAAAAACTCCTATATGTTCAAAAATATTTCTAGTAGCTCTTTTGTGGTGGCAAAAGTTGGAAATTGAGGGGATGTCTATCAATTGGAGAATGTGTGAATAAGTTATGGTATATGACTGTTATATATTGTGCTATCAGAAATGATGAGCAGGCAGATTTCAGAAAAACCTTGACAGACTTACATGAACTGATGCAAAGTAAAAGTTCACAGAACCAGAGAACAACATTGTAACATTGTAACAATTAATGATAGCATTATGTGATGAAAAACTATGAATGATTCAACTCTTCTCAGAAATACAATGATTCAAGATAATTCCAGAAAACTCATGATGGATAATGCTATCTATATCCAGAGAAAGAACTGATAGAGTCTGAATGCATATTGAAGCATACTATTTTCACTTTATTTTTTCATGGGTTTTTTGGTATTTCACTTCTTTCACAGCATGACTAATGTGGAAATATGTTTTGCATGATTGCACCTGTATAACCTATATCAAATCACTTACTATTTTAGGGAGGGGGGGAAGAAAGGGAAGGAGAAAAATTTGGAATTTAATTTTAAAAAGAATGTTTACAATGTAAATAGAAAAACAAAATACTATTTTAAAAAACTATGGATTACCCAATGAAAGAGTTCATTTTCTTCAAAATATGAACACTCCTCAAGTTGTTTTAGCTCCCTTGAAACTGAAGGGGTAAAACTCTGTGCTGAGAAGGCCTCTGATATCTATCCCAGTTAAAGGGCCATGGTAAAGTCTTTGCCTCAACCTGTCACCTTAGTTTTCTTCTATGTGAAGTGTGACAGAAAAGGAAAATAGGTTGGACAACATATATGTTGACATTTGCAGTATGAAAAGATATAAGAAAAAAAGAAAATTACATCAGATTCAATAGCAAACTTAACACCTTGCCTTCCTAAAACAGTTAATCAATTTCATAATTCCTATTTGATAAGTCTTTCTCTGCAAAGCAATCATGATGAGAAGATTTTTAAAATATTTTTTAAAAGCTATACTGGTATGTGGTGAGGACTATCAGCTAAGTTTTGAGTGCTGCAAATAAGTTCATTTACCTTGGTAGTGTACTTTCCAGGGATGTACATATTGATAATCAGGTTGATGCACACATTGTAGAGCTAGTTAAGTGTTTGGGAGGCTTTCAAAGGAAAGTATTAGAGAAAAGAGGTATGAGACTGACTACCAAAATGAAGGTCTACAGAACCATGGTTCTGACCTCATTGTTGTACGCCTGTGAAACCTGGACAGTATACCAGAGCCATGCCAGGAAACCAAATTGCTTCCATTTTAATTGTCTTGGGAAGATTCTAAAGATCACCTGGCAGAGACTAACATCCTTGCTCGAACTAAACTGTTAAGCATTCAAGCTCTGCTTCAGAGAGCGCAACTCCAATGGGTTAGGCAAGTACTTCAATGCAAAATGTATGCTTGCCAAAAAGACTGTTTTATAAACAACTCATACAGGGCAAGGGTTCACATGGTAGTCAGTAGAAGCAATAAAAAGACATTCTTAGGGCCTCTCTTAAGAACTGTGGAGCTGATTCTGTGACATGGAAAACACTGCCACAGGACTGCTCAGCATGGCATGACCACATCAGAGAAGGTGTATGTTCTATGAGCAAAGCAGAATCAAAACAAAGGAGATGCAGGATGTACGAATTTAGAGTATCCACCCCAAATGTTCACACAGACTATTTGTGCCCGACCTGTGGTAGAGACTTCCAAGATAATATTGGTCTGATCAGCCACAGTTGGACACATTGAAACTTGACTCTAGCATAGTGATGTCATTTCCGGCCTTTTCAAGAACTAAAGATAACAACCACCACCAACAACCACCAAGCTAGAAAGCCTTACAATATGTGTCTGGTAATGCTCAAAGGTACCAATTATCTAGGTGTAGAGGGGTTCATCTTGGAATTTGACAACCAGATGATGAATTATTTTTTGGCTTTAGTGAGACATTGAAGACACAAAAATCTCTCACTCCAGTGTGGCCTCCTTCTACACTAACAGTGTTAGAATAGCATAAGAGGGTACTAAGGACGCTAAGAATCACACTTCTTAGAAAATCTAAAGTAGTCATTTAACTGTTGTGCTGCAGTCTTTGCCCAGTCAATGCTGACTCCATGCTGACTCTAGGCAGAATAAAACCACATTCATATTGACATTTGTACTACACTTGAATCAAGTGTAACCAAAAGGAAAGAGAGATGCATTTTCTTGAGAGGAGAAAAGAAAGGAATCTCAGAGTAGAAAGAGACCTGAGAAGACAAGTCCAACCAATACCAGACTAAGAATCCCCTTGACAACATATACCTCAAATAACCATCAATAATCAATTTTAAGACTTCCAGTGAGAAGGAAATACACTCTTTTCCAAGACAGTCTATTTTACTTTTAGAAAGTTCTGTTTTGAAGTTTTAGCTCTCATCAAACCCAACTTTGACCCTTTGTAGCTTCTACTAGCTGGTACCAATCACAATAAATGTAATCGCTCTTGCAAAGGAAAGTTCAGAATTCTAGAAGATTATCATGTTCCCCTTCTGAGTCTTCTCTAAAGGTTAAACTTGTCCAGTTTCTTAAACTGATGCTTACAGGCCATGATCTCAAGTCTTTTCATGATCAGAGTTATCCTTCTCTGGATACTCTCCAACTATCAATGTCATTCCTTAAAATATGGTATCCTGAAAAGAACACAATTTTCCAAAAGTAGCCCAGAAGCAATTATTGCCTTCCTAAGCCTAGATTCTCCACTGTTCTCAATGGAGCCCAATAGTGAATTAGCTTTCTTTTCATTATCATTTTGTACTATTAACTCATATTTTACTTTATAACTTAATAAAACCTCCAGGTTCTTTTTAGAGAAACGTTCTTTCTGATACACCAAACTGCCTGGTGAAATGATGGAAAGTACACTTTTTATAATGTTACCAAATCTTGAAAGTCCTATAGCTCTGTGAGATTGTTTATCCTCACTACTATCAGTAAGTTCAGTATTATTTAGACACTATGTCATTATTGGTCAGCTTGGTATAATAGAATATTGGATTTGAAGTCAGAAAGATCTAAGTTCCAATTCCATTTCTGATACTAACTACCTGTAACCTTTGACACATCACTTAACCTCTCTGAGGCTCTGTACATTGTAGTCAGGTTTTGATCTTCATCAGTGGAAGGACTTCTCATGCTGGGAGCTCTTAGGCTAATGAAAACATCGGACCCAGACATATCCACACATTTGGGCTCACAAAGAGTCAGTTAAAAAGCATGGGCAATTATAACATGCCAGGCACATTACTAAGCACTGAGGATACAAAAAAAAAAGTCCAAAACACTGCCTGATTTCAAGGAACTCACATTCTAATGGAGACACATATACACTCTTGGATTGCTGAAGGGGAATCTCAGAACATGTGCTCTATGAGAAACAGAACTAAAATTGCTTCTAAAAGATCTCATCATAGACATTTCTTATTGCATAATTTACCATGCAGAGTACCTCAGGTATTTACCTCAGCTATTGCTGAAAAATGCTGTACCTCCAGGAAAGGCACACATTCTCCTCTGAATAACTGTCTTCTGCATAGTATAATAAAGAAGAGACACACATATATCAAGGAAATCCCTCCTCTGAAAATCCAGATAATTAAGTGGCATTCTAACCAAGCCCAGGGGACTTGCCTGGTAAATAATCCAAGAGGTGGAAAGGCCAATGTTGGTAAACCTAGTTTAATCTGCTGGTACTAACATATATTCTCCCTTAATATGCCTCCTACATAATGCAGTTTCTAAATATACATAATGGTGGAACAAAGCATCCAAGAATTATCCTTTGGCAGAATTATTTTGGGACTCAATTCTGAGCTTCTCCTATTACCCCCAGCAACATGGTTTACTCTTAAACTTTCTAATGATAATATTAGTACATGCTAAGTATGCAAGAGGTTCCCCATCCTCCTAGAGCTCTGGGAGCTGATACCCCCTTCAATATATGAAGAATTAACACAGTCTAAATCACTAATTATGAGATATGGGACAATATTTTAGATAAAATTACATTATAAGACAATTACACATTAATATAATATACAAGAAGATTGACAAGCCCACCTTTGGAAAATTTTGAAATAATGTTTGTCTTTGATGCATTCCTACCTTCTTTTCTGATATGTTGGTCCCCTAACATCCCCTAATTTAGTTGTCTGCCTCCTGCTTTTGCTAAGCCTTACTTTTTGGTTAGTTGTAAGGTAATCTCTAATGTAATAGATAAAAATGGCTTAGTAAAAACTATTTTAGGGGAGCTTACACAGAGGAAAAGAAGCAACTTGAGTATAACAAGTATTTCCCTTTTCTTCATACCCTAAATACCTAATAAAGTAGTATCTCATAACCAAAGGAGTGCCCTGTCTGAGAAAGGAAGGAGAAATCTAAGGAACAAAAGCTATCAGAATTCCCTCCTGCTTACACACACACACACACACACACACACACACACACAAAACACACAACACACACAACACACACAAACACAAACACTCTTCCCAGGCAATTAGCATCAAAAACAAGTGTAAAATTGTAAGAAATCAATGAAAATTCAAAAAAAGTCTTAAAAGATGCCTTATATGACTCTAAGAAGAGTTCTTACCCAAGCATCCATCTCATCAGCCCTTCTGGCATACTTTCTGGCCTCTTCCAACTCCATACCATTTGCCTCACCACCTAGGGATGATGATAACCTTCCTAAACTCATTCCTCAATGATTAGAGTACTCCCACCCTGTCGTATTCCATCCCATTGAGTCTAAAAGCCCAGCAGTTGTTGAATTGCTTATTTTTTCTCAGGTGATTCTCAAATATATTTATCCAGCTCTAATTTCTTTAGTCTATCCTCTACTCAGCTATCAAAGTAATCTTGCTAAATCACAGGTCTGACCATGACATAGTCCCCACCGGTCAATAAAATGCAGGGGTTCCCCCTTATATCTATGATCAAATATGACATCTTATGTTTAGCTTTTAATGTGCTCCATGAACTCAACCCTTTCCACATTTCCAGTCTTATACTTTTACTCCCTTCTGCATGCCCTAGTATCCCATGTCACTTTATTCAAATATACTTTGTGCTTCCTGCATTGATTACATTTTTAATCTCCATGTATTGATATTATGTACCATCCTTCAAAGTTTAGAACAAATGCTATCATCTTTCTGATTTCTTTCCTGATCACCAACTTCATAAACTATAAGTAATGCTTTTTTCTGTACTCAAGTAGCATTTATTAAGTGTAATACTCATGTAACATAATTTTCCTTTGTATTACTTCTTTTTTATTACATTAAATATTTACCAATTAAATGTAAAAGAATTTTCAATAGTTATTTTTAAAAATCAGAGCACAAAATTCTTTCCTTCCCTCCCATCCTAAAGTCTTCCTTGAAAAGGTAAGCAACTTTATTTTGAATATATGTGTGAGGTCATGCTAAACATATTTCCATATTAGTCATGTTACAAAAGAAGATAGAAACAAAAGAAAACAATAGAGAGAAAAAGAAAAAAACTTTAAAAACAGCATGCTTCAATATGTATTCAGAGTTCATCAGTTATCTCTCTGGAGGTAGATAATTTATTATTATTATTATTATTTTTTACCATAGGTCCTTCAGAAATGGCTGAATCATAGGCTCGATCAGAGTAGCTAAGTCTTTCACAATTGGTCATCCTTATGAAATAGCTGTTACAATGTACAATGTTCTACTGGTTTTCCTCACTTTGTATGAGTTCAAGTGTTGTTTTTTTTTCCCCTGAAATCATCCCATTCACCATTTCTTTTTTGTTTGAACATTTTATTTTGAAACTTTGAATTCCAGATTCTTTCCCTTCTTCCTTCATCACCCACCCTTACTGGGAAGAAAAGCAATTCAATATATGTTGTACGTGTGTAGTTACACAAAACATTTCCATAGTGGATATATTGTGAAAGACTGACTATATTTCCCTCCATCTTATCCCACCACCCACTTGTTCTATTCTCTACTTTGACTCTGTCCCTTTTCAAAAGTGTTTGTTTTGAACTACCCTCCCCCCAATCTGCCCTCCCTTTTCTCATCCCCCCTCTTATCCACTTCCACTCTACTTTCCTGTAGTGTAAGATAACCAATTGAGTGTATGTTATTCCCTCCTTAAGCCAAATTCAATGACAGCAAAGTCGACCCATTCCCTTTCACTTCCTGTTCTTCCTCTCCATTGTAACAGTTTTCCCTTCCCTCTTTTATAAGATAATTTACCCTTTTCTGTATCTCCCTACCTCCTCTCATTATATTCCTCATTCACCACTTAATTTTATTTTAAATATCATCCCCCTATTTAATTGATCCTGTGCCCACCATCTATGTATACCTATACACACATATATATATACATACTTACATATGCATTAATATGCACATAAACCCTCCTATATAGACATATATGTATGTATACATATATGTGTGTGTGTGTGTATATATATATACATATATATATAAACATTTATATTACCTTGAACTATCCTCATCAGAAAAGTTTCCTAACTTAAATGATCATTTCTCCATGTAGGAATGTAAGTAGTTCAACTTTGATGAGTGCCTTATAATTTCTTTTCCCTGTTTACCTTCTTGTGCTTCTTTTGCTTTTTGTATTTGAATTTCAAATTTTCTATTCAACTCTGGCTTTTTCATCAAGAATGCTTAAAAGTCCCCTATCTCATTAAATGACCATATTTGCCCCTGAAACATTATACTCATTTTTTTGCATCAATACTCAATTAGGAAATTAGTCAATAGTTTTCTATGTTTTTGCTCTTGCTAGTTTAGGTATCAAAATCATATTTGGTCATAAAAGGAATTTGGGAGGAACCCTTGTTTACCTATTTGTGGTTTTTAAAAAAAATAGTTTATGTAGAGATTAATAAAAGATTAATAATTAATTAACTATGTAGTGATTAATAGTTTATGTAGAGAGACCTAGGGATTTTTTGGGGGGCGAAGGGGTATGTTTAAAACAAAACTATTTCATTGATAGCTTACTTAATTTCTTTTTCTAAGATAGGGTTATTTAAATATTCTATTTCCTCTTCTATCAATCTGGGCAATTTCTATTTTTTGTAAAAGCCTATATATTTCACATAAATTGTCAGTTTTACTGGCATATAATTGAACAAAACTCCTAGTAATTCCTGCAATTTCATTGTCATTGGTGGTGTATTCACCCTTTCCATTTTTGATACTAGTAATTTTATTTTCTTCCTTTTTAAATCAAAATAGCCAATGGCTTATCTATTTTGTTGTGGGTTTTTTTTCCTTTACATAAAATCAGCTCCTAGCTTTATTTATTAGCTTCAGTAGTATTTTTAACATATGGTTTTATCAATTTCTCCTTTCAGGATTTCCAATTTAATTGGAGATTTTTAATATGTTCTTTTTCTAATTTTTTACAAGCATGCCAAGTTCAATCATCTGTTCTTTTTCTCTTTTATTGAAATATGCATTTAGAGATATAAATGTTCCCCTAAGTACTGCTTTGAGTATATCACACAAATTTTGGAATGTTGTCTCATTGTTGCCATTCTTTATGATGAAATAATTTATTTTTTCTATGTTTTGCTCTTTGACATGATCATTATTTAGGATTAGACTATTTTCCAATTAGTTTTTAATTATCATTCCATCGTTTGTTATTAAGTAGAATTTTATTGTGTTATGGTCTGAAAAGGGTGCATTTAATACTTTTATTTTTCTGCATTTGGTTGTGAGATTTTTATGCCTTAACATGGTCAATTTTTGTGAAGGTGTTATGTATAGCTGAGAAGAAGGTGTACTCCTTTCTATTCCCATTCATTTTTCTCCAGAAGACTATCATATCTAACTTTTCTAGGATTCTATTTACCACTTTGGCTTCTTTCTTATTTATTTTAAGGCAAGATTTATCTATTTCTGAGATGGGAAAAGTTGAGGTCCTCTACAAGTACAGTTTTATTATCTATTTCCACCTGTAATTCACTTAACTTTTCCTTTAAGAATCTGGATGCTATGCCATTTGGCGCATATATGTTGAGTACTGATATTACTTCATTGTCTATGGTTCCTTTCAAATAGATTTAGTTTCCATGCCTTTAATTACGTCTTCTTTTTGGCTTTTGCTTTCTTTGAGATTATGATTGCTACCCTTGCCTTTTTTTATACTTCAGCTGAAGCATAATAGATCCTGCTCCACCTTCTTAATTTAACTCTGTGCATGTCCGTTTCAAGTATGTTTCTTGTAAATAACATTGATGGATTCTGCTTTCTAATCCATTCTGTTATCTGTTTCTGTTTTATGGGTGAGTTTATTCCATTCACATTCAAAGTTATGATTACTGACTATGCATTCCCTCCATCCAATTTTCTTCTGTCTATCCTTCTCTCTTTTTATCCTGTCACTAATTTAAAATCTGTTTCTTTCTGACCTCTGCCTCCTTTTATTTGCATTCCCTTTTATCACCCCTCCTCTTTCTTTTATTCCCTTCCTCTCTTACTTCAATATTGGGTAAGATGTGTGTGTGTGTGTGTGTGTGTGTGTGTGTGAGTGTGTGTGTGTAATTCCCCCTATCTGAAAAAATCTAGATGAGAGTGAACTTCAAGCATTAGCTCCCACCACCACCATTTTCCCCTCTACTGCAAAACTTTTTCCTTGCATACCTCTTTTACATGAAATAAGTTTCCCTCTTCTTCTCAATTCCCCTTCTCACAGAGCATTCCTCTTTCTTACCTATTCGCTTTGTTTTTGCCTCATTTCAACACAATCTACTCATTCTTGCACCCTCTTTCTATATAGAAACCTTCTAACTATTCTAACAATGATAAAGGAGTTATAAGTATTATCTTTCCATATAGAAAAATACACACATCAAACTTATTGAGTCTCTTATGGCTTCTCTTTCATATTTACCTTTTTGTGCTTCTCTTGAGTCTTATATTTGAAAATCAAATTTTTTATTCAACTTTGATCTCTTCATGAGGATGCTTGAAAATCCTCTATTTCATTAAATATCCATTTTTCCCCTGAAGGATTTTGTTCATTTTTGCTTAGTATATTTTTCTTGACTGCAAATCCCAACCCAATTGCCTTCCAGAGTATCATATTCCTTTAAAATGGTGGCTGCTAAATCTTGTGTGATCCTGAATATAGTTCTATGGTATCTGAATGGTTTTTCTCTGGTTGCTTGAAGTATTTTCTCTTTGACTTGGAGGATCTGGAATTTGACTATCATATTCCTGGGAGTTTTCATTTTAAGGTTTCTTTCAGGTGACAATTGGAAGATTATTTTAATTTCTATTTTACTACCTGGTTCCAGGATATTGGGGCAGTTTTCCTTGATAACTTCTTGAAATATATATTTTATTTTTGACCATGGTTTTCAGGTCCTCCAATATTTCTTAAATTGTTTCTCCTTGATCTATTTTCAAGGCCAACTATTTTTCCCAATGAAATGTCTCACATTTTCTTCCATTTTCCCATTCTTTTTACTTTCTTTAAATGTTTCTTGCTCTCTCATGGAGTCATTAGCTTCAATTTGCCCAATTATAACTTGTAAGGCATAATTTTCTTCAGTGAGCTGTTGTACTTCTTTTTCCATTTGGTTAATTCTGTTTTAAAGAAGTTATTTTCATCAGTAAATTTTTTTTACCTCTTTTTCAATTTGGCCAATTTTGTTTTAAGCAATTGTTTTCTTTAGTATTTTTGTGCCTCTTTTATTAAGCTGTTAATTGTATTTTCTTTATTTTCTTCCTTTGGTTTTATTTCTCTACCTACTTTTTCTCTACCATTCATATTATTTTGAAAGTCTCTTTTTAGCTCTTCCAGGAAAATTCTTGTTGGGCTTGTGTCCAATTCACATTTTTTTTTAAGACTTTGCTTATAGCTGTTTGACTTCATTATCTTCTTTTGAGTTTGTGTCTTAATCTTCCCTGTCACCATTGTAACATTTTGTGGTCAGGTTCTCTTTTTTCATTTGATCATTTTTTACTCTATTTCTTGATTTAGGTCTTTAAGTAAATGTTGGGCTCTGTGCCCAGAACTGGAGGTTGCAGGTGGATAGAGATTCCATCTCAATCTTCAGGATTTTTTGCACTTCTGTTTTCAGAGCTAGTTCTGGAGTTTTAGAAGTTTTCAGTGTTTCCTAAAGGGTATATAATCTGGGGAGAAGTGTGGTGACTGCTCTCTTTGTCTGCACTCTGGTCCTTACCCAGGAAGGGCCCCTCATCCCTCGGGATTGCTATGGATACTGCTTCTCAGGGCTCCTTCTCCATGGAGACCAGGAATGATACTTCCCCTCAGGGATTCCATTTCCTCTTGACCAAAAGTTTTTCTCTCTGCTCTTAAACTATGAGCCAGAAATAAGTAAAGACAATGGAGTCACCAAACTGTGTCTTGTGCTAGCATACAGGGACCTTGAAATGTCTTTATGAGATTGAGGACCCCTTACTGTTGCTGGCTTGAGAGCTCCTGAAACTGTTGCTGTTTCGGTTACCACCACTTAGCCCCACGACTAGTGTTTCCAGTGATAACAGGCTCCAGTCCAGTCTCCTCCCCTATATCACAAGTTTCACTTTCTGACCTTCTGTGTTGCCTTGGGCTGGAAGAATCTTTCCTTCTGACCTTTTATTACTTCTGCCAGCCTAGAATCCAATTTGAGGCATTATTACTTTAAAGTTACTTGGAGAAGAATGTTGGCTGGGTATTTCTCTACCCTATCATCTGGGATCCACTCCTGGAAGTCCTACCATGCATTATTTCTACAAAACATTGTTTTCAACATAATGAAATTAATTTCATAAGTTATTTGTCAATAATGAATATATTCCAAAATGTAAAGACAACCTCTTTGGGACTCAAAACTTGACCCCTAAATTTCCAAAGTAAATTAATGTAAAAAATAATTTAATGTTTGCAAAGCACTTTTTGCACAACAACTATATTAAATAGTTAATAGAAATAGTATTGGTTCTTTTTCTATAGATGAGGAACCTGGGGCTCTCAGAAGTTATTTGTTCATAATCCAATCAATATTTAGCATATGAGGATGAATTTTCAGTAAAGATCTTTTAAATTCAACTCAGTATCCTTTCTACTATTTAATCATTTTCTCTATCTTTAATACCTCCTCTCCCTTTTTGGTCCCTTCGCTAATTCCTTGTTCCTTTAACAAATCCTTAAAGCATATGTTCCTCAAGGTTTTGTTCTTGACAATCTTCTCTCCTCTCTATAACCTTTCCCCATTTAAAATAGCATTTATTTCCAACTTTCTAGTATCATTTCGTAAAGCCAAGCATGAGAAGCTTTCCAGAGGACTGCTGCTGTTAACAGCTTTCAAGGTTCTGATTACATAGTATAGGAAACTCTCTATTCAATAACAAATCAGAGCAAAATATTCACATAAAATCAAGGTACAGCATTCACAATGTTACAACTTATCAGAGAAAATCAAAATATAACATTCACCATGTCACAACTCAGCAACTTATTACTAAAATGGCCACATAGTTTTCACCAAAGTGGTCACATAGTTTAAACAAAGTAGAATCATTTAGTAACTCAATCATTCAATATCCTTAAAGAGGCTTGCCTTCTTAAGGGATACAAAGTACAAATGTCAAAGTTCTCCAGCTATGGAGAGCAACTTCAACAGTCACTATTCAGTAACCTCTTAAGGGGTAGTAGAAAGTACAAAAGCCATCCACCTCTAGGCCACAAGTAAATTACAATTTCATCAGTCACTACTCAGTACCCTATTTCATCAGTCACTACTCAGACAATTTCATCAGTCACTACTCAGTATCCATGGAGATGTCTTTTTGTCTTGACTCAAGGTAGGTAGCTCCTCCCTGAATCTGCTAAACTGTCACCTGGGTTCAAAGGCAGACAGTACCCAGTTCCTTTTCCAACTCTCAGTGCAGTTCCTGCTCCACACTGAAGCTCACAGTGTCCAGTCCATCTCAAATCCTTCACAGTATCTGTTCCTGGGAAGACAAGGCTTAAAAAATCCACAATAACATCCATACATATTTTAAAAAAGCCACAATAACATTTGGACAAAGTACCGGCACCACAATCATGCTTCCTCAGTCTTTGGCAGCTCCAGGTGACCCTTGAAAATCCTCGGCAGTTCCTGCTGGCCCTGAGAAGTCTTCAGCAGCTCCATTCTCAAAATCAAAATCACTTTATCCAGCTTCCACATGGCTTTCTCCAAGAAATTCTATCTCAGTTCTTAATTCTCATTCCTCTTCTCAGTTCTCAATTCTCAGTTCAGTCTTTAGTCCAGCAGCAGCTGCTCTGCCTCCATGATGCTTATCCCAAGAAGTTCTAACTGTCTAGCTTGTGCCCTTCCTTATATACAGTATAGCTCCTCCCTGTTCATCCCCTTCCTGTTACATCAGCAACAGAAGGTTCATACCTCCTGTTTCTTTACAGAGGCTTAATTTGAAACTATGTGCTAAGTAACTGACAGTTTGACAATTCAAAGGGATCCTCAAATTTCATTGCTATTACACAATTCTGTGTAGGCAGATGTCAGCCATAACCTCACTCTGGAGCTCTAGATAAATATTAGATTTTTTTACCCAGCAGTACCATCATTTACCCAGTTTTCCATATGTATAATTATTGTGTTCATGTGCTTGAAGGGCTGTAATATAAGAGAAAGAGTATACTTCTTCTACATGGTCTCAGCAGAAGTAATGGGTAGAGGATAGAGAAAGTCAGATTTAGGTTTCATTAAGGAAAAAAAAATCCTCAAAATTAGATCTTCCTAAAATTGGCTGTCTCAGGAGACCAAGGGCTGTTATTTACTAGAACTCTTCTAATAAAGACTACATAACTATTTTCCAGAAATGTTGTAGAGGGCATTCTTCTTCAAGTACAGGTTGAACTGGATAGCTACTAATATTTCTTCAGTCCTCATATTTTATTACTTTATTCTGTCTAATTTCCCTCTACTAGACTATAAACTACCCTGAGACCAAGACTTTGTCGAATTAAAAGATTTGATGATGTTCACACTCCTCTAAATCATACCACACATGGCACTAACTATTCTACCTACAAGTGAAATGTCCCTATATTCTCAGAATTGAAAGATGTAGTAAATGGTTTGATGAATTTAAAACAAAAACAGCAATGACAATAGCTTTCTTTTACCAGTGATGAGTTGGCTAAATAGGGGCAATTTGTTGCCTTCTACAGTATAGATAAACCACATCATAAAGAAACTCAAACTATGAAAAAAATTATAAATTAAGGAGCTAATTGATCCCAATTGCCTTAGGATTCATTTCATGGATTTCCTAGTCCTCTTAGCTGTGTGCCACAAATGATTTTTTTCCATTTCTTTTTCTACCTGTATTTCGAGTCATTACTACTGCTTCTATCCAGTCACCAAAATGCGTGTCTAGATTGTCTCTGTCCTATCTTCAAAGTCTACTGTACACAGTAGGTATTCATGAAGTATCTATGATGATTTATTGATTCATAACTAAACTAGAGGGTCTAATACAAAAAAAGCAACATATAATCCCTTTGTAAAACATTGAGAAAGGTTTGTAGAAGGTAAAGAATATTTCAATATGCTTCATTTTCTTTATTTCATAATAACAAACATTTAAGTAACAATACACTTTTAAGGTTTACACATTTTTCCCAAACAACACTGTGAGGTAGGTAGTGCTCAATATTATATTTCCTATTTTGTAACTGGGACAACTGAGGTTAGCAGCTGTTAAATGACTTGCATAAATTTACACATCCCAAGTCTCCAGTACTCTAACAATTACAACTATAATGTAATTATCATGTTTCTTTAGGATAGTTAAAGTAATGTTGCAAACAGAAAGAACTTTAGTACCTTTGAATCCATCTTGGATGACTTCATGTAGTAGTTTTAATTTGAAAATTGTAATTTTCCTTAAAGATTTGTAAAGGTTTACTAAAATAAAGTGCGGATTTTTTTTTTTTACAATATACTCATGATATAAAGAGATAGAGGATATAAGCTTTTAAGGCAAAACAATTTCCAGAGAAACACTGATACAATTTTGTAATCTAAGAGAAAAGAAAATGTTGATTTAATAATTAGAAATTCAGTTTATTTGAGCAATGAAAAAACGAAACACGCTTCCAAAATAAAATATTCTGTGCTTTGACTGTGGTCTATTGCAAATACTTGCATCTTCTCCCTTAAAATACATGTGACAGAGTGAGAGGGATAGGTGAAAAAACTAAGACCCCAAGAAGTTAAGTGATTTGTTCATTCAGTTAGTTGTGGTAGGAATGGGAAAAGAACCCAGGTTTCCTGCAGCTTTGGAGTACTATCCAAAGTAAGTGGTGAGGAGGGTGTGTGTGAAAGTGGTTGATTTTCTTCAGCATTAGTAGTTAAGGATAAACTTCATTAATTAGTAGAGGTAAAAAGGGTACATGGTCTAATAGTGATGCAGTAGACAGAGAACTAGGCCTAGAATCCAAAACACTTGAGTTTGAATCTGGCTTCAGATAGTAACTAGCTGTATGACCTTGGGCAAGTCATTTAACCTCTAATTTCCTCAATTTAAAATGGGAATAATAATAGCATCTACCTCAAGAGGTTGTTGTGAAAATCAAATTAGATGTTTGTAGAGGGCTTAGCATAGTACATAGAACATAACAAACGCCATGCATATTTTTTTTTCCCTATTCACAACAAGCCTTTTTTTTTTTTTTTGAGCAGTTGTTGATAGAATAATTTCTTTTCTGCTGGCTATATTCCAAAGTCATTACTCAGTAGCCAGTCATTGAAGTAGCAAAGGACCCTTTCCTCCCTCAAATCAAAAGTTTTTCTTTCTCACTCAGCTTACTCTTTCCCTGTGGCAATATTTCTCTCTTCCAGACATCCTGCACCATCAAAGCAGAAGACAATATTAGAGCAGCTGGAGGTCAGGAGCAGCTGTTCATTATTTAGGGGGAAGGAGTTGGGCATAGACAGCTATGACCGACGGTAGCAAATCAAAAGTGAAAATGGGGAGCTGAATATCAGAAACAGTGCAAGAGGACTCATCATGCCAGCGGAGATGGACGTGTGGATATGAAGGCATAGTGGACATGCATGAGACAAAGAAGTCAGAAGCATAGGCTAGGTAGACGAAAAGGAAAAGGATAAGGACAAGTCAAAGGTTCACAAAAGCCAAAGAAGACGAAACCAAGTGAAAAGAAACTAGTCACTTGAATGTCACTGTGCTCTGCTCAGCTTATAGTCTAACATATTATCCCATAATGATAGGTTGTCACTGACTGACCATGATCCCTTTTGTTCCCTAAAGAGTGACGCCTATCAGAAGAAAAACACACACACACACACACACACACACACACACACACTTTCTTAGCAATAGAACCACTGCTTTGTATCAGGAGTTTTGTTGTGTTTTTTGTTTTCCAACAAGTCTCTATGAAATGTCAATATCTTACTTGGGAAGGGTAATAGGTAGCCATTAATATGCACACACTTATCTGAGAAGCAGATAGTAGAGGAGGACTGAATAGGACAAGAAGAGATAGATGAGGGTTCTGAAAGGGAACAGAAAGAAGCACAAAAAAGGGGGTGAGACGGTGGCAAAGATAAACTTGATCTGATCCACAATCATGACCAAAGCCAAACCTGATCATTGGACTATAATCCAAAGGAGAGAACTAATCATTAGTGTTATTATTCCAGGTATGGGCTGGAATGAGGAGATGTAAAGCCATGAGAAAAGGAAAGGCATAAGATAGTCAAAGGATCTGACCAGCTCTCATTCCTGTCTTCTACTTCTCCAATCCCTATTTCAGAGCTTTGGAGGTCAGCTGTAAATTATGCATGGTGATGTTTTAATTTTTTAAAGGGGCATTATTATAGTGTCCATATCATTTACTCAGACATGCATATTAGTTTTCCTTGGAGAGAAGGATTTAATGCTATCTGAGTAGTATCCACTTGACCTTCAGAGATGAAGTCCTAATTTGTATGTGGCACTCTGCCAGTATCCAAAAGTATAACATGGAGATTAACAACATGCATCCATAACATTCAGTTCTACTCTTCTGAGAAAAAAAGGTAAGCAGATGCTATTTATGAAGAAAGTCCTGCAATCTGTTAGCTTGTAACATGTGAGCTACAATTTTGGGCATTTCCTAGACCGACTCTCTTTCTGTGATAAGGAGATTATCATTAAGAGAAGACTGGCCCATTGGATTGTAAAGAGTGCCAACCATGAAAGGTATAATTTTAGCACTCTGCCAAATTAAGGATCTCCAAAGCTCTGAAGAAGTTGTTAATAAACTAGGATTTAGTCTCACTGGTTTTGCAAATGATTTTATCTAAGCTAACCCAAAGAGGGTACTTCAGAAATTATAATATATAAGGTAGACTAGGAAAGGGGGTATGTACATGATATTATGATATAGTAAGAATTGAGATAAGCTCTTTACAAATATGGATTGTTTTATTCCTTGTTCCTGGCTCATAGTACATACTTAATAAACACTAGATGATTTTTTATTAGTAACAGACTCATTGGAACCTGAAATATCTTTCTATAGCCTTAGAATCATAAGATCATAGTTCTAGAACTGGATGAAATCTTGGAGGCCATCTACTTCATCCAATTCAACTTCTTTGTAGAATAAGATGGAAGTATAAAAGAATTCCCTGGCCTAGATTCTCAATGTCATCTCCAACTTTATTAGTTAAGGAGTTCATTTTGTGGGTTGTATTTAACCCTTCACTATCACCCATACCTAGAAGAAATATCCTCTGCTAGCAGGATGCAATCTGGAGAGGGAACTAAATTCAAGGGGAAGGATTTTATATTTATATACTGTTTAGGTGTCTTCTAAAAATACTGAAACATTAGTTCTTCGACTCCTATTTGTACCTTGTCCTATGCCATTTTTTTCATTGCCTTGAATATCAGGCTAAGGAGTTTGAATTTTGCTTAGTTGACAATGGAGCATCATTGAGGAATTCTAAACAGAAAGGTGGTACAAGCATTTCTTCTCAGAAGCAAATTATTTTGAAGAGGAGAGAAGGAAGGTAGGAATATCTTCTGTGTTCCTATTACAATAGATTAGGAAGGCAGTGATGGGAAGATAATAATGTGGTGTCAGGGAAAATAGAGAGGAGGAGATGGATATGAATTTTAATTGTTTTCTCTGTGCCAGGCATAAAGAATCAAAGAAAAAAGGAAATATAGCTCCTGTTCTCAAGGATCTTACATTCTACATTTATATTAAGTACATATAAAATGTGTACCAAATAGATAGATGATAACTTTAGAAGGGAAAAAACAAACAGCTTCTGGGACCAGCAAAGGCCATTTGGAGGAGACAATGTTTGATATATCTTGAGTTAAATCAGACTCAAAAATAATACCATAGTATTGAACAAAATCAGGTAATTGGTGATACCACTGTCACAGAGTGAAGTCAAAAGAATTAAATACCTACTATGCATACTGTGCTGTTCTAGGCCCTTGAAGATACAATTATGAAAGACAGCTTAATCTCTGTCATCAAGAAGCTTAATATTGCGTAAGGAGGGAGAAAGAATAATTTCATCAAGTTCAGTGATGGGAGCTATACTGAGAGACTGAGACATAGGAATTCAAAGGGACAGGCAAAATTGTAGCTAGGAAACCAGAAGATGACAAAATGAGCATTATAGACCCAAGTTACCCACACCCACACAGTGAAATAGAGAGTGAAAGAAAAGGCCTAGGGGAACAGAAAGTCTGAATAAAAACCATGGTAAAACTGGGATGACTGAGAGATACACTCATGTCAATGATAGATTATTCCTGGATAAACCTCTGATATGTGCTTACTCCTTTTGAAGAAATTAAGCTACATCACGTTTCAAAATATCCAGTTCCTTATTAAATCCCACTCCTGACAAATGGTACCTTTGTGGAAAAACTAGAAAGTCACCAATTCTTTTCATAAATGATAAGTCTGGGTATTTTTTATTTTTCAGGGAATAAAATATGGCTAATCCCTCCACTGTCACAAATTGCAACCTATACATGATTGGATAGATGGTCTTTGATCATTGCTAAGGGTAAAAATAAACCAAAAAAACACAAAATTTTACACACACACACACACACACACACACACACACACACACACCTTAAACCACCCTAAGGATGAGTATCTCTGAATTTATTGAAGCTGACCTCCTTAGAAAAGAGACACAAGTCCTCTTTGGGGCCTATATTTAAAGCCTTTCTGATTCAGAAAAATCTTCCAGCCTTCACTGTATGGATACCCTTGTAGAGCTGAGCATCATAATAGATAACTAGAGTAGGACTTTATTCAAGGTTTTTTTTTCTTTTTTAACTAAAAATCCTACACACAGGAGAGTTATTTTTTTCAATTATCACACTGAAGCAGATTCAAGATCTTCAAGTCATCAGTGGCTTTATTATTTCAGCAACATATATATATATATATATATATATACACACACACACACTATGTATGCAAGTTGCAAGCCTTAAAAGCTTCCAATTCTATACTATTTTGGTCCATTTTCTTTCATATATGCTCCATGGAGAATCTATTCAATGCTCAAGAACTATTCCATAAAGTGGAACCCTGCCATTCACTTTGTGGCTACTAATGCAATAGTCAGTGTATCTCTTATCACTCGCTCTTACTAATGAAGATGATTCTGATTATATATTTTACCTGCTGCAGAGAGGTAATATAATTTAAGACATTTGTTCACAGGTCATTGTAGCCTCTTATGTCCAACATCAACTTATAGATGGATGACTGCTACACCGAATTATTATATCCAGCAATTAAATACCTAACGTGCCAGACTCCATGCTGGGTGCTGGGGATGCAAAACATATAATGAAAACAGTCTCAGCATTTACTTTGCACCCCTTCATTGCCTTTTGGATGAGCTACAATTTTGATTCTTCAGAGATTATGATGCTCTAAAATTTGCAAACAGGTTATTGGTATAACTAGGAGAATACTGATGATAAAAAGATAGATTATAAAAAGGAAATATTTAGGGGGGGTGGCTAGGTGGCACAGTGAATAGAGCATTGGCCCCAGAGTCAGGAGGACCTGATTTCAAGTCTGACCTCAGACATTTAACATTTACTAGCCATGTGACCTTGGGCAAGTCACTTAACTCCAATTGCCCTGCCTTCCCCCCCTCCAAAAAGCAAAATAAACAAAAAAAAACCAACAAAAAGGAAAGATCTGTATTGAAAGATTTTTGTAATTTTCTTAATGAAATCCAGCTAGGGTACAGGAAAGAGGATATGCTGATACACTCTTGCTAGGCCTGTGAATTGATAGGGCAATAATGGAAAGCAATTTGGATCTGCACCTAAAAAGTCACTGAACTAACTGTCCATACCTTTTGACCCAACAGTACAACTAACAGGTCTATATCCCTAAAGGTATTTTTTCAAATAGTAAAAAGTGTCATATGTACAAGAAAATGCATAGCAGCTCTTCTGTAGTGGCCATGAACTGGAAACTAAGGGGGCACCTATCAAGAGAAGAATGGCTAAACAAATAGTATATGAATGTAGTGGAGTACTATGTGCCATAAGAAATTATCAAAGAGAGTTTTAGAAAAACTAGGGAAGATTTGTACAACTGATACAGAATGAAATAATCAAGCTAGAATGATTTTTTAAAACAACATTTAAAAGGAACAATCCTGAAAGACTTAAGAATGTGATCAATGAAAAAAGCAGAGAAGATTTTAGAGGACCAATAATGTAGAATGTTATCCACCTGACAGAGATATAATGGATGAAAGATGCAAAGTTAGACATATTTTTTAGACATGACTGATATGGGAATTCGCTTTTCTTGTCTATGCATATTTGCTACAAGGTCTTTTTTTTTTTCTTTGTTCCATTGGAAGAAGAAAATGAAAGGGAAAGAAAAGTGCTTTTAATTGGAAAAAAATAAAAACTAAAAAGAAACTGCCTCACTCTTTTTCTTTTATTCAACTCTAGTCTCAACTCAGATGCAGTCTATCCTAGATACATTCTTGTTATCTTCTCCATTACAATAGAGAATGAAAGCAGGGGTTGTTTCATTTTTGTCTTTGTATCTAACACCTAAAATGGGTCCTTATTAAACATTTATTGATTGATTGATTGATTTCATAATTGACTGAACTTGTCAGTAAGCTGCAAGTAATATAATAAACAATATATTTTTTTCAACAATTTTTCTCTTTCTGAGTATTCAGAAATTCCAAGGGCCCTATAATATTGTGAGATTTTTTATAATCAGCACTACCTCATTTACCAACAGAAGCATTCATTTCACTATTTACAGGCAATCTCTATTCCATTTGAACCTAATTCAGGACTGTGGCAAATGCCCTTGACAAGCATTGTCTCCTTGTTTCATGCTTCTCTTGACAATAATTAGGGAATCATCAAATGGAATAGCTTATATTCACCAATGAATCAGGCATTATCTGAACATATGCACGTGTGCCTTCTTGTTGGAAAAGTCTTTAAAACTACATTTTTCTCTATTGAATCAATTCAAAATAAAGCATTATTAAAATATATGTTGCCTTGACTTGTAGGATCCTGTCAAGTTCTTCATCACAAATCTCTACTTCATTCTCTGAAAGAGATATTAACACAAAACCTGTGACTATTTTCACATTGGTCTTTTTGGTTGTGTTTATCCTGAGGACTACAAGAAAATAGAGCCATATCCCCCACAATCTTATTGTCTTTAAACACATAACAAAACCAAAAGCATCAACTTTTGTCTCTTCAGGAAGAGCTTGGAGCCATCCTTCAACCATTTGCAACTTTTGATGTCTCCTTGCTTTACCTATTGTGAGACTATCAATGTTTGATGGGCTTTAGCTCTTCCAATAATATATGCATTCATTGATCACTGGACAAAGATATCACATTTACAGTATAAACAGTCAAGTAATTCTTTTAGATTTTTTAAAAACTGTGATTCTTAGGTACCCTCTGCCCTTTTTTCAAACACGGCTTTGTAAGAAGAGAGCTGTACAAAACTGAGAGCAATTTAAAAAATATTTCATGCATTGTCATAGCCAAAAAACTCATTACCTAGGAGTTAGCCTCTAGTCATTACCTAGGAGTTAGCCTCTAGGACTGACATATATATGTCTCTGTAGTGAATTAACTTTGGTCCACTTACACCAGACTCAATCTTTCACTGGGATTGTATGCAAAGGCTTTGCAATTTGATTTACACTCTAAAAGCAAAGGTTTTAAGAACCTAGGATCATCTCCACACTACAAGAAGCATTAGGGATAGACTTGGAACAAGACAATAAAATACTAGTAAAAACAGCCATATTCAAGATAATTAAAAGACATATTACAATTTAGCAAACTACTCAAGGTCAGAGACTGTGTCCATTAACCTCCCTTTTTGTACCACATAGCACAATGCTTCATAGGGGATATTCTGTTCCTCCTAATTACATATTCTGGTTAACTCAACTTCCATGGAAAATCTTTCATTAGCTTATAACTTGTGAAGTTTAGAGAGCCATCTAAAAAAGATTTATCCCAGAACTCTAAGCAAATATCACAAAATATATTAATTAACATTTTCAGTGTGCCACAGTCTATGGCGATCATGGGTAATTTTAAATAGTGTTAAATTTAGTATGTTTTATCCTCACAATTTATATCCCTGAAAACAAACTACAATAATTACAGCAGCACAAAATGTCATTTTCCCTCAACAAAACATCTTTTAAGACACAATAATTTGCAGTTAGCAAGTAGGCACGAGTGGAAATGGTGTGCTCTTACTGCTGTTGCTGACAACCAAAAACATTTACAATAAAATATCAATTAACTGGGAAACTTGTGGAATGAAATATTCTAGTTCATTAAACTTTCTAGTTAATCAACAGGTATTTACTAAGTACTTACTATGTGACAGGTACTATGCTAGGTGCTGAAGATATAAAAACAAAACATGAAACATTTCCTGTATTTTCAGGAGTTTTTTTTTTATTGAGGAGAAAACTAAAATGTGAGGGAAAAAAGAAAAGACCTAATGCAAAAGGAATGCTTGAGCTGACCTTTGAAGAAAATGATTGACTCCAAAAGGTAGAGAGGTGAGGAAGAAATGAATTCCAGGTATAATAGCACATGGCCACTGCAAAATATAGAGATGGAAAACAGAGAATCAGGTGTGATAAACAGAGAGAACATCAGCTTGATTGGATTAGAGAGTGGCTGGAAAGAAGAATTGTGTAACAATACTGGTTACAAGCAGGATATGAAGAACTTTCTATGCCAAATAGAGGAGTTTGCATTTCAGCTTACAGGGAAGAGTGAACCACTTGTGTTCACTGAGTCATGGAATGGCACGGTAAGAACTGTACTTTAGGAAAATCACTTCAGAAAGGTGATGTAGAGGACAGATTAGAGTAGGCAGAGACTTGAGGCAGGAATGTTATTTCGGGGGCTATTCCCGCTTTGCTATATGTAATGCTGGACTTGGATATGAAATAATCAGAATGGTCATTTCTTCATTGCCAGTCCCCCAGAATATTGTCAAGCTTGTGCTTTACTGTGTCACACAGATGTGGGGTCTCACTTTGATGATGTCTAAAATAATTTCCTTCTTTGCCTTGACAGGATCTCTGAGATATTTATCAAGGAAAAAAGCTCTTCAGCAATAGAAGTCATTACCACTGTTAACAAACACATCAACAAAAGAAATAATGTTTCTTAAATAGAAAAGGGCAAGATTATTAAGGAAACCATTTTCATTTGCAAACTCCCATGGAGGGAGGCATTATTATCCATAATGAAATATAAAAAGAAGAGGAGATAAACAACTCAAGTACTTCTCTGGTTTGAATGTTCAGATAGAAATTGTGCTTGATGTTAAACATTATAGTTTTTTTAGTTGTAATCCTGGAGAAGAAGGAAGCTGGTTGCCTTTTTCCTTTCTCTTGTATTTCAACAGAAACAATAGATATTGGCTAGTTCTGGTTTTCTCTTTGATAGGCAGAGACACAGCAGGAAAATATTTTAAAAAAATTAAAAGTTCTCTTAGAAAATTGTTTTGGTTGATCACTAACAAGAACTAGTTTTCATTTTAGGGGGAGGACACCCAGTGGAGAAATCATGAGCTACAGGAAAAAAAATCTACAGTACTAGGCAATGGGGTGGTGGAGTAGGGGGAGTGATCGTCTGTTTACACAGCAGTTTAAATATGACCTCACTTAGAGATGGAGTAAGCTTATATCTATCACTCCACCATTACTGATTCACTGAATTACTGTCTAAAAGAAACCTTCAAAATCATCTAGTCCAAATCACCCCTTATATAAGTGAGGAAACCAAGTCACAGAAAAATGAAATGACTTCCCCAAAACCACAGAGCAAGGCAAAAACAGAACCCAAGATAAAAACCAGGTACCCCCAGCTTCCACTTCAGTCTTCCATCTCACCATAGCTATGTTTCCCAAACATTCCTTCACCTTCTCCAGGAAGCCTTTTTCTAAAACAAAAATGTTTCTTAAAGGTTAGTTGCTTTTATCCCTAATTCTTTTGTATGAATTTACTTGATGCAATATTTTCCTTTCTAACTGAAGTTTCTGTGCACACCAAGAACACAAGGGAGACATTGACTATACAAAGAGAAAAAATTAGTGGGGGGAGGGGTTGAGGAATAGTACTCCCAGTTGAGTGCTATTTCAATAAACCCATGCTAAACAAACCATTATCCAAAATGATACCAATTAATTCTGGGAGAAGTTCCAGCCCAAAACATACTGAAGTGACCATTTAGACAAAACATTTTCAAGGTCACACAGCCAGTTAGTGACTGAGCCAGAACAAGAACTCAAGATTCTTGCACTCCCTCTGGGTTGAGCACCTTCTCTGTCTCTTCCCCATCCCACACCCCCCCACAAGACATCCGCCCAACCCCATGTATATTACATGTTCAAGTTTTCTCACTGAAGAATGTAGGAAGTAGGGACGGCCAGGTAGCACAGTGAGTAAGAGCACCCCCCCCCCAGTGTCAGGATGACCTGGGGATCGAATCTGGGCTCAAACACTTAGCACCCACCCAGAAACACCTGGCGTGTAACCTTGAGCAAGTTACTTAACCCCAATTGCTTTTTAAAAAATGTAGGAAGTAAAGGAAATGTTGGAGTCCTTTACCTATTGTTTTCAGTAGCCATTTCTACTAAGATCAGTTGCTAGTAAAAGCCTGAATGACCTCCTTACTTGTATATATGATTTACTGGTTTTAGTTGTTGGGTTTTTTTCATTAAATTTTATGTTTATTTTTAGTTTACATCATTCATTCCCACGAAATTTTGAGTTACAAGTTTTCTCCCTGTCTTTCCCCTACCCACCACACCAAAACATCAATCCCACTGTTCACCCCCTCCCCGAATCGGCTCTTTCCTATATCGTTCTCCCCTCCCCCTTCAACTTTCCAGTAGGGCAAGATGGATCTCTATATCCCAGTGCCTGTATATCTTACTTCCCAGTTGCATATAATAATAATAATAATATATTTTTAATATTTTATTTTAAAACTTTGAATTCCAGATTCTTTCCCTTCCTCCCTTGTGACCCACCCTTACTGGGAAGATAAGCAATTCAATATAGGTTGTACATGTATAGCTATGCAAAACATTACCATAGCGGATATACTGTGAAAGACTGACTATATTTCCCTCTGTCCTATCCCGACCCCGACTTGTTCTATTCTCTACTTTGACCCTGTCCCTTTTCAGAAGTGGGTGCTTCCAACCTCCCTTCCCCCGCACCCCCCCCCCACCAAGCTGCCCTCCCTTCCATTATCCTGGCTTTCATCCCCTTTCCACCTACTCTCCTGTAGGGTGAGATACCCTATTCAGTGTGTATGTCATTCCTTCCCTAAGCCAAATTCAATGAGAGTAAGGTTGACTCATTCCCTTTTGCCTTCCTGTTCTTCCCCTCCATTGTAACAGCTTTCCCTTGCCTCTTCTATGTGAGACAATTTACCCCCACTCTATCTCTCCCCATCTCCTCTCATTATATTCCTCTCTCACCTCTCAGTTTCACCTTTTAAGTATCACACCTTCCTATTCAATTGGTCTTGTGCCCTCTATCTATGTATACCTGTACACATATATACACACACTCACATATGTATTCATATGCACATATACCCTCCTATATAGATATATATGTATGTATACATACATATATATATATATATATATATATATATATATATATATACATTTATATTTCCTTCAACTATTCTCATACTGAGAAAAGTTCCATAAGTTACAATTATCATTTTGCCATGTAGGAATGTAAATAGTTCAACTTTGAGGAGTTCCTTATGATTTCTTTTCCCTGTTTACCTTCTCATGCTTCTTTTGCTTCTTGTATCTCAATGTCAAATTTTCTATTCAACTCTGTTTTTTTCATCAAGAATGCTTGAAAGTTCTCTATTTCATTAAATGACCATATTTTCCCCTGAAACATGATACTCAGTTTTGCTCTGTAGGTGATTCTTGGTTTTAATCCCAGCTTCTTTGACCTCCGTAATATCACATTCCAAGCCCTTCAATCCCTCAGTGTAGAAACTGCCAGATCCTGTGATGTCCTGATTGTGTTTCCACAATATTCAAATTGTTTCTTCTTGGCTGCTTGTAACATTTTCTCCTTGATCTGGGAGTTCTGGACCCTGGCTATTATATTCCTAGGAGTTTTCTTTTGGGGATCCTTTTCAGGAGGTGACCAGTGGATTCTTTCAACCTCTATTTTGCCCTCTGCTTCTAAAACATCAGGGCAATTTTCCTTGAGAATTTCTTGAAGGATGACTTGTAGGTTCTTTTTTTAATCATGGCTTTCAGATAGCCTAATAATTTTTAAATTATCTCTCCTGCATCTATTTTCCAGGTCAGTGGTTTTTCCCATGAGATATTTCATAAGCCTTCTAGTTTTTCATTTGTATCTTGGTTTCTCATAAAGTCACTAGCTTCCATTTGCTCCAATCTAATTCTGAAAGAATGATTCTCTTCAGTGAGCTTTGAGATTCTTTTTCCATCTGACAAATTCAGCTTCTTAAGGCATTCTTCTCCTCATTGCCTCTTTGATCATCTCTTGCCATTTGAGCTAGTCTATTTTTAATATGTTATTTTCTTCAGGCAGGCTTTTGACTCTCTTTTCATGATTTTCTCGCATCATTCTCATTTTTCTTCCCAATTTTTCCTCCACTTCTCTTATTTGGTTTTCAAAATCCTTCTTAAGCTCCTCTATGGCCTGTAACTAGTTCACATTTTTCTTGGAAGCTTTTTGTGTAGGAGTTCTGACTTCATTGTCTTCCTCCTGTTCCATGCTTTGATCATTTTTGTCCCCAAAAAAGGAATCCAAAGTCGGATTGCTATGCTTGCTTTGCTTCCTTTGCTTGCTCATGTTGCCACTCAATTACTTGACTTCCGAGCTTTTTGCCACAGTAGATTTCAGCTTCCAGAGAGGATAGCTTTGTCCCAGATTGCTGGTGTTTTCGCAGCTGCCATAGCTATTAGTTGGGTTCCCTGTCTAAAGCCTCCACACACTCTGGCTCACTGGTTACACACCCCAGGGCTTCCACCCTAGACAGCAATCCAGATCCAAGAAGGTTAAAACAAGAGAGATTACCCCTCGTACTGGTTGCTTGTTCCTCCTACAATCTGCAGGCCAAGAACTCTGAAGCAGCTACATAGTGGTGGCCACTGCACCTCAGCCACATCTCCCTCTGGGGGCAGAGGCCAGCCCACACTTCCAGACCCCCTGTTCCCACAAAGTCCACACTGAACTTTCACTTTGTTTTTGGCATTTATGTGTTGATAATTCTGGAAACTGCCACAGCTGCTGGTGATCCACTCTCTAGAAGTCTCTCCAGCCAGGGCTGGTTGTGGCTTCCCTAAGGCTAAAACTGCATATTCACAGAGGTCTGGGTTCTGCTCCCAGCATGCTGTAATGGACCCTTCCTCTTGGCCTGCTGGGCTGTCTTCAGTAGAGGGTTTGTTTCTCTCTGTCACTTTGTGGGTTCTGTAGCCCTAGAATTTGTTTAGAATCATTTTTATAGGTATTTCAGGTGGTTATGGAGGGGGCATACAGAGTTTTCCTGCTTCTATGCCACCATCTTGGCTCAACCCCATCCCCCCCACCCCCTCCCAGTTTTAGTTTTTTACAGGCTTAATATCAACTCTCTTCAATCTCAGTTTTCAGGACAAAGGATAGATGTATGTCAATCTGAACATCATGGTTTAATGACAAAAATTCTGTCCCTGGAGTCAGGAAGTAAGTCATCTCTCTGCCTCTCATTTCCTTTATTTATGAAATGTGAGGGTAATAGTAAATAATTTAAAAGGCCTCTCTTCTGTGTTGATTGGGAAAAGTCTCTGATTGCCTATATCCAAAGTACATTCCAGGCTGTTCTAGAAAACTTTACATACTCTCCTAATTTACTTTCTGTGACCTCTAGCCATGAGAAAGATACTAAGAGTAGCCTCAGTATACTAAATATCCTCATGGAAAGGGAAAGAGACATAATAGTTAGATCTTCTAATGACCTTCCAAAGGATCAGCATTCTGGGAATGACAGAATGCAAATCCTTCCTAAAACCCAGAGACTCAACTGGGTCTGAATCAATGTCTACAAGTTATTTAATTCAATATATATGAAGTATGTATTATACACAAGGCACTATACTAGATGATGGGGAAACTTAAGACAAAGGCTCTACAATGGGAGCCAGCCTGTTAACTAGCTGCAGTAGATTCCATTAATCCTATTCCTTAAATCTCTTTACTGTATGCTGCCTACTTGTTCCACAAACATAGAAATAATGCATTGTAGCTTACCTGAATCATAATGGAGGTCTCCCAGGCCTAGGGATGATTCATTATTTAGGGTTTAGCTACAACTCTTGACCATGGTGCTGACTGACACCTGCTAGCTCTAAAATCCAAGACCCTGTGCCATAGTATGGAGGCATATCAATTTACACTGACTTTAGCAAGAAATTTCTTCAAATTTCTCTTGTAAATACCCAAAGTATACATACTACTCTGATTCTTGGGGGAGGTATATTTTGGGGTACACATTAAGCTGTGCAAAATATTAAATTCATAAATTGGGGAAATGGTTTATCATTCGGATTAGAAGACCTTGAAGGGGACCTCCTTTGATTTTCCATTTTGGACTCATTTGTAAGACCGACAAGGAAAGCAAATCACTCTGATATTTTGAGAGCAGACTCTGAAATAAAAACCACATGGGAGTCACAACTCTTTTTTGTGGGGGATTGAAGAGTACAAGGAGGAGGGAATCATTTTAACAGATCTTCTAAGTAGTACATATAGCAAATGCCTGATTCACTGACTTGTTAAAGCCTAGATATAAAGCTGGACAACAATTAATGCTGGATAAGATACCTAACTGGGGTGATGAAATCTACTTTGAAGACCTTTAAAAATTAATGAATCCACAGACATTTGTTTACTAAGCACCTACTATGGGCAAAGCAGGTATTAGGAGCCAGTGTAAAAATTATAGCAGAGGAAAAAGCATGATTGCTTCCATTTGAACTGGAGACAAGACAAAAACACTTGAAGTGACAGTGATATTATATTGTATCAGATCATACATAATTAAACGCTGCATTTCATGGCACAGATTGAGCACTGTAAGAGCTCAAAGCAGAGAGATATTGACGAGGACTGTCCTAGTCAGGGAAAGATTCCTTCCTGAATACAAATAGGGAAGAAGAGCATTCCAGATGTGAGGAACATCATTAGGGTAAAGCTGCAAGGAAAAACGGCTTACTCATCAATTCTAAAGAGATCACTCCGACTACAGCAGGTTGGAACTGTAGAAGAATAGTGCGAAAAGGAACCAGACAAGTAAGATGGGGCCACATTATGGGGGCCTTAGGAGCTAGGAAGGTTTGATGCGGTAGGAAAGAGGGAGCTATTGAAGGTTTTTTGAGCTGGGGAGTAACATGATAAAAGTGATAATTAATAGAGATGAATATGCCAGCAGACCACAGAAACAATGACAGGTAAGAGCATCTGGAGTCAAATAGGTCAGCTATTTTGTGTCTATATATTGTTGGCAGCAGCAGCAGCAATATAGCTAACATTTATGTAGTACTTATTATGGGCCAAGCACAGCACTAAATACTTCACAATTATTATCTCATTTGATCTTCACAAAACCCCTGGGAAATCGGTACTATTATTGTCCTCATTTTACAGATGAGAAAACTGAGGCAAATAGAGGTTAAATGACTTGCCCAGGGTCACACATTAGTAAAATATTTAATTGCAGATTTGAACTCAGGATTTCCTAACTATGAGTCTGATACTCTATCCACTGGGCCAACTAACTGTCCAATAAGAGAAAAACCTTTATCATCTTCAAAAGTCTTTTGCCACTCTGTCACTTAATTAATCAATCATCAGTCATTCTAGTAGGGAGTAAATTGTGGTGGGAAAATAGATTGTTGTACATAGGTTATCATGGAAACTGATTTTATCCATTGCTTCACCTGAAGGCCCCAAAACTTCTTTATTTAATACAAGAAGGTTTTCAAGACTAAAGTCTCATGATGGATTTATCAGTGTGTAAAATTCATCAACCCTCATTAGTTATATTTGATTAGAAAACACAGAAAGAAGAGAAAAACTGGCATATAAAAAAGTGTAAAATAGAGCCTCAATTAACCAGAATGCTAAAGAAAAAGGAATAGTAGATGGAACTGAGTCTTCTAAATATCTAATGGTCAAGTATAAAATATTTTTATTGCAACTATGTTAAAAACTTTTTTGTAAAACCTAATTTGCTTTTGCTTTCTTATTAAGCAGAGTCTAGAGAATACAACTGCATTTTTCTTCAGAGCTTCTCTATTTTAGAGGGCCTATCATTCTTGATATGAACTTTCATTTCTTATGACTGTGGACAGAGATTGTGATGTAGGAGACTGTGTGTGTGTGTACATAGAATGTATGTATCTTAAGTTTGTTTCTTCTGAACATCAAATTTAAAAAAATCTTCCTCAAGAAGTCACGCTTATGGGTGTCAGCAAGACAAAGTAGCATCACTGATCCCCACACCAATCCCAGGCAAAGAACCAGAACAAAGCATAATGTCAGAATGGCTCAGGATCATGTAGGAGTCTTACCATGAGATAGTTGGAGCTTCTTTTACTGTTCATGTTTAGGCAAGGTAGTTTACATTCTCTGTGAGACTTGAATTCACATTCCTAGGCTCTGCCTATTCCCATATAGCTCCAAAAGAGAGATGTGAGAAGACAGTTCCCCCATACTTTGCAGAGATGTGAGATCCATGGGTTTGGCTCATTTCGTATATTTTCTGATTTTTCCAATATATTGCTTCATCTTGCCATTTGGTTTTTCTCTTACTTTTTCTTTTGAGAGAATATTTGTTGGGCGGCTAGGTGGCGCAGTGGGTAGAGCACTGGCCCTGGAGTCAGGAGGACCTGAGTTCAAATTTGGCCTCAGACACTTAACACACACACACACACACACACACACACACACACACACAACTAGCCATGTGACCTTGGGCAAGTCAACCCCAATTGCCCTCCAAAAAGCAAAAAAAAAAAAAAAAAGAGAGAGAATATTTGTTATATACAATGTCTCTGGGTATGGTAAAAAAGGATATTTAAGAAGCATGAATATAAAATATATCACAAATGCATTTCAAAATTTGCATCTCTTCCTAGCCTAGCACAAAAATATGCACATGATGGGTGAACAATAAATGTTTTTTTCATTCATTTATTGAGCTCTGGTTAAGATTTTATAATATCAAAATTTAGAATCTTCACCCTAGAGATACCCAACACTAATGAACTAAAATTTGTAAGCCAATAACACAATAGCATTCAGCAAATGACAGAAAAGTTATTCCAAGGGCTTCAGCAGAGATGAAAATTATATTAAATTGTCCACCACGCTGAGGAATCTGTGGTTATGTCTTCTAATATCACAGCTGAGTCAGAAAAAATTGCAAAACATGTGGCTGGTTCAAGTGATTTTAGCATATTTGCATGTGAGTTTATGTGTGTATGCATATGTGTATATATCACAAACCTGGAAGCATATGTGGTTAGAGTGTTTTCCAAGCAGTCAGAATGATGGATTTGAGGGAAGCACTGATGGGATTCAGGTGCATGTAGATTCCATGCCAGTCAAAATGTGGCCCCCACAGAATTGAAGGAGAAACACCATTAATTTAAAGATACCAAGAAAAATGCCAACACATTTGAGTCTTTCATCAGACTTTGTGGACCTTGTTTCTGTTCTCTAATTATCCCAAAGCTCCCACAAGAATAAATTCCTTTTCTCTCCCACATGGTTACAGGAAGAGCCAATTGTGTTCACCCACAAAAGGGTTCTTTCTTTTACAACTCCCTGGCAGCTTAATTAACGCAGGCATAAATGTTTGACTTCCTTCTTTTCCCTGTGGTTGAGTCAAAGTACCTTATTCCAGGTAAAAAATACAGAGAAAATGAAAAGCATAGAACATATGTGGTTCAGGGAGAATGGTATCAGGAAAGGGAAGAGAAAGGGAGAGGTAGTAAAGAAAAGAAGAGAGGAAAATGGGAAAGGAGAGGAGAAAAGAGGGTAAGGAGAGCAATATTATATGGGAAGGTAAGTTTAAAATATATGTGCAGACCAATGTACCAGAATTTATTTTCAGCAGTCCCTGGTGTCTTTCTGTTCTTCCTGTTTATAGCCTTTTTTGAATGGGTTATCTTAGCATAAACTGAAGAAAGCTAATTCTCACTCTATTTCCATACACCATGTTGCCAATTTTGTGACCTCCTCTATGTGGGCATGCGGCCTGGGAGGCAAGAACAGGTCCTATGTATGTAAGGCACTGGACCGTAACAATTAAAATGTGCCTTAGATTTCCATCTGGGTCGATCAGCCATTGGAAGTCTCTACCCTCTGTGCCTCATAGCAGGTCAGTTTATAGTGGTCCTAAAGACTTCAATATGCTAACACAACGATGTAAAATAAAACACCTGAGAGGAATAAAACTACAACACATTCACAATTCCCTGGGAACTAAATATTGTACATGCAGCAAAGAACAGATAAACCCACATTTTCAAATGGTATGTGTTAATAGTGTATGCAATTAGCTCAAATCAATTAACAAAAAATATTCTCTGCAATTTCTAAGCAATGCTCTTTGTCTAGTAATTACACAAAGTGCTAAAGTACAAAAATGGCTTTCAGTCCTAATACATCTTTCTGTCACACCTTCAACAGATCAGTAGTGACATACAGTCTGGAATAATTCAAAAGCAGCAGATTTTGCCTCAGCAGATGTCAGGGTCACATCAGGCTCAATCCTGGACCTAGATCTATAAGATTGAATTCTGCCACCTGGTTAATTCAGTTGAGTAGGACAGCACATGCCTCCACCAGTCACGTGCAGAATCAGTATCATATCCCAGAGTGCCCATCCTACATTTTTAAACGTGGCCTACAATCCCAAACTCACAGAGGCAGAGTAGGAGAGATAAAGCAGTAGGTGTTGGGTGGGGGAGGGGGGAATGTAGCACTAACTGGTAGAAAAAGTGGACTGGAATATCACTGTAAACCCCCTCTGGATGTCAGATCCAGTCAGTATATTGGTATAAAACTTTGGCTACTTTTCCCTCATTAAAGCACCACCTATAACAAGTCTATTCTAGGCTGAGATGAGAAACAATGACAATTTGCTCACTTAGCTACTCAATATGGAATAAAAAACATCTGACAATAGCAGATAAAAGCTGAATTAACTCTTAAACTGACAGTAGGAATTTTTTAAGAGACTTGAATATCTTAATCCAAAAGGAATAATCAGTCAGGAAGACAGTATGTTCCTGCAGCTGGTTGGTAAAACAGAAAATTTTGTCCCCTCACACACACAAAAAAAGCCAAGAATCACCAACCAAATCATACTATGTGGGCAGCTGTCTGCATTAATTAAGGTCATCCCTATAAAACAAAACCTATGAACCACTTCTTAATCAGTTTATACATAGCAAGAAATCTAACACAAACTAGAAAAGAGACAAAGTCAGGTGCTTTTTCTGATGACTCATGGAGAAGTTATCAAAAGCCTCAAAGTATCTCTCCCTCTCCTCTCCCTTCCTCCAATCCACATGTTAATAGAAATATACATAGGAGAAAGAAGTGACCACTGCATGACCAAATATGTCAGTCTAAAGACTAAATATTTGATAGTGGTCATCCACCTAAAATTTGATCTAGTAATCCATATCAAACACTAAAGAAACCAATGGGGCCCTTACAAGAGGTTTTATGGAAAGAAAATATATCTGTGGTGAATAGGTTTTTATTTTATTTTATTTTTCCTGATGCTTCATTGGGAGTTCAGAGATACTCAGGTATGACATGCAAAATGTTGACATTCATTCATTCTAAATTTGTCAATAGGGGGGCGGCCAGGTAGCACAGTGAGTAAGAGCACTAGCCCCAGTGTCAGGATGACCTGGGGATCGAATCTGGGCTCAGATACTTAGTACCACTCCCAGAAATAACTGGCTGTGTAACCTTGAGCAAGTTACTTAACCCCAATTGCTTAAAAATAAATAAATAAATTTGTCAATACCAATGCCTTGGTTGTTGTTCCCAAGATAAGGGCTATTATCTAAACCGGGGATGGGCAACCTGTGACCTCAAGGCTACATGTGGCCCTCTAGGTCCTTGGGTGTGGCTTTTAGAGTGAGTCCAAGTTTTACAGGAAAAAAATCCTTTTATTAAGGGTCTGTTCTACACATGAAGTTTGGATTCAAAGGTTGGCCCTTGAGGACCTAGATGACCAGATGTGACCTTGAGACTTCAAGTTCCCCATCCCTGATCCAGATAGTTAAATGTAACTGACAATGGTTGGAATTCTCACCCTCCCAATTTTTTGCCTGGAAAAACTCCAAAAAAATTCTTAAAGATCATTTTCCTGTTGCTTCGTTTATTGTCAGAAAGTAGTCAAAATTATTAGATGAGGTTTTTTTTTTTTTTACCATCTTACACCTAGGGTAGAAGGCAACTTCTTCAAAGCAATATCAAGCTTCTTTTTAAATGAAAAGAAAATTAAATCTCAAAAGGCCCAAGACTCAGGGAGAACATGGTCAAAGGGTAATTTGACATAATGTGGATAGTTTAAATACGATCATTTCAGACTAACTTACAACAGCTTGTATAAAAAGCTAAACAATTCACATATTTGAAATTGTGGAAATGAATCGTTGGGAGCAGCTGTGGGACAGAACATTACCACTGTTGTCACCTTTTCCCTAGAGCCTCACATGCGTGCCCAGTGCCCTCAGACTGTTTATTGCTGTCCATTCTGAGACTTCTCACCCAAATCTGGCCCCTGTTTATAGTTACTTCTGTTCCATATTTACCCTTTCACCTTCCCTCTTCTCCTTCAAAATTACCATCCCTTCATGGCTGAGACCTAAGCTGGATGTTAAGAGATAAACAACAGATAACTGAAAAGTGTGGTGATATATTGAGACAAGCATGGACCTGAGAATCACTACATGGTGGTTCTAGTCCTGGCTTTTTTTTTTTTGCTACCTGTACAATGTTAAGCAAGTCACTAGGATCATCACTTTATTCACCTGCAAAAGAACAGAGTCAAAAATTCATGATCTAGCTATAAAGTTTGATATTATAAGAAAACTAGAAGAACATGAAACACATTACCTATCAGACTTAAGGATAGGAGAAGAATTTATGAATAAACAAGAGACAAAGAGCATTGAAAGATATAAAATAGATCATTTTGATGACATTAAATTAAAAAAGTGTTGTACAAATAAAACCAATGCAGCCAAAGTTAGGAGGAAAGCAGAAAATGGGAGTGGAAGGATGGTATAGGCAGTTTCTTAAATAAAGGTTTCATATCTCAAATATATAGAGAACTTTGTCAAATTTATAAGAATGGGTCATTTCCCAATTGATAAATGGTCAAAGGAATGAACAGACAGGTTTTTTTCTTTTTCTTTTTTTTGTTTGGAGTAGGTAGTAAAGGCAATCCCAGTAAAGTGACTTGCCCAAGGCCACACACCTAGTAAGTGTCAAGTGTCTGAGACTGAATTTGAACTCAGGCCTTTCTGACTGAAGGACTGGTGCTCTATTCACTGTAGCACCTAGGTTCCCTACAAGCAGTTTTTCAATGAAGAAATCAAAACTATATATAGTCATATTTTTAAAAAGCTCTTAAATCCTTAATGATTTGATTGTACTCGATTGACCAAGTCCTCTAAACCAGGTGCTATAAGTATTATTTGCATTTTACAGAAGAGGAAACTGAAAGTCTGTAAGGCTAAGTCACTTGTCCCTGGTCACGTAACTATTGAGTATCAGAGATGGGATCTGACCCAAGGACCAACACTACAACATTCCCCCAAAAAAGTCTAACTCAGGCTTAGAAGAAATACAGGTAACTGCAAATTCATATTAGAGTCTAGAAAACTGGTCTCAAGGAAAAACCTTTCCTTTGATCTATACCTAGACTGTTATAATCTGTGAAAACCACTTTGTAAAATTTAAATTGCTATATAAATATCAGCTCTTGCTGTTTGTTGTTATTCTTCTTATTATTACTCTAATGTCTTACTGGAGGCAGCAGAATGAATCCCATCTAAGTCATATACTATGTATATGACTATGAGTAAGTCATATGACTTTTTTTGTTCCTCAGTACTTTTCATCTATAAAATGAAGATAACAACCATAGTATGTCCCTCATAGGGTTGATATAAAGAGAATTTTTAAGTATGTAAAGTGTTTTATAAATCCCAAAATATTATACAGATAAATATTAGATTGTTATTAGTAGTAGACATTTGTGGTTACACTATAAAGTGTATCAGCTGTCGCTGAACTGGATAAAAAAAAAGCTGCTCTAAATTCATGATACCCACCTAATCTCAACTGGACCCTTTCTCCTTCACTACTTCTTTGTAATACTTTGATATTTCCCTTATTGAATCTTTATCCAATTCACTTAAATATCCAATTCAGAAAGTATTTTGAATTTTTTCAGTTCTGGTAAGTCCCTGGGTCCCTAACTCTCAACTGATAACTTGACTGAGAAAAACAAGGTCATCTTTTCCTGAATTCTCTTCTCTCTGCATGAAATTTCTCCTATTTTCCATCTATCTTAAGTCACAAAAGTTTAAATATCCTTCCTCCTTTTCAAGGCTAAGTTTTACCTGTGCCAATGGTTCTATCTCTTTCTGCCACTTTGAGGATTCTGTTTTATCAAATATCCACTCTCACATCTTTAGTCTCTTCCTCCCCATTAACTCCTTTCCCACAGTATACAAACACAGTCAGATCTCTTTAAAAGCAGTTTCCTTTAACCCTGTTCTTCAAACTGTCACCATCTCTCTCCTCTGCTTCATGATCATCTAAATGCACAAAGTTAACAGTATACATAACAATTTCCTACTTCACCACATTCTACAGATTATTTTTTCTTAAAATGTTTTGCATGCTGATGATTAAGTTCACAATAAACAAGATAATTTATGTAAAAGAAAAGATTCTGAGGAATCTGACTTGAGAGATCAAGTGTCTTCAAGGATGAAATTATGAAGACAAAAAATGCAAGATTCTTATGTGGAAAAAGAGGTATATATCTAAAGTAACCAGTGTTGCTGTAAAAGGAATTCATTAACCAATGGAAAATTAGAAAAGATGTATAAAGAAAAAGGAAGCAAGGACCAATAACTGAGGCTGAATACAAGAGTGATGGAATTCTGTGAGAATAATGTCAAGGACAATAAAGTATAGAATTAACTGAATGTGGCAATAAATTCTGAGATCAGCAGAAAGAACTTAGTTTTAGCTAAGATGGAGTTGAGTGGAAAATCAAAGAAGCGATGAGGAATGCTGCCCATGGAAAATTGGACAATGATAATAGATAATAGAAAGAGGGCTGAAATATTTAACTACTATTTTATCTGTTTCCTATATTAAGAAAAATTATCTTCAGATTAGAGAGAAGCCCAAAGTAAGTGAGGAGAAAGACTATGTAGCTCTCCTCAATCAATTCAAGTCACCAGGTCTAGATAAATGACATTCCAGGGTACTGAAAAAAATAGGCTATATTAAGTTACCAAGGATATTTTTTTAATCATGGAGCATAGTAGAGATGCCATAGGACTAGAACCAGGCAAATTTTGTGCAGATCCTCAAAAAAAAGTAGAGGGTAGGTCTTTTTTCACAGTGTGGCCTAATAAGTTTAACTTCAATTCTTGGCAAATTCTAGATTGCATTATTAAGTATGAAACATTATGAATCCAAAATTTTTAATTTCACAGAAATCATTGCTAAAAAATTTATGGCAATGAAAGTGAATGACAGCATTCTCTATCATGTTTATTTGGTGGGATAGGTATTAATCCTCTTGATAACAGGAACAATTTATGAGCAATTAAGGAAGGGGTGATCACTATGAGCCAGTATAGGCTCATCAAAGCAAGTTGTGCTAGACCAGTTTTAGTTCCTTTGTGTGATAGGATTGCTAGAGTAGTAGATACATAGAATGACATATACATGCTGGATTTCAGTAAAACATTTGACAGAATCTCTCATAATATTCTTGTGGACAAGACAGGAAAATATAGTGTGGATAATAGGATTCAGAACCGGTTGATAGATTGAAAAGTGAATGGACCAAATTAAAGAGTAGTGGATCAATGTCAATCTTAAGAGAAGTCTCTAATAAAGGGAAACAGAGCTTTGTCCTTGTGAACATATTCATCAGTGACTTAGCTGCAAGCATAAATGACATCCACATCAAAGATATAAATTACACAAAGCTGAGAAATATAGGTAACACTCTGGGTGACAGAATTAGAGACCTAAAGGTTAAGCTAGAAATATAGACCAAACATAGTAAGAGAGTGAGGAAATCTCAAGTCCTACATGAGGGACTTAAAAAAATCAATTCACAAGTACAAGACAGGAGGAAATTTATTAGTCAATAGTTTATTATAAAAAAAGAAAAAAAGATGAAGAGTATTTACTGAACTGAAAGTTCAAAAAGAATTAAGAAGAATTGCTCTGTAGGTAACATTTTCTGTTCTTTGGTGTTTTGTGACATCCAAAGACACTAATGTGGTTTTAACAACATGCAAATGACCAAGACAAGAAAGGTAACCCTGTTGTATTTTTCCTTGTCCAAAATAATCAATTGCTTTCAGTTCTGAGCATTATGTTTTAGTGAAATTAAATAGCCAAATATTAAGTGTCTGAGTGCTAGACATACAAGATATGACAAAAAATATTCATCTGTGACCTAAAGAAACTTCCATTCCATCAGTAAGACAATATTCAAGTATATACAAAATTAATACACAAATGCAAAACAATTTGGAGAAAATGCAGAAGTAACTGGGAGGTAAGATACAGGAAGAGTCATGTAGAAGGTAAGGCTTGTGATTAGCTTTGCAGAAAGTAATAAAAAAAAAGTATTACTGACATAGGGGGGCAGCCTATACAAAGGTGGTAAATAGAATGTTGTACATGATGAACACCAATGAACAAACAATCAGTTTGGCATTGTAGAGCTCATAAACATAAGAATTAATAAGAGACACTGACAAGCTGGGACAAATACGTAATGGGGCAACTAGGTTTGTGAAATAATCTAACGTAATGATAATAGAAGGAAAGGGTATTTTTTTAACTTGGAGAAGGGAATGCTTAGGGGAGATATCCTGTCTGTCTTCAAGTATGTGAAGGTTTATCACAGGGAAAAAGAATTAGATTTATTTTTCTTGAGTCCCCAAAATAGGACAAGGAGCATTGGATGGAATTCGGAGATAGGGAAATTTCAGCTTCATCTAATCTTGATCTTTTTAACAGTTGCATCTGTTCAAAGGTCAGGGGGATGCCTTGTGAGGTAGTGAGTTCTTCAACAGTTAGTAGCCTTCAAGAAGAAACTGAATTTGTAATATAAGAGTATTCCTGCTTAGATATAGGTTGGCCTACATGAACTTTGAGATCTCTTCCAGTTCTATGATTCTGTGGTTTTATTTACTCAGTGAAGAATATTCCAAACTATACGTTTCCATCCCTAACTCATTTCTTAATTTCTAGCTTTTCGCTTGCAGATCTTGCTCAGCTTCTCTACCTCCGTTTTCTAGCACTACCTCAAGTTTATCATGCCCCAAAGTTAACACATTATCTTTTCCTTTACTACTCTAGTACTACATAGCCAGATGGCACAATGGATAGCGTGCTAGACCCAACTTCAAATGCATCCTAAAATACTTACTGGCTAAGTGACCCTGGGCAAGTACAACTTCTGTATACCTCAGTCTCCTCATCTGTAAAATGAGAATCATAATAGCACCAACCTCCCAGGACTGTTGTGAGGATAAAACAAAGTATTGGTAAAGTACTTTGCAAACCAAAAGTGCTATATCGATTATTATTGTTGTCATCATTATCATATTTCAACTTCATATTTTACGAGGAAAGACTGTTCTTCCAAGTTCTACATAAACATCAATAAAACAGAAAAATAAAAACACTAGCTCACATTTATATGGTTCTATAAACTTTGCATTGCAACACACATACACACACACAATTTTATTTGTCCCTTACTATAACCCTGTGAAGTAAATATTATTACTATCCACATTTTGCAGTTGAAGATATAGACTCAAAAGATAAGTGACTCACCCAGGACCACATAGCAAGCAGGAAGACCACAAATCCACGTCTTTCTGGCTCCAAGTCCAGTGCTTTATCTACTATGACATACTATCCTTAAATCATTGAGACCATTCCACTGCACCAGAGACATGAAAAACAGTATTAAAAATGTGATTTTTTTTTTAGCCAAAGATGAAACTATATCTTGTTTTTCCTCATTTAGTATCCCCATTTACTTCAGAAAGAATAATACTTGGGTCAGATATAGATGGATAGTTATGATTCTTGTTGATTTAAATAATACAGAAACAAGACCTGAAGTCATTACTTGAATAATTTGACCATTATATCATCAAAATTTAGTTACCAATTGTTTCCCTGCATTCCTCCAGGAGATGGAATAAATATAAAATGTTCACTCTTTGTGTCTTTAGAAAACACAGTTTAGTGGGAAGTTTTAAAAGCTGAAAATTAAGTGAAGTAGCCAATCCCAAGTGAAGGAAGAGAAGTCTTTGTTAAAATGTCTACATTCCCTACTACAGTGGCAAGAAAGAGAACTAAGCATTTGCTGCCTGAGTGAATTTCTGCTCTAGGACATGATTTGGAAGGAAACTCAATGGTGTTAGAAAGTATATTGTAATTCTTTATTCTGGCCCCCTTTGAGATGCTGACTTAATTTCCTCCTAGTTTTCCAAAACTATGATTTTCATCTGCTTCTGGCGATCTCCAGGAGCAGCTCATTGAGAGGGAGGGCTTTCAGTTCCTCTTCTCATCTTTTTAATCTTGTTCTTCCTGTGCTCTAAACAATGGAAAGAGGACAAGGGGGTAACAAGTCACCCACAGAAACTCTCCTGAGCTGAGCTCTAAATTCTCCTAAATAGTGTCTGGAAGAGCAAAGCAGGAAAATGAGATTCACCATCTAAATTTAAAGCAGAAACAAGCAACTAGAAGGTCAAAAGAATCCAGAGAGGAAATTCAATTCCCAACTGACCTAAAGAAATCTGGGATCAACAGGGAAAGGGATACCTACTCAAGAGCTCAGGAGGAAAGCCATTAATGACTGGATGGCCAGAAGGATGACTGGACTGTTGCCCTTTACTTTTTCTGTAGCTGGACTTCCTCCTGTGATAGTAATGGCAATTAAAGATTCCCCTGTATTGGCTTGGTTTTCAAATTGATTGTATTAAAACCCAGAGTTTGTTAATCCCACCTGTGGGATGGGCTTGTTGATGTGAAAAGAAAGTCCTGAAGTGGGAGGAGCTGGTGATGTAGATTTGGAGAGACACTAGAGAGAGGCGGGAGATCTTTTTGGAAGCAGCACCTCGTGGAGAGAGAGAGAGACTAAGAGAATTGCTGGTGGCCTCTTTGAATTGCCCTGGACTTTTGAGACCTGCCCCCTGAGCTGCCAAGGACTGAGGAGACATGGCTGTTTTGCTGGTACTTTGTCTGTCTGTTTTGATGTTGTTTTGCCAGATTTGTCCACTGGTGAAAGACAGTCCTTTTGTTGAAGAAGTCCTGGAACCTGGCTGTTCGTGAATACTGTCCACTGGTGAGGGACAGTACTGTTGTTGCAGGGGTCTGGAGACTGTCCTGCAGACAGAGTGAATACTGTCCACTGGTGAAGGACAGTGCTGTTGTTGCAGGGGTCTGGGAACCTTTCTGTTGGTTCGGAAGCCCTGAAGAAGGATTTTCTTGTTGGATGTTTACAGAAATCCTGGGAGAGGGCTTTGCTAATGTGTTCAGGGGTTCTAGGGCTGTTCTACAGACAGAGGATAAATTCATGAAGGGACTGGCAATGTATCTTGTGGCTTTGCTAAGCCTTGTCTCCCCAGGAACTAAGATTGCTGAGAACTTGCCTCGTGTCAAGATGAAGAAAAGACCTCCATTTGGGTATTAAGTGCTGTGTTTAAACTTGATGTAACTCTGGGGTAGATTCAATTGTGATCCAGGGGTGGGGAACTTTTGACCTTATGTTTGGAAACTAATCTCCATTTGAGAAGAGGGGCTTTGTGGTGGACTTAATTAAGGTATAGCCTAGGGGTGTAGAAGTATTTAGAACAGAGACTTTGTAATTGATTGAATGATTGGAAGGTCCTGGGGTGGGGTAGTACTTGGAGATTATTTAATCACACTTAGTAAATGCTGTATTTTGAATGATGTCATGTTTTAATCTTCTCTGTTCTTGGTTGGTCACTGAATAAAATAGAGAGCACCTATGCTGGTATTCTGAACCTGGGAAGTTGCCTTCTTTTGGCAGTACATTACAACTCCCTCCTTTGATAAGCTGTGGCCCAGAGTACCAACTAGATAGAGATAGTGCAAGTCACCACATTCATGCCTATCAGTATGCTTTAAGGATCAGAAATCAATGGGATTGATCAGGCACTGATTTCTAAACTTTCAAGAGCTATGACAACTTATAATTTGGTTTTTGATTCCACAATAGCCCTCCTTACCCTCACAGTGCCTATTAGTCCCACCATAATAGGGATTATCTTGGATTAAAGCTTTCTGCCTCTGTGATGAAAAAGGTATTGGTACAGGACTTGAGTTCATTGATATGAGGAACTCTTGGGGAAGGAAATCCTCCCAACAAATATAGCCAACATACAGTCTTAGAGATTTGGGTAGAGTACAAAGTAAGTAAGTGATTTGCTCAGTTTTGTGCAGCAGAGACATGTCAGAGATGGCACTGGAACCCAGGTCATCCTAGATTTGAAACTGACTCTCTAGCCACTATATCACAATAATATTAAAACTGATGTATCTTACCTGAAGAGCCAGATACAGTAATAAATAGTGGCCCTTGCTTATGCTTTAGTAAGGATTTATTTTGCTTATTTGTAATCTCAGAGAACCAGGAGCTGAAGGAATAGAACAGATGATAGGTAAGTCTTGACTATAGGTGATAGAGGGAAATTAGAAAGGTGTGTGAAGGGGGGGCTAGGTGGCATGGTGAGTAAAGCGCCGGCGCCAGAGTTAGGAGGACCCACGTTCGGTTCCGGCCTTAGACACTTAACACCCCCACAAAAATACTAGTCATGTAACCTTGGGCAAGTTACTGAACCCCAATTGCCCTCCAAAAGGCAAAAAAAGGTGTGTGAAGCCCACAGGGACAATCAGTAACTGGAATGATCACAGCAGCAAAGATTTGGAACTGGAAGGGAATCTTAAGAGGCCATAAAATCCAGGTCCCTCATTTTATAGATGAAGAAACAGAGACTGAAAGAGGTCAAATGATTTTTTCAGTCACATAGATAGTGTCTGAAGCAAGATTTGAACTTGGATCTTGTGCCACCTAGTAGGTACAGGACAAGGTAATTTCCAATCAAAAAGTTGGGAGCAAAAAGACAAATGTCTCCAACATTTTAATTCTGCTATGGGCCAGCCCCAGCAAGTCTGTTGAGTAGTTCCAAAGTACTATCTCCTGGTGACTTGGTGTCAAGTTCCACTTCTGATACATACTGGCTGTGTGACCCTAGACAAACCAAGTCACTTAATTTATCAGTGCTCTAGGCATATGCTCTAAGATAAAAGTTTCAAATAAATCTCTGAGGGATTTTTTTAAAAATGTTATTTTAGACTCAAGGGCCAGAACACAAATCCAGAATAGAGAAAAGAAACAAAAACATATCATAAACATAAATATTGAAACAAATACAAACAAAGAAAAAAAAAGCATGCCCATGTGCATAATAGAATATGAGAGGATTCAAAATATGTAACAAATTTTCATTTCAAGAAAGCCTGTATGATAAATGATACATGTTGTGTTGAGAATTGTCCATCTTTTGTTTGCTTCCTTGTAAGTTTTCTTCTGTTCTCTGCTGTGCACTTTTTTACTTTGTTCTTCCTCCCCCCAAGAAAGCTACAATAAAGTTTAGATATGTTTCTCTATAGCTATAGATATATACATACACATATACAGATATACATACATATATAGACATATACTTCCCCAAACACCCTCTACTACTAATTTTTGTTTTTATGTTTGTGTCTATCTCTTGTTTTCTATCCCTCCAACATCCTATACTTTACTTCTACCCACTACCTTGCCCTCCCATTACTTGCCTACAACCCTCCAAGGGTCCCTCCCCAATCCTCCCATTCCCATAAATCTAAAGGCCCTTCTATACCCCCTTTTTCCTGTTCCCTCAACTTCCCCTCTAAAGATCCCTCCCTTGTTCTCTCCCCCCTCCCTATGTCCCTTCCATTTTATTTCTTCTGAATTTAGAAGACATTTATACTCTTCTAAATATATATGTATTGTTCCCTCCTAAGCCCATTCCTGATGAAAGTAGGTTATCAGAACTACCCACCTTCCTACCCCTTCTAATTCCTCTGTATCAATTCTTTCTCTTGCACCTCATTTGTATAAAGTAATTACTCTTTTTAGCTGTTGCTAAATAGTTTTATTTTTTAATTTCATATCATACTCAGGTTTACTCCCAATCTTTCTTATGAGCTACCCAATTATTAATAACAATGTTAGACATACATTTTTCATTTTACATATGTCCATTTTACATTATGCGTCCTTATCAATACCTTATAATCAGTCTTTGGTATGTGCCTTATATTTCTCTTGGTTCTTATAGGTCGAATCATCTATTAAGTTCAGTATTTTTTTACAAACTCTTGAAAGTCTGAGAGTTTGTCAAAAGTCCACTTTTTTCATTCAGGATAATACTTAACTTTTCAGGGTATGATATTTTTGGGCAGAGCCCCAGTTCTTTTGCTCTTTGATATGTTGTGTTCCAAGTCCTGTGGTCCTTTAATGCCTCTGCTGCTAGGTCTTGCGTAATTCTAATTGTGCCACCATCATACTGAAATTGTTTTAATCTTGATGCTTTTAATATTTTATCTCTGAAATGGGGGTTTTGGAATTTGATTATTATATTCCTATGAGTTTTCCTCATAGGATCTCTTTTAAGTGGTGATTGATGATTTTTTTCTATTTTTTTGTCCTTGTTCTAATACTTCAGGACAATTTTCTTTAATTGTTTCTTGTATTATTGTATATTGAAATAATTGTATATTATAAATTGAGGGATTTTTCTCATCCCTCAGTTTCCTTTACTAATGAAATCACAGGTCCAGTTCCTATCTCTACCTGATAACTAAAGTGTTAATGAGTAATTAAAGAGTTCTTTTTTAGGTTTAAGGTATGGATACTAAATGGAATAACAGTATAAGGCTGCAGGTGAAAAAATTCCCACAAAAATGCTGAAGGACATCCAGAGGTGCAAAATGGCCAGTTCTAAGGCCTACACCTCAAAAGCTGTAACTTTAGATGTGGGGGAGTATTACACTATTCCATTTTTCCTTGCCTTGACTCCAGTAGGAGCCCAATATCCTGCATCTGTCTTTTTCAGTGGTTGACCCTGCATCAGGCTCTCCTACTTATAGCCATGCATTAATGACCTAGAACTGATGGTTTGGACTCTTGCTATCCCTGTAAGGCTTTCTTTTTGCCAGGTTTATCTCTTTTTGTATCTTCTAGTTAATGCTCCTAAACTTTGGCAGTGATCCAACTTAATCTCTCATAGACTTTGAAGCATGTATTTGTTAAAGATTTTTTTTTTGTTTCACACCCAACTATTACTATTATGATACCCCTATCCCCCTGGAGAAGAAATGAAGAAATGAATACTTGGCTCACTACCTCTGAAAGGCTGCCAGCTCTTAGTCTAGTGTATTAGCATGGAATATCCCACCAAAGCAGTTAGAAAACCCAATACTTTGGAATTAACTTAATTGTGAGGGCATTTGAGTTTCTATAAATAATCTCCTATAAAGGGGTCCTCTGATGCCTCATTTTGGTGTGAAGATCCTTGCTAATACAATCTCCTCTTTGTGTGTTCTTGATCTCCTACCTTATCATCCTCTCTAGGAAATTGAAAACTCAATCATCCCCCATTCTTTCTAAACTTCAACCTCTTTTTATCTACAAGTTATCTACCCTACTACCCCCTCAAATATGCCCAAGTGCTTCCCCATCCTAAAAACTAAAAATAAGTAAAAACTTACTATATCATCTCTTTAAGCTATTCATTGTTATTTCCCCTGAATTTCAATCCTATATTACCAATTATCTTTTTAATATTTGAAATTGAATGTCCAGGAGACATCTCAAACTCAATATATCCAAAACTCAGCTTTTTATCTTACTCCCCAAAAGCTCTCTTCTTCCAAGAACATTATTTCTGTTTAATAAGACACCATTTTTCCAATCTCCCACATCGAGGACCTTAGCATTCTTCTCAATTCCTCAATCTCCCTCTGCCCCTATCAAGAGTAGGGAACATGTGGCCCTCTAGGTCCTCAAGCGTGGCCCTTTAACTGAATCCAAACTGCACAGAACAAATCTCCTTAATAAAAGGATGTTTTCTGTAAAAATCTGACTCAGTCAAAAGACTGCACTCAAGGACCTAGATGGCGATCTGTGGCCTTAAGGACACAGGTTCCTCACTTTTGCCCTAGATTCAACCAGTTGATAAATTTATGTTTCTGCCTCCACAATATATCTCATATCTGACTCCTTCCCTCAGTTCACACAGTTAAAAAACTTCATGAGGGTCTTCATCACTCCCTTCATAGATTATTGCAATAGGCTCCTAATTGGTCTCTCTGGATCAAATTTCTTCCTATATCAATCCATCCTCCATGATGCTAAAAAAAAAAAAGGATTTTTACTAAATGCAATCTGACCATGTAGCACCACTACTCAAACTCCAGGAATTTCCTGGCACATCCAGAATCAAAGAAAAACTTTATGTATCTCATCAATTTGCTGAATCATCTTTCTGCCTTCACATCTCACATATTGATTCCCTTCTCATAGCTTGCACCCTAGTTTAGGATATCATTGCCTCATGCCTGGACAATGGCAGTAGCCTATTCGTTGATCTCTCTGCCACTTACTCCCATTCCAATTGATCCACTGCTCAGCTGCCAGGGTGGTTTTTCTTTTTTCTTTTTTTAATGTTTAAATGCTTTATTAACTTCTGATTTACATCATTCGTTTATGCCAGATTTTGAGTTACAAATTTTCTCCCCATTTTTCCCCCACCCATTCCCCCAAAACAGCAGTCCCACAGGATATCCCCACCTACAATCTGCTCTCTTCTATATTTTCTCCCATACCCGTTTCGACTTTTCCAGTGGATCTCTATGCCTCAGTGCCTGTATATCTTATTTCTTAATACATGTAAGATGGTATTAATAATAGTATATATATATATATACATACACACACATACATATATATACATATATTTGATTTTAAAACTTTCAATTCCAGATTCATTCCCTTCCCCCCTGCCACTCACCCCCACTGGGAAGAAAAGCAGTTCAGTATAGGTTGTACATGTGCGGCTAATGCAAAACAGTAACATAGTAGATATATTGTAAGAGAATGACTATATTTCCCTCCTTCCTATCCCACCTCCCACTTGTTCTATTCTCTACTTTGATCCTGTCCCTTTTCAAAAGTGGATGCTTCCAACTTCCCTCACCCCCCAGCCTTCCCTCCCTTCCATCATCCCCTTCTCATCCCCTTCCCCCCCCCATTCTCCTGGAGGGTGAGATCCCCTATTTAGTGTGTATTTCACTCCCTCCTCAAGCCAGATTCAATGGGAATAAGGTTGGCCTATTCCCTTTTGCCTTCCTATTCTTCCCCTCCATTGTAACCATATTCCCTTGCCTCTTCTGTATGAGATAGTTTGCCCCCAATCTGTCTCTCCCCATCTCCTCTGATTATATTCCTCTCACCTCTTAATTTCACCTTTTAAGTATCATCCCTTCCTGTTAAATTGGTCCTGCACCCTCTATCTATGTATACCTGTAAACATATATAACACATTCACATATGTATTCATATGCCCATATACCCTCATATATAGACATATATATATATATATATATATATATATATATATATATATATATA
>NW_027185612.1:5094170-5134131 GCF_028583685.1 Petaurus breviceps papuanus | reverse complement strand
TTATTGTTTTTCCATGTAGGAATGTTAATAGTTCAACTTTGATAAGTTCCTTATGATTTCTTTTCCCTGTTTACCTTCTCATGCTTCTCTTGCTTCTTGTATCTGAATGTCAAATTTTCTATTCAACTCTGGTTTTTTTCAGCAAGAATGCTTGAAAGTCCTCTATTCCACTGAATGACCATATTTTCCCCTGAAACATGATACTCAGTTTTGGTAGGTAGATGACTCTTGGTTTTAATCCCAGCTCCCTTGACTTCCAGAATATCACATTCCAAGCCCTTCGATCCTTCAGTGTAGAAGCTGCCAGATTCTGGGTTATCCTGATTGTGTTTCCACAATATTCAAATTGTTTCTTCCTGGCTGCTTCTAATATTCTCTCCTTAGTCTGGGAATTCCGGAACCTGGCTATAATATTCCTAGGAGTTTTCTTTTTGGGATCTTTTTCAGGAGGTGATCGGTGGATTCTTTCAACCTCTATTTTGCCCTCTGGTACTAAAACATCGGGGCAATTTTCTTTGAGAACTTCCTGAAGGATGATTTCTAGGTTCTTACTTTGGTCATGGCTTTCAGGTAGTCCAATAATTTTTAAGTTATCTCTCCTGGATCTATTTTCCAGGTGAGTGGTTTTTCCCATGAGATATTTCACATTGCCTTCTATTCTTTTATTTGTTTGGATCTGTTTAACAGCATCTTGATTTCTCATAAAGTCATTAGCTTCCATTTGCTCCAATCTAATTCTGAAGCAATGATTCTCCTCATTGAGCTTTTGAGATTCTTTTTCCATCTGGCAAATTCAACTTTTTAAGGCATTCTTCTCCTCATTGCCTTTTTGAGCCTCCTTTGCCATTTGAGTCAGTCTGTTTTTTAAGGTATTATTTTCTTCAGTCAGGCTGTTGACTCTCATTTCATAATTTTCTTGCATTGTTCTCATTTCTCTTCCCAATTTTTCCTCCACTTCTCTTATCTGCTTCTTAAGGTCCTCTATGGCCTGTAACCAGCTTGTATTTTCCTTTGAAGCATTTGGTGCAGGAGTTCCGACTTCACTGTTTTCCTCCTGTTCCATGCCTTGCTCCTTCTTGTCCCCAAAATAGGAGTGTAATGTTGGAATCTTCTGTCTGCTTTGTTTCCTTTGCCTGCTCATTTTGCCACTCAATGATTTGACTTTTGGGCTTTTTGCCACAGTAGGACTCTGCCACCAGACAGGGGAGTTTTCGCCCCAAACGCTGGGGTTATATATATATATTATATATATATATATCAGCTGCCGGAGGTATTAGATGGGTGCCCTCTCTGAGGTCTCCACACGCTCTGGCAAGCTGGACACACACCCCAGGACCTCCACCCTAGACTGCAATCCAGATCCAAGCAGGTTAAAGCAAGAGCGATTACCCCTCAGACTGGTGCTTGGTCCCCCTACACTCTGCAGGCCAGGAGCTGAAGCTGCCATATGGAGCTGGCTAGCTGTGCCAGTGTCTCAGCGGTTTCTCCCCCTGGGGGTGAAAGCCACGCACTCCCACTTACTGGGTCCCAAAGTCCAGACTGCACTGGCCTCTCACCTTGTCCTTCGCATCTATGTGTTGATAAATCTGGAAATGGCCACAGCTGCTGCTTATCTGTAGTCCCTCTGGGAGGCGGCTGGTCAGGCCCACCCTGGGGCTAAAGCCTCAGCATGGGGCTGGGCTCGACTCCCAGATCACTGTGCTGGCTGATTCCTGCCAGCCTGTCGGGCTGTCCTCAGCTGGAGGTTAGCTTCTGTGTGTCATTTTGTGGGTTCTGCAGCTCCAAAGTTTGTTTAGAGTCCCCTTTTTACATGGATTGGGGAAGGTGGAAGCCAGAGCCGCAGGAAGGTCGTGCTTCTACTCCGCCATCTTGGCTCCACCCTCCAGGGTGGTTTTTCTAAAGCACAGTTCTGACCATAGAATCCTCCTACTAAATGGGCTCTAGTAGCTTCCTATAAACTTAATAATAGGAGGACTTTATTAAACATAAAACTATTTTCTTTCTGGCAATTAAAGTTCTTCATAATCCACTGCCTTTCTACCTTTCCAGTCTTCTTATACTTTACTCCATGCACTCTGCAATCCAACTACAATCCTGGTATCTACTGTACCTGGGACAAGACACTCCATCTTGCCTGCATGTCTTTACACTATCTTCATGACTAGATTGCTCTATTCACTTACCTTCACCTCTTAGTTTCCCTAGCTTCCTTTAGAATTATGCACAGAGGGGCGGCTAGGTGGCCCAGTGAATAGAGCACTGGCCTTGGAGTCAAGAGGACTTGAGTTCAAATGTGGCCTCAGACACTTAACACAAAAACTAGCCCTATGACCTTGGGCACATCATTTAACCCCAATTGTCTTCCAAAAAAGCAAAAAAAAAAAAAATTAAGCTGAGAACCTGCCTCCTGCTGGAAGCCTTTTCTTGTCCATGTTACTACAAAGGCCTTTTCCTCTCTGATACCTTCCTCTACTCTGTACTTGTGTATCTTGTATACACTCAATTACTTATGTGTTGTCTCCCCCACATAGGAAGACAGGGATTTCTTTTCTTTGTCTCTCTAGAACTTAGCACAGTAGTTAGAACTAGTAAATGCATTAAAAAATTTGTCTGACAAAATGACAACTTATTTTCTTTATATTTATTCTATATTTACTTATGTTTGTCCTTCTCTCCACCATCAGAACCTAAGTTCCTTATGAGCAGGGATTCTTTTACTTATTATATTTGTATCCCCCAGGACCTAGTAATATGGCTGGCACATTGTAGGCACTCAACTAATGCCCATTGGTGAATTGACTAAAGGTAACCCTGAATTCTCAAAAACTCAATTGGTAGAGTACCAGCTCTTTCAGGTCTCATACAAACCTGGGAAAACTTTGCATATGCGCCAAGTAACAGACTGCATTTTTTTTTTCATTTAAGGACTGTGATAATTAAGAGCTTCTTTACCAGGTTAGCTACAGGGTGATGACTTATTTTTGGCCAAACTCTCAAACACCATCATCCTAATATCAAAGGGTTGGATTTGTATTTGATAAAGTTCTGCACCAATATAATCATCACTCACTTAACCATAGTTGCATAATGAGATAACCCAATAAGATAAACCCACACAACCAAATGTATAAAACTGGCTTCTAACATGTGGGATGAATGGCTACTGTACTTGATTTCCATTGCAGTTAAAATGAGGACTCAGTTGCTCCAGGAAAGAATGGTGATATGTATGATTGGTCTTTGGCATACATATTGCCCATAGGCAGAAAAAATTTTAAGGGCAGTGATTCCTGTAGATCTTTCTCCCAGTCTTTCAATTGCATGATGGCTCTATCTGAAAATTAGTTCACTGGAAACAATCAGTAACCATTATTTGCAAGCCAACAATGAAATAATATCCCAAAGAACTTCTCAGAAACCATTATTTGCAATGGGGAAAGGAAGACAGAATTAGGTAAGAAGTCTGAAAATTGGAAATAATTACAAATCTAGTGATGGAATTCCTGCAGTTTACAAGGTACTTTCAAAACTCTGCTTAACCTGTCATTAAAAGCTCTCGACAGACTGGGCTCAACCTTCCTCATTGCCTCAAACTCCCCATTATGCTCCTACGTGAGCCCTCACTGTAGACAACAGCCTAGTCATCATTCCCAACCACATCTTGCATCTCTCTACCTTACCTCATATCATTTCTTTACCAGGGCATATTATCCTCCTTTGCTCCATTTCAACAGTCTAAACCCTACCCTATGAGGCTCAGCTCATATTTCAACTTCTTTGTTTAGTCAACCCATATCACTCAAGCTCACTCTCGGTCCACACTTTATTGTACTGGCTCTTAGTTTCTTATGTTGTTTCACACACATCAGGGGAAGGAAAGAGGGAGAAAGGGAGGAATAGAGGAGTGTGTGTGTATCCATTAGGGAAACCAATGTGTGTTATAGTTGCAGGATTGCCAGAAGCTATCTTTTTTTTCTAATCCTGGGGCATGTAGGGGTGGTGAAATAACAGAATTATAAAACAATGGGAAATGGCATGTGTTTCTCTGAGCCTCAAAAAGGATGAGTGCAAATGGAACTATGTATGGGAGAGAAGTGAGAAGACTATTACCTAGACCCTGAGAACAGTCCCCTCAGCATCCAAAAACTCAACATGTTATATCTCACCTCTGAGCTTTTGTTGGCTTTGATACCTTCACTGGGAATGCCAATGTTTCTCCTTTCTACATACTCTAATCATATGCATTCTTCTCTCTAGGGAGAACTGATATTAGTGAAAATCAGGTTAGGGATAATACCCAATAAAGTGACAAGGAGGTCTTCAATAGTGTCAACTAGTTTAAGAAAAAAGTTTGTGATTCATCCCAGCCAAGTTCATACTCACTCAGATTCTTGGCCCTATTAAAAAAAATACTCATTAACATGGGAGAACTCTGAAGTTGGCTTGATCATCAATGTTCCTAAAGCTCTCATAACCAGTTACCCTCATCTACAGAGATCAATGGGAGCCAGTCCCTCCTGCTCAGAAAAAAGGCAGTCAAAATCTGTCTTTCATATTTGAGATTTGAGCTGTTTTTATTCCTGACTTGTTTTCCCCTGACACAGAGCAAAGTGTCACAGGCGAGAAAGGAGGCTCATCAGGGATTCTTACTGTTCTTTGAACTGACAAGATTTGTCTTGGGGAGGAAAGAGACAAATATTGATCTCAAAGCTGACCCAGTGTGGTAATAAAATAGGTGGCTGTCAATGCATAGTTTGGAGTAGGGTAGGGGACAGGAAGGGGTCTACCAAACCTCAAAATATGTACCATTATGTCTTGAAATTTGTAAGAATTAAACTTGAAGTAAATTAACTCATTTGGGTTAAGATAGTGTATTTCCCTTTTAAAATATACCTTTTCTAGGAAGGTGCAACCACTGAGTCAATAATAATAACTGTCGAGAAGCATCTGATAGGGAGAATTCAAGTCCTGCTTCTGAAATACAGTGACTATGCAAGCATAAGCAAGTACCCCCAGGCAATGCTCTAAAATTCTAAATTTCAAATTGTCCATGTGCTTCAGTGGATTGAGTCTCCACACTGGGAGGCCCTCATATGGATAAAATCATAGGACAGGGCAAAAAAAAAAAAAGAATAATACCTGCTTGAAAATGTAGAGGAGCTTTTATTTGTACTTCATTTCACCCCAAGTAACCCCATAAAGAGCATAACAATGTTATAGCTTAGTATAAATTAATTTATCCAGTTGGCTTCTGTCATGGAAAAGGACCTTGTTTGAAAAAAAGAAGAGTCTGGAAATTATCTTAAAGGACAATCTAGAAGCCCTGTTCTTAAGGAAATACATTTTCAAAGCATTCATGGCAAATATAAATATGAAGTTGATGGCAGAGATTATAAAAGAAAAGAGAGTTCAAGAAGAATGGGACACTCAATAAAAATGAAATTGTCAGTCACAAATGAATCAGACCATTCCCTCAGTCAACAAGCATTTATTAAATATTTAAAAGTTTCTGGGTATAGTACAATGTACTAAGAATATGATGAAAAAATTAAACACCTCCTTCAGAGAGCTTACATTCATTGAGGGAGGGGGGACGAGGCAGAGAGAGAATACATGAATGCAGAGAAGTCTAAACAAAACAAGTATATACAAAATAAATATAATACAAAGCATTTTTTGGAAGGAGGTACTACAAATTGAGAAAAATCAATAAAGGCTCAATTTAAAAAGTGACAGTGATGAGTGTAGAAGGTATGGGGAGAGGGAATATTGCAGGGGTGCATGGTGGACAGCATGTACAAAGTCAAAGGTTAGGAGACAAAATTTCACATAAGAACTGACTGGTTGAAGGAACTGTTGCTATTTAGTCAGGTGAAGATGCAATAAGAGTCTTCAATTATTTTAAGGGCTGTCATTTGGAAGAGGGTTTTGACTTTTCTGTTTGATCTCATAGGACAAAGCCAGAGAGGAAGTTGCAAAGAGATCAAGTTAGGCTTTATTGCGAGGAAAAAATTCCCAACAATTTCCTCAAAAGGTGGTGACTTTGCCTTTCTTGGACATTGGAAACAGAAGGTAGATGATTCCTTGTCAGGTATATTACAATAGAGATTAGACTAGCTGGACTCAGAGGACTCTTCTAACTTAAATTCTGCATTTCACAACAACATTAAGGGTCATTTTGATTGTGCTAAAAAGTCTGTGAAGGGGATTAGTATAGAAGAAGGCTGGAAAAGTAGGCTGGAACCAAGCTGTGAAAAGCTTAGAGGTAATGGAGAGTCACTGATAAACAGATCTGTGCTTTAGGAAATTCATTTTGGCAACTATGTAGAAAGTGAATTGGGATAAATATACTGCTAACAGATAAACAAAATAAGACAGAATCCAGATTTTGTTTCTTTCTTCTGATGATAATATTTTTCAAAATTAGAAAAATTAAAACAAATATGTTAATGATTAATTAAATCCCATGATAGGTAAAAAGACAGTAAGAAAAAAAAATACTTAGTCATTTTAAAGCCATTCCAATCACCAGATATTGTTGGTTTTTAAGTCATTTCAGTCACATCTGACCCTTTATGACCTCATTTGGGATTTTCTTGGCAAAAATACTGAAGTGGTTTGTCATTTCCTTCTCTAAATCATTTTGCACTTTAGGAAATTGAGGAAAACAAGGTTAAGTCACTTGCCACAGGTCAAAAAAGTAAGAAGTGTTCGAGACCAGATTTGAATTCATTAAGAGGAATCTTCCTGATTCCAAATCCAGTGGTCTATCCACTGTAACAACTAGCTACCTCAGTCACCGGGTAGAGTCAAGCAAAATTAATTGTCACACTGAGTATATTGAAAAATAAATGTCACATCTTGAGTCCTTCTCTCTTTCAAAATTCAAATCATTATTCCTCTATGATATACATAAATTAGAGGTCATTTTTAAAGTTGTGGATTTTTTTTAGTGTAGTTATGAATAAAATATTCTCCTGGTCCTGCTTACTTCATGTTATTTCAGTTCACAAAAGTCTACTCAGGTTTCTCTGAAACCATCCCTTTTGTCATTTCTTGTAACACAGTAAGAATGAATAACATTCGTATGGCATATTTTGTTTAGTCATTCCCCAAATGAAGACTAGTCCCCTTTGTTTCATTTCTTTCATCTCAGAGCTACTATAAACACTTATGTACCTATGTTTCCTTAGACCCTTTTTTTAAAAAAAAAATCTCTTGGAAGTATAGGCCTACTAACGTTATCACTGGGTCAAAGATTATGTACAGTTTAGTAACTTTGGGGGCATAATTCCAAATTGCTTTCCAGAATGGCTATAATAATTCACAGTCACAATTAACAGGGCATCGATGTGTTTATTTTCCTGTAGCCCCTCCAACATTTGTCCTGTTCCTTTTTTGTTATATTCACCAATATGATGGGCATGAGGCAGTATCCCAGAATTGCTTTAGCTTGAATTACTCTATTTATGACTTGAAGCATTTATTTCATATGGAAAAAAAAATATATTGTTCCATCTTCTGAAGAAAAAAAAAGTGAATTCAGAGAACTCAAATAAGTGAATTTGACAACAGTAATCTCTGGCAAAAAAAATGCCTCATTCTAATTTTCATAGGAAATATATAGCATGACAGAATAAGCACTTACTATGTGCTAGGAACTATGAATATAAAAGCAAATGTAACCCCACTGACAAAGCCTCCTGGTCTGGGTCTTAATAATGGAGATTGATGCCCATGCCTTCGTGAGGGACAAGGGTAAGAACAAGAGAAGAGAACTCTTCAGGTCTCTTCAATCTTCTGGGTTTCAATGAGTCTTCTTTGAATAGCCCAGTCCATTCAAACTTTGGGTCCTTCTGGTTTCTAGCTTCAAGAGAGAAGACGGAAGATATCAACCCAATCTCAGGTTGCTGAAGGGAAAAGTTCAGGGAATAAGCTGACATGAGAGGATTTGTGAGTCTCTATCATATTCCCGTCCCCAGCTTGCTACATCAGAGACTTTAGCGAACTTCTCCTAGGTCAAGATCTAGGATTCTCTTTTATTTGAGCCGAGTTACCTCTCTTTGAATAGGAGAGCTCCTTCCTTCTGTATTGTCTGGCATATCTTCTGCTATGTATACTTCCTCTGATTTCCATGTTGTTTTGACATTGATAAATAAATTGCATGGCTATTTGCCATGTGTTTTCATTCAGTGGAAAAGGAGTCAAGCTTTGATACAGAACCAAAGGTTTGCTTGAACATAAAAGTCACAGCTCATAGACTAACAATATTTAAGGGTACAGGAAGATATAATCCTAGTACCTCATCTCTGTGAGGAGAGCAGAATGACCTCCAACCCCAACTTCCTACTCCTCCCCCAGGAAGGAATGAAAGTCTCTCTTAAAGAAAGGGGGGGGGGAATAGGTGGCCCAGTGAATAGAGTCAGCCCTGGGATCAGGAGGACCTGAGTTCAAATCTGATCTCAGACACTTAACACTTATTAGCCATGTGACCTTGGGCAAGTCATTTAACCCCAATTGCCCTGCCCTGCCCCTTCCAAAAAGCAAAAAGAAGAAGAACAGTGGGGGTGAGAAGCTAGAGATGTCTATTTTGCCTCCCTTTAAGCCACACAATGACACACCCATGCTGTACATGGGAGAAAGACCACACAACACAAGCACCCCCTGCCAAAAAAAAAGGTTCTCCCCTCAAGGAGCTAATTTCCTAATAGGCAAAGACATCATTTTAAAAGCAGCTTAAAATAGAAAGTAGGGAATTCAGTAGAGCCCAGAGAGGAACAAAGCCATGGCTGCCTTGGGTCTTTTCCTTAAAATGGAGTTTCTGTTAGGAATCAGCCAAAGGAAGGGGTTCCATGATGTGATCACCTTGCAGGATGAGGATGCTTTGGGGGCAGAGTGAAATTCTTGTGTGAGAATTCTGCCACAGCATGGTGGAGAAAGACTGCAGAATCATGTGTGCAGCTAAGAAAATAATGAAGAAATGAAGAAGAAATTTAAAAGACAATGGTAAAATACCATGGTTTAATTTTTTAAATCAACTGTTGAAATTCAGAATGTTCAAGGTTACAGCAAAACATCAATTCAAATGAAAATAATCTGGCATTTTTAGTTGAATACAAACTTAGCAAAAGTCAACATTGTTTTACATATAAATAGTGAAGTCTTAGCTGCATTAATAGAACTACAGCATTCAGATCAGAGGAAATAACAATGCCACTGTACGCTGTGCTGAAAAGATCACTTACAGAGTTTTATGTTCAGTTCTCTGTACCAAACAGGGACATTGGTCACTTGACTGGATAACTCCTTTTTGGAGATGGGTCAGAGGATTCTCACTCATGTACAAGTTTAAATACATGACCTCTGAAGTCACTTCCAACTCTAAGATTACACAAGGAACTGTTCTCTATCCAGAGAAGGATGGTCACAACACCATAGAAACCATGACATTTGGACACCATTTGATGATACTAGGTATATTTAGCTTGGATAAGGGAAGAAATTAGAGTATGTGTTAGAGTTGTTTTCAAATGTTTGAATGTCTGTCATGTATAAAAGGAAGTAGATTTCTTCTGGAGTCTTTCAGCAGGGGTAGGGGGAAGAGACTAGAACTAGTATGGAAGAGTAAAAGCTACATGGAAAAAGTGGAAGCTATAAGGAAAGTGACTGATTTAAAAGGGAAAAATAAATAGGTTTGCCCAACAATTTAATAAGATGTCCCAATAGTAAGTGGGTTCAATCATTCACAAGCATTAGAATAAAAATTGAATGCTTAACTTCTTAAGGTTATTATAGAATAAAATGTAGTGGGTACATATCCTCTGAGATGAAGCTTTTGCTGATCCCTCCTAATGCTCATGCCATCCCTCTGTTGACTTTCACCAATTGTATATACATTGCTTGTTTATGCACAGATGTTTGCATTTTGCACCCTCCCTGCTTAGACTATGAGCTGTTTGAGAACAGGGTGTGCCTTTTACATTTCTTTGTATCTCCAGCATTTGCCAGGCACATACAAGGGAAGCAGGTGCTTAATAAATATTTGTTGACTGAACTGAGTGGGTACCACCAGTGGGTTCCTAAGAAGTTAGAATACAACCTGAAAGCTCTGAACACTTGGTAGTAAGAGTAGAGGGTGGAATAGTGAATGAATCAAAAAGGAAGAGGTAGATTCTAAAGATACAGGGGATTGTGTGGGGGTGGTTTAACCTATTCCACACGCTTAATACTTTATCTGATTCTGATCAGCTTCTTAGTAGGATCCAAGTACTCCCAAACTCCTCCCTACATAGCTCTAAATCCTTTTAGAGCTCTTTCATTTTTTAGGGATAGCAACAGTAGTTACAAGTAAATTAGGTGAGTCTGTGCATATAGAGAGATGAGTAAATGAAATCTGGGTGGGGTGGTAGCCAAAGTTAGCCTGGCTCTTTCCCCCCCAAATTGTAAGTTGAATCATTTTTCTTTATCACCTTTTCCCAGCCTTCCTCATCATAGTATATTTCTCCTCTTAGTAAACCTCTTACCCTTCAGACACCCACTATGCTCATTGTCCAGTCCCTCTTCACCTTATTTTAAAAAAACTCTGTTCTTATTCTGTTTATCACCATTATCAGTTTTATAAATTTTTTCTTAAACACTTTAATGTATTTCAAGGTTGAAATAAAATCACAAACCTTTAATGCTGCTTTATTCTTTTTTTTGTGGATGAGGGGGAAGGCAAAGCAATTGGGGTTAAGTGACTTGTCCAATGTCACATGGCTAGTAATTGTTAAGTGTCTGAGATTGGATTTGAACTCAGGTCCTCCTGCTTCCAGAGCCGGTGCTCTATTCACTGTGCCACCTAGCTGCCCCAAGTGTTGCTTTTTTCTTAAAACATAATAAAACCTTATAAAATTACATAAAATGGATTAATAGAAAAAGTCCTACATATTCTAAATTGAATCAACTGAAAAAAAATCTATACAATTAGAAAAACACCAATTATTAAATGAAATTTGTATAATACATTGTCTCAAAATATATGAAAATAATAACCTCATAATGAAAACTTGAAAACAATATGGCATTTAAGAGAATTCCTTAGACTATAATTTGTGAATCAACAAGTATTTATTAAATGCTACTATGTTCCAGAAACTGTGTCAAGTTCTCGGAGCACAAAGAAAGGTAATAGGAAGTCTTTTGTAGTGAACTTTCAGAAGTTTCTTCGCTTGAAATGTTCCCCTTCCCTATATTATTATCTGAAAGGCTACAGGGCAGACAAGCAAGAGGATGTATTATGAAGGGAACGTTTTGGGGTCCCTTGCCCTTGCTAGGTATATTCCCCTGTCCTATACAGTTACCTGCAAAGGTTACCTGGCAGATAGCAAGAGGGCATGTAATCTTTTTTGTTTATGCCTCCGGATATGGTCCTAGAATAATACCCTAATAAGTAACTAACCTTAAGCAAGGGTAAATAGTAAATAGGGTTAAGGGAGGCTCCTTCTACATTATCTGCATTCCTTTGATGTAGGATCTTTCTACATTGTCTGCATTCTTTTGGGGTGTCTACATTCTCTTGGGGGGGCATAAAAACTCTGTGATCTCCTTGCATCTTTGGCTCTGTATGAAATGGTCCTGTAATAAACAGACTACTGATTACAACCCCGTCTCATTATTCTCACCACTAGCTAGCCCACCAACTGCGCTGGCCACAGTAGTCTTTAATCTAAAGAAACTCATAGTCCAATGGGTAAAGCAACATGGAAATATTAATTATGTACAAACAAGTTATATACAATATAAATTGGAGTTAATAAACAGAGGAAAGGCACTAGCAATGGCAGGGCATGGGGCAGCAGTTGTCAGAGGAGAGAAGGCAGCAAGTACAAGAGATATTACAAAAGTGGAAATGACAGAACTTGGTAACATATTCAATATGGGGCGTGAGAGAAAGAGAGTTGTGAGTCTGGATGAATGGGAAGTTGATAGTACCCTCACCGATAAGTAGGAAGAAAGGAGGGTTTTGGTGAAAAGATAACAAGTTTCTTAAAGATGTGTGTTCGATATCAAATTTAAATTTTAATAGTTTAAAACTGCACTAAGACTTTTAGAACACTCTGTGGGTATACCATTCTATATACTTATGTGTATATGTATGTATGTATGTATACATATGCATACACACAGGTATATATACAGATGTATATATGTATTTAGAGGTGTGTAATATATATATATATAAATATATATAGTGTGTACCTGTGTGTGCATGTGTACACTAACTAGAACTAGCAGAGTATATAATTATTTGACAGAATTTTCTTATTAAAAAAATGGCGGTTGGCAAAAAATAAATTATATAATAGCATGATCTAGATTAATTTCAATATAGTTTATATTTTCTACCTAAATTTCAAATATAAAAAGATTTTTAATTATTATAAGTATTTATCATTATCTTTCTAATTTTTAAAATCCCTTTTATTGATCAAAAATAGTAATTCCCAGAAAACTAGCCAAATTCTCAAAGATTAAAGTGGAATCACAGCCAAAGCTCTTGGTCATATTACTGGATCATAGGATTTAGAGCTGGAAGGGACCATGGATATTACCTAACCCAGCCCATCTCTTTCTAGATAAGGAAATTGGGATTCATTCAGAAGTAACTTTGATTCTATGAGCATTTATAGAGCATCTGCTACTGAGTAGGACAGACTATGTAAACAAATATAGGGAGACAGACAGAGAGACTGAATCAACAGTTGGAAAGGCTTTATGAAGGCACCTAAACTGGGTATTCAAGAAAAGTAGGGATTCCAAGATGCAAAGATGAAGAGGGAGTGCGCTAAAGGCTGACCCAAAGCCACAGAACTAGTGAGTAGCTCATTTAAACCCACATCTTTTCATTCCAAACAAGGGAAGTGTCAGGAATATGACTATTGTTAGCCTGAAGGGTCACTAAGGAAATGTGAAGGGAATGGGCAGGGGAGCAGAAGATACACAAGGAATATTCCAACAAGTTGAGGAAGGAAATATTGAACTTGAATTATAGAAGTGTCACATTTGACCTTTATATGGCGAGTCCCATAACCCATAGTTCCATCAGGTAGCTCTCTTCACCAGCATTACAACATCAATAAATCATGAATAGACTGGCCACTCTATATGAGCAACAGTTGAAAACCTGTACCTGAGATTTTCAGGTCACATGAGCAAAAAAATGGCAGACTAGACATTTTTTTCTCATCCCCATGACCTCTCAAACAGAAATTATGTGACAAAGATGAGGCAATTAAAAAGGTTTTGTACAAATAAAACGAAAGTAGCCAAGATCAGAAGGAAAGTAGAAAATGGGGTAAAAAATTTTATATAGAGATTCTCACATAAAGGTCTCATGTCTTAAATATAAAAAGAACTTTGTAAACTCTATAAGAATATGAGTCATTCCCCAATTGAAAACTCATCAAAGAATATAAACAGGCAGTTTTCCAGTAAAGAAATAAAAATAATTTAAAGTTCTATTTTTATAAATGCTCTAAATCATTACTTATTAGAGAAATGCAGATTAAAACAACCTTGAAATATCATATACCTATCAGATTGACTAAAATCATTGAAGAAAAAAAGTTACACATGTTGGAGGGGATGTGGAAAATTGGGACACTATTTCATTTTTGGTGGAATTGTGAACTGATCCAACCACTTTGGAGAACAATCTGGAATTACACCCAAAGTATTATAAAGCTGTATATACTCTTTTAGCCAGCAAGATTACTATTAGGTCTGTTTCCCAAGATGATCAGGGGGAAAAAAGGACCTGTACATTCTAAAATATTTATAGCATCTCTCTTTGTGGTGCTAAAAAACTGGAAATTTGGGGGATTCCATCAATTGGGGAATGACTGAACAAGTTGTGGTATATAATTTCATGGAATACTACTGTGGTATAAGAAATGATGAACTAAACAATCTTAGAAAAGGATGGATAAATTTGTACAAAATGCAGAAGAGCAAAATGAGCAGAAACCAAGAGAATGTTGTATACAGTAATAGCAATATTGTTTTAAGAACAACTTTGAGCAAATAAGATATTTTAGCTATTATAAATATCTATAATAATTACAAAATACATATGAAGATAGTATCTGCATCCAGATAAAGAACTGATTAATACAAGTATATATAGAATTATATATATATATATAAACAAACACATATATTCATACACACATATTTGTGTCTAATGATAGTAATCTCTAGGGCAGAGGGAGAAGGAAAAATAGAAAAAAATTACATGATAAATTTATTATGTATTTAAAAGGAATAGTTATTTGTACAAAATAAATTTGCAGTTTCATGTGCGATCATTTTTTTATCATGCTATGTTATGAAAATGCTTGCTTTATTCCATAAATTAAAAATGAAATAAATAAAGTTTTACAGAGAAATTAAGGACAATTTAGAAGAAAAGGATCAAAATACAACATTAAAAAAATATGCTCACTATGCAAGCAAAACATATAAATCTAAAAGAAAAGATTCATAGAGATAACCCAAGGATAATAGGTATGCCAGAACGTGACAACAAAATATCTTAACACCACAATGAAAAAATTAATAGAAGACAAGTGTCCAACTTCTAAACATAGAAAATGAAATTTTTGTCCAATACAAACAATTCACATATTGCCTCCAGAAAAGCCTATACCTTAAAGGCCTCAGGGCACAAGCCACTGGAGCTTATTTAGAAATCCAGTTCTGCTTTTGGCTTTAAAATACCAATTATAGTTTGGTGGTAATTCCATAAGATTTTTAGACGTTTTACTCCCAGGGCTCCAGTGCCACATTGGTAAAATAGAGGGAACAGTGGCAAGGACATACCAGAGACAATTAATTTGCATTTATATATAAGACGCTTCCCATATTTTCAATTTCAATTAAAAGAAATTCTTTTTTTTTTTTAAGCAATCGGGGTTAAGTAACTTGCTCAAGGTTACATAGCCAGTTATTTCTGGGTGTGGTGCTGAGTATCTGATCCTGGATTTGATCAAGGTCATCCCAACACTGGAGCTGGTGCTCTTACTCGCTGTGCTACCTGGCCACCCCTCAATTAAAAGAAATTCTAACCCAGAATGCATAAAACATAGAAAGGAACTTGGCAACTAGTGACCAATATCATTGAAAATAAAAATCTGAATTGTAATATAAATATTATTTCACCAATGAGTTACACTTTTGGACATGGTATGATAGAGTGTGTCTGGACGAATCACTTAACCCATCAGAGCTTAACCTTCCTCATCTGTAAGATGGAGATGCTATTTACCTAATATACTTATTGTGAAGTTAAAATAATATTATGCATGCAAAGAACTTGGAGAATGGTTTTTTGGGGCCTTTTTTTGAGGGGAGACAGGGCAATTGGGGTTAAGTGACTTGCCCAAGGTCACACAGCTAGTAATTTTTTAAGTGTTTGAGGTCAGATTGAAACTCAGGTCCTCCTGACTCCAGGGCCGTGTTCTATTCACTGTGCCACCTAGCCACTCCTGAACTTGGAGAATCTTAAAATACCACATGAACATAAACTATTAATATCATTTTGTTTGACTTTTAAATTGAAAACATACCTTAGATACAGGACAGCAGAGATTTACAGCAAGGAAGGCCTTAGGCTTGATGCTATATGGAACATTTTTTTTTTAACAACCTTAGCTACCATAATGGAAACAGATATAATAAATTATTTTATATAAACATGGATGGAAGTACATATGTCTTCTGTGATGTTTCTACCTTTGGTTTCCATGTGATGGGGGAATACTGACATTTCCAAGGAGTCTTACATTGGATTATTATGTCCAGACTGGCCTTCAAGAATGGATGTCACAGTCTGGGATGATAGAGAGTCTTCCAAGGTTCTAGATAAGGTATCTCTGTGGGAGATGCCACTGGTCTTAAATTGCTTGACACTCAGAAGGTCAGGAAAACTTTGGAAGGTGAGACTTGTTTGTAGAAAAATGGTTGGCAGTAGGATAGTAAATACTAAGAGGATTGCAACAAAAAGCATGGCCTTCAAATTGAGCAAAATTGGAGTGGTAGGTAGCAGTAGGATTCAGGAGCAGAGATAGAATCAGCATTAAAACCAAAGCAATTCTAACAATGAAGTCAAGTGATAACAAAGGACTTTAGGTAATCTGTTACACTCAGTGACCTAGGAAAGTGAGGGAAAAGTCAGGTGTCTATATTGATTGGCTATTTCAATTCTCTTAACCCTCCTACAATGAACTTAGTCTGGCTAACAAGAGCAGGGGAGCTAAAGACCCAGATGTTAGCCTACCATGCTAAACTTAATTGAGTTTAAGGAATAGGTGGAGAATGGGAATAGTCCTAGCCAGCTAATCTCATAGATGAGCCACAGCTGTGGGAGATTTCCCCCTCACCTCTGGATTCTTCGAAATGGGAGACATCTGTATCAAGGTCAAATAACAGATCCTAAATAAAACAAAAGTTGCTAGAAACATGTTGATAAAGCTATTAGCAATAAGCATACACTGTAACTGTACAGCTATAAAGAAGTTATAGTATACTTTCGGCATGCAAAAAAATCTGCATTAATGTGTACGTTGAGGTTATGATTTCTGTGATGTCTCTGATATTAGTGTAAGAATTTCTTGGAGTTATGTGGACTTAATAGAAGACCAGGAAAAGGCTTCTGTATCGATTGACTTCAATGTCTCATTTTTCTTAACCATACAATGTAAACAATTTGGCTTTTCAACTAAGGTAAGTAGAGCCAAGGGACCACATAGGGACCTTAGGAAGAGGATATCAGTGAGGTTAAAAGATAGGAAGAAGGCATAAATACCACTAATAGCCGCCTGAATTCATGATGATTGATGTATAATGTCGGAGAAATATTTTCCAAGGAAGCAAGTTGGGACCTACCTGGTCACTAAACCTGATTCCAGGCAGTTCTCCTCTCTGTTTAAGATGGAAGACCTGATAGGATCACTGACTGTCAGCTCTGTTGCTTTAAAAAAAACTTTATCACTCTCTAACCAGCCCTACTTTCACTAAAGTCCTCATTTGATGCCTCATTTTGGCTGAAAGGTGAGCATGAGTTCTTGAAGACTATGCCAAGAGAGCTCTGTCAAGGCCCAGCTAAGATGATAAGGCTTTGAGCATGGGCCTAACAATACACCATAGGTTGATTCCTCAAGGAACAACCTAGGAAATGCAAGAAATTCTAGACTGAACACTAAATGAGGGATTTATTTTAAATTGTAATAAACCTAAGTAGAGCCTTTTTCCAAAAGCATTTTTGAGCCAAATAAACATCAATTTCAATTTATTGTCATCTCTAAACCTCTTAATTGATGTGAACTGTGGGAGAGTATGCAAAATATAACCTTGTACAAAGTATTGCAAAAATGAGGCAGGTGGTTCAGTGAACAGAGCACTAGACGTGGGGTCAAGAAGACCTAACTTTGAATCCTACCTCAAACACTTAGCAATGAGATAACTGAGTAAGTTGCTTAGGCTCTCAGCCTCTGTTTCCTTATTTATAAAACAGACATAACAGTACTTTCCTCATAAAGTTGTTGTGAGAATCAAATGGGATTTTAGAGAGCAGGTACAGATATGAACACATATGTGCATATACACATATGTATGTATACATACACGATGTGCTTTGTAAATCTTGAAGTGATAAACAAACATTAGATATTATTATTATTCTACCTGTGTATGCTATCCTTCACCCTGTGTTCTTTCTTACTGGGACACAGTTGTAATCTGTTTCAGAGGATCTGGGGGTTGAAGCACAGTTCTTTGATGTAACTTAACCTGTGCAGAGTTCATAGATTGATGGATTCAAATTGTTGTTAAAGCACAACAGGCCCTGAGATGACATTACTGACCATTCAGACCCCAACTAAAAATCTCCAGTGTCTTCTTGTCTCTAGAAGAAAATATAAACTCAGTGTTTATTTAACCTTCTACATTTAAATAGCTTAAGATTTTCTACAATCTAGCTCCAAATTACCTTTCCAGACATGTCTAATTACCATCCTTCATCAGTTCTACATTCTAGCCAAACTAAGTGTATGAGATGTTTCTCAGATTCAGTATTACCCCATGAATGTTAGCAGAAAAAAAAGAGAAAAGGGAAAGGGCTCAGTGCACATTTGAGAAGGGAGGTAACATTAACAGGCAGGGGCCAGAGAAAGCAGCACAGGAGTTAAATGTTATATTATCTTTTGCTTTGAAGTAATCCATTAGTACTTTTGTTGTTATTCTATCAAATGTATGTAATATCTATGATAGTACCGCTATTTTACTGAATTGGCTGAGCCTAAAATGGATATCTCTCATATTATCAATCAGTAAGCATTTATTGAGCTCCTGCTATATGCCAGGCACTGAACTCAATTCTGGGGATAAAAGTAAATAAGATGAACCAATTCCTGCTGGCAAAGAACACAGAATAATAATTATTGTTATTAAATCTAACAATTAAATTATAACACCATACCATAAAAATAGGCATCCGTGCCCAGATCTATGACTTAATTGGTATAGAGAACTCCCAGGTGAGGCCTCTACTAATACAGGTTGACACTTTCTTTGCAAGTTATAGAATTAGAAAGCTCAGACTCTTCACCTCTGACTCTTTGAAACCCTCACTTTCTAAAGATGCAGTTCAAGTACCATTTTCTGCACAAAGTCCTTCCCAAATCCCATTTGCTATTTCCTCTCTCACCAATCTATCAAATGTTTATTTGAAATAAATTATGCATATACTTAGATCAGCTACATGGCACAGTGGGTAAAGTGTCAGACCTGGAGTCAGGAAGATTCATCTTCCTGAGTTCAAATGGGACCTCAGACAATTACTAGTCATGTGATAGTAGACAAGTCACTTGATCCTGTTTGCCTCAGTTCCTATAGAATGAGCTGAAGAAGGAAATGGCGAACAATTATCTTTGCTAAGAAAATCCCAAATATGGTCATGAAGAGTCAGACACACCTGAAAAAATTGAATAACAAAATGCATATACTTATATGTACACAGTTGCTTACATCAGTAGTGTGTAAGATCCTTGAGAAACTGTCTCGTTACTTTCTTTGTATCCCTAACTCTTAGCACAGTGAGTGGGACATATTTGGTGTTCAATAAATATTTGTTGACTGATTGTTATAGCTAACACTCCTAAAACTATGTAAGATAGTTATTGTTACTGTGAATATACTAGTTTAACCTTCATCATCAACTTCTAGGCCATTGGGATTTATTATTGTATATAATCATGTGAAGGTAACATCCTTTGATTTCTATATTTAATAATAATAATTATAGAATAATTATATACAATTATAGAAAACCTTAAGTTTTGCAAAATACTTTGCAAATATTATCTCTTTTATTCACACAAGAACCCAGGGAGATTGATGCTATTATTATCCTTATTTTTACAGATGAAGAAACAAAGTTAGGCAGATACTACATGACTTGCCTAGAGTCACACAGCTAGTAAAGTGTTTAAGGCTATATCTGAACTCATTTTCTATCCATTTCACCACCTAGCTGCCCATCATCAAATCTGTCCTTGATATTTTAAAAAATAAAATTCACATTGGTTTTCATTCAATTTATTTGGCTGTTCTTTCACTATAACAGTTGTATAAACAGGTCAAACCCTTATTAATGGAATGTTACCTGTCAACTGTCAAAGCTGGTGACATAAACACAGTCACTGAAACAAATACCACCCCCTTTGGTACCAGTGACTAAATTTGCCTCAAGGGATGAAAAAAGAATAGGTTTCAGTTAAAAGTAGACATTCCCCAGTTAAAAAACATAGTTCCTCTGTTCTCGGAGAATACTTCTGAATGTGTTATTGCAGAGTTCATTGCCCCCAAAGTTGGAAGCCATGGAGAACAGCAAAGATTCAAGATGGTTATTTATTGGATTATTAGTCTCGTCCCCACTGACCATGTAGAAATATTCCATTGAGATTTATAGCTTTTTTTCCTATGCCAAAGAACTAGTGAAAAAAAAAAGAGTGCACATCAATTGGGGGATGGTCTAAAAAATTATATAATTGCAAGTGGAATATATATAAATATAATTGAATATTATTACACAGTAAGAATATGACAGATTCAGACAAACCTGAGAAGGCTTATATGAATTGATATGAAGAAAATCAACCAAAACAAGGAGTACAATTTATTCAATGACTACAATAACACAAAGGAAAACAACTTTGAAAGACTTAAGGACTCTGAAGGCTGATAACGAACCATACATCCCTGCTTTTGGTGGAAAGGTGATGAACTAGAAGAGCAGAATAAGGCAGGAATTCTCAGACATGGTCATTGTATTGATTTATTTTGCTTGCCTATACTTATTTGGTACACGGGAAGACATGTATTTTACAGAGGTTATAGATAATGATAGTAATTTTTAAAAAAGAAAGAAATTAGTATCAATGAGATATTTAAAATACATAAAACAGCAGAAGGAAATTCAGAAGAGAATACAGATGAACAAAGTAAATTTGTTTCTGCCATTTTAAGTTTAATATACACTTTTTTAAAAGTACATGTAAGTTCATACTTTAATAAACAGTTTCTTTCTTTTTCTTTGAATAATGAAATATTTCATTTTTCCTGATGTTTAAATTCATAATAAAAATTAAATGTATATTTTAAATAGTTAATATGTATAACTTTAAATTTTACAAATTAGTTTGCATACATTATCACATCTAATTCTCATCAAAACTGGGTTAGGTAAGTCTAACTATTCATTCCATTTTAGAGAAACTGAGGCTCAGAAAAGTTAAGAAATTTTCTCAAATCACATAGCTAGTAAATATTGGAAGCAGAATTTGAACATAGATTTCCTACCTAATTTTTAAACCATATTGCACTAATGTGAGAGTGATATAAAAAACTTTCATTGGGGTATTTTTTATTTTTCAAGATATGATTGTTAAATTACTTAAAATAAACTTTGGTCAGTTCGAGGATATAGTTTGAGGCAGAGAATCTCACCATATCACACCATATCATACCATTTTTTTCACAATTCATTATGTATATGCACAGGGTCAGTTCATAGGTACACAAAAGTAAAAAAAAATTAAAATGAATTGAATTAACTCAGTATCAAACAAATTTATCTTCTCTCCTGTACAATGTCTTGGATCTGGATTTTGAGATGAGCTCTTCATATTCTATTTGGCTATTGCTGTATGTACTGATTCCTGGTTCCTGAAATATCATGGTGCCTTGGATTTGGAGTCATAAAAGTTGGGTCTGAATCCTGGCTCTATCAGTTACTATCTACGTGACCTTGAGCAAGGCACTTAGATAAATCCTCTCTGGATCTCTATCATTATCTTCAAAACTAGAGGTAACAGACCACATTCCCTTCCAACTCTAAATTCTGTTATTCTAAATTCTGTCCCCATGTCTTACTTTTCCTTGACCGAGGTAAAGGTAAAAGCAGTCAAGAGAGATAGCTAGCTCTGAGTCCTTGATGAGGCCTTCTTTTTATGGTCATCTCTTTTTTCTCTGAACTAACAAGCTCTTTATTCTACAACTTCTTGTTTCCTTTTCTAGGTATCTCAAATGCAACAGGAGCATATTGTTGTAGTATACATACATGAAACAAAGAGAGATCTGAGAATTATCCAACTGGGACCCAACGTTGTCCATTGTTTTGCCTATTTCAGTCAAACCTTCATCCTTAAAATAAGTGGAGGAACATTGCAGTATACTGAGAGAAGCTCTAAACCTGAAGTCAGGAAATCTTGATTCAAATCCTGGTGATGCTACTTACTATGGGACCTTGAGTAACCATATCTATGAGCCTTAGTTTTCTCACATGTTAAATGAGAGGGTTTGAACTAAATGATCTCTGAGGCCCATCCAAGCCCTAGGTCTGTGATTCTTTGAGAATGTTCCAGTTAAATTCCATACCTCCTTGGCAGAATTTCAAAGACCTTTTCTGATAGTGAATGTCTAAATGTTTTGACTTTGACTTTTGGCAAGAGGACTTGATCTAATTCACCTCTAGTGTCCCTCAAAATGCATTAATATCTTGATCCCTGCCCCTCTAATGGCTTTTGCTTTTCTCTTCTGCCTTTTATGACAGGGTATTCAGATCAGTCAGCCTTTCAATTAATGGTGCTGTGGAGAGAGCACTCAACTTGGAGTCAAGGGACCTGACTTTAAATTCTGGCTTTTAATCCCCAAGTAACATTGGGCAACTCTCTTCTCCTCTCCAAAGTAGATAAAAAATCTTTAAGGTCCCTCCCAGCCCTAAATCCTGTGATCTTATAACCCTCTTCCTTCAGACTTTTTTTTATCTCCTATCAAGTATTATTAACTTCCTTTAGCATCCTTCCTCCTGGGCTGCAGAGTACTTGTTGTAAATTGAAGACATGCCAAACTGTTAATCTGGAGAATCAGTTTCTGCAAAAGGACATTATTACCCAAAAATGTGATGCTTGTTTCATGCTTTCAGAGCCAAATACCTAAGGTGACATGTCTGGAAAGCATAAACTGCAGTGTCTCTTATAAGTGCAGTGGATGGTGAGAGCTTGGACTGAAGAGTTAGGAGGCCTGTTTTCCAGTGCCAACCCTCACAACCTTGCTTCCCCTCTCTGTCGGATGAGAGACCAGATCATATCTAACATTCCTTCCTTCCATCTCCTACATTCTGTGATTTTTAAATCACATCCCATAAGAGGCAGAAAATCTTAGGCACGTGGTAAAGGAGTATTTCTCAGCTTATCTACTTCTGTAGATAAATTTTATGCTCATATTTATCTTGTCAGCCTTGCTTGTTTCAGATTGGTTTCTCTATATCTCTTTCATTTTTAGTAATAAAATGGAACTGAATAAAGATTTGGAGGCTTATTTCTTTCTATATTTGGATGGGCATTATGTCAACTTTATTTTTCCTAAATCCTATAGTCTTATGATCATCTTACTCTGAATTTATCAATGTCTTACTTTCTGGCACAGTGTTCTGTTCCTAAAATCAGAGGACCTGGATTACTCTGAACTTATTGTGGAGGCCAGACTTTTGAAAGGGGCAGCTAGGTAGTATGCTAGGATACAGTGTGCTTAGGATAGAGCACTAGCCTTGGAAACAGGAAGACTCATCTAACTGAGTTCAAATCTGGCCTCAGACATTTCCTAACTGTGTAACCCTGGGCAAGTCACAACCCACTTTATCTCAGTTCCTCATCTAAAAAAATGGTCTGGAGAAGGAAATGACAAGCCACTCCAGTATCTGCCCACAAAACCTCAAATGGGGTCATGAAGAGTTGGGTCATGACTGAAATGACTCAACAACAAACTCTTTCAAAGTGGACCCCAATATTGGCAAGATTGCTATTTGTTGAATTTAGCATGTTTTCCCCGCGAGCTGTGTGGCTGTGTGATACTGTAGAATCATGGAATGCCAGAGTTGGGAAGGTACTTAACATTCACCAATCCACCACAAACCTGACCCAGGATCTCCACTGTAACAGCTCCAATAAGGTGCTCCCCTAGCTTCTGCCTGAAGACTTTCAGTGATGAACTCACTACTTCCAAAGGCAACTCATCTTACTTGATGATGGAAATGTTAAGAAATTTTTCCTTATATCATACTGAAATATACCTCTTTATAATAGGACTTTTACCCCTGCTGTTCCTAGTTCTTCTCTGTGGTGAACAATAATAGCAAATGTAATAATGATGAGAATAATGGTGTGAAGACAGGTAAGGTAATATTTGTAAAGCCAGCACTTAGCCCAGTGCTTGGTACATGATAGGTGCTATATGAATGTTAACTATTATCATTATTAATAACAATAGTAACAACTAGAATTTACAGAGCACCTTAAAATTTGCTGAATTCTTTACAAATGTCATCTCTTTTTTTTGCTTTTTGGAGGGCAATTGGGGTTAAGTGACTTGCCCAAGGTCACACAGCTAGTTTTTGTGTTGTGTCTGAGGTCTGGGTTTGAACTCAGGTCCTCCTGACTCCAGGGCCAGTACTCTATTCACTGTGCCACCTAGCTGCCCCCCTGCCGGGTGCTATTATTATCCTTATTTTACAGATGAAGAAACTGAGGACAGAGGTTAATTGAACTGTGTCTGAGATTGTGTCTAGCAAGTGTCTGAGACTGGCATTGAACTCATCCTTTTGCCTCCAGGTCTGGCACTTGAACCACTGTACCATCTAGCTGCCTCAGATGACAATAATCCCTAACTTTTATGGAGTACTTTAAAGGTTGCAAAGTTCTTAACGTGATCTAACCCTCACAATTCTGGAGCTCTCAATGATGAACTCCCTCTACCAATGCAGGCTAGCACCTACTTTGAAACAATTAGTTTTAGAGAGTTGCCCAGGGCATTGAGAGATCAAATGACTTGCCCTGAGACTATACAGGCAGTAGTTATCAGAATGGGGTCTTTAATCCAGGTATTCCTGGTTAGTGGTATGCTCTATTCACTAGATGCCCCTCCCTCTCCCTTTACACTTTCTCACATATTCCTCCCTTATCATAGCAAAGAGAAGGAGCACTGTGTAATAACAACTATAGCTAATAAGTTAATATTTATATAATGCTTTATGGTATTTAAAGCACTCAAAAAATGTCTCATTTGATCTCCACAACAACACTGGGAGGTAGGAGCTATTATTACTCCCATTTGACAAATGAAGAAACTAAAGCAGACTTGCTTAAGTGACTTGGCCAGAATCACACATCTAGTAAGTGCTGGAGGTTGAATTTGAACTCAGGTCTTCCTGATACCAAATCCAACACTAGATCCACTGCTCCACCTACTCATACTGGAAACAGAGAGGACCTTGGGAACAGTAAAATCTAAGTTCAGTTTTCATAACTGACATACAGTGGCACCTTGATCCTGGACAACTCACTTGATCTCTTAGTGCTCTAGGTAGGGCTTCATCACTTACAAAGACAGCACCAACTCGCACTGATAGAGGAAGTTACCTTATCCAGGAGTTCTCTATATAAATGAAATGAAAGGTCCAGTCCCTATCTCCATCTTAACAACTTCCTGCTCCCTGGTGACATATTTACATATTAATAAAAGTCTTCTAGAGACAATGCCTTCACCTAAAGAACTTAATCAACTTCTAGAAATTTTAGACATTAAGTATCATACCAGAATATGATTAGCATTGATAAGCACATAGTTGGCCAACCCCACCCAAGCCTGGTAATTTGGCTACCAGGGAAGCATCTGACTAATATAACCATTAAAGCTATTGAGAAGTTGAATACCTGAGCTGTAGAAAGTTCTAGAAGCACTGATCAAGTACCATAGACAAGGCAGACAGAAAGGTCCAGGAAAATATCTGTGGTAGGAATGAAGAGGCAGGTGCTATGAATCTCAGCAGGCAAGATGCTATGTCTCAACTCTCAAAAATGCTCCTAGGGTAAAGAAGCAGTGTCTCAAACACTCAGCACATCTAAATTGCAGCTGAGGTTGTCTCTGGAGGGCATTATCATCATGCACTCAGCTCTTACCAGCAAACTGTCATCTGCTCCACCCTCCACCACCCAACATGTGGGACTAGTATCCAGCATTGGCCATAGAACACCAGATACTAAAGAAAGAGACATGGTCACTCAAACATTCCTTGCTTCTCCTCAGCTATCTCCTTGTTTGTTAGCGCCTAGTGGGGTGAGATTTAGGAATACATAAATATCAGGGAGATTTCTCCTCAGAAAATCCATACAATCCAACAATAGCTGCAACATTCCCACATCTGGGAGCTTTCACTGGTGCTGAGTCACTGCAAGTGTTATCAACCATCTAAGACATAAAAGTTGGCTGGGCTAGGTAATCTCCTGGCACCTGTAAGCATCCCTTTCTCCTTAACAGCCCTTAAATATGCAGCTACTTTTGCAATGTCAGCATGGCCCAACTGGGCTAGCTCTACAGTTGTTTCAGCCTCAATAATGCCAAAAGCAACTACTATCCCTATTCATGCAGGTGCTCTATTCTTTAGTCATGCTAAAAACAAGTTGTCAAATCCAGCAAATTCACCTTGGTCAGGAAAGTGCAGACTGGTACCACACGCAGGGATTACACAGGAGTTTTTACATAGAAACCTTAACAATATTTTTGTTTCGTTCCCAATAAATAAATCAGTCTAAGCAGGTAAAATCCAAAGTTTGGGAAATCAAAGAGTCACCAAAATCAATACTAGCAAGAGGAGATACTAAATGATAGGAGTCCTGTTGTAGGCGTTATTTTACCTATTATATAGACTAATAAAGTCCTAGAATTTTAGATCTTGAAGGAAATTTTGACATTATTAAATCCAATCCCTTCATTTTATATGAGGACCAGAGTAGTCAAGAGACTTATCCAAGAAATATGGATCCACAAGTGTTCATTGTAGCAGTAAGTCAGATGCCTGCAAAAAGAATCCTATCCCTGATTGACAATGTAGGGGCAGAAGTATGGGGAAGGGAAGGACACAGGTATTTATTAAGCTCTTACTGTGTTCCAGATGCTAGGCTAAGAACTTTACCAACATCTCATTTGATCCTCACAACAACCTTGTGAGGTAGGTGCTATTATCATCCACATTTTACAATTGAGGAAACTGAGGAAGACAGATTTTTTTCCCCTCTAAGTGACTAGCCCAGGGTCATAGAGATAGTAATAATCTGTGGCCACATTTGATTCTTGACTCTATGTCCATTGCTCTAATCACAATACCATCTAGTTGCCTTTAATTCTTTTATGGGAATTGCCAGGCATTTCTGAAAATATAGTAAGCTAATGAGGAGCTAGAGGAATAGAAATCAAGGGTTCTCTTCTCAGTTTTGAATATTCATTGCACTAGCCCACACTCTCTCCTCCACAGCAGACCCTTTGCTTTACTGATCCAGATAGAATATATATATATATATATATATATATATATATATATATAGAATATATATATATATATATATATATATATATATACTTGTAAAAGGAGAAGAGGATTTAACAAAGTTGACTACAGTTATTTTTTCACCAGGTAAATCGGATTAGAAAAGGACGGGGAGGCCGCTCAGAAGCTGCCTGGAGTAGGCAAGAACATCAAAGGGCAGAACCTCAAGAAAACTGTCCCACATAATCGACGACCAACTGGAGCCTTAGGGATTCAAATACCAAAGAATCTAAGAATTGAAACAACCACATAGGTAGCAATCAAAGATGAAAAATGCTCTAAACCAGTGGTGTCTAACTCAAATAGAACCAGGGCCCAGTAAACCAAGGAGCCCTGTAGGCTGCATATTTACTTAGAAAATCACATATCAGCATACCCATATTCTACTGTATTTTTATTTATTTTGTTGAATATTTCCTATTTACACTTTAATCTGGTTCCAAGACACTCAGAAATGTTGCAGGCCTCCCACTGGAGGTGTGTTTGACACCTCTGCTCAAAATCATTAATTATTAGAGAAATGTGAATGAAAGCAACTCTGAGAATCTCCCTCACACATATGAGACTAGAAAAATGATAAAAGAGTAGAATTACAAATATTATAGAAGCTTTGGGAAAACAAAGAAATTAGTGCACAGTTGGTGAAGCTGTGAACTGGCCTAGCCATTCTGGAAAGCAATTTGGAATTGTGCCCAGAAAGACACCAAAATGTGCATACCCTTTAATGTAGCTACCAACAATAGACCTATATCCCTCACAAAGACATCAAAGAAGAAAAACATCTATAGCTACAAAAATATTTATATCAGCACTTTTTGTGGTGAACAAAAATTGGAAACTAAGGTAGCATCTTCCTACTGTGAAATAACTAAAATACATAGTATATAAATATAACAAAAATATAGTGCCAGAAGAAATGATGAAATGAACAATTTCAAAGGAAGCTGGGAAAATCTTTATGCACTGATGTAGAATGTACTGAGCAGAACTAAGAGAACAATTTTTACAATGATACCAATAGTATAAAGAAAAAAATTTTGCAAGACTTTAGAACTCTGATCAATAAAATTTTCAACCACAAACCTCAAAAAACAAAGATGAAACATGCTGCTCACCTCCTGAAAGAGAGGTATTAAACTTAAAATGCAGAAAGCAATATATTTTTGACATGACTAATGTGGGATTTGTTTTACTGGACAGCAGCTGTATATTCATAGTTTTATTTTTAAAAAGTTTTTTTTGTTTGTTTATGTTAGCAGGAGGGAGAGAATAAGAAAAAAATAACTGATAGCTAAAAAATAAAATAATTAAATTTATAAAAATAATCAAGGGGGTAATAAGAGATCAATATATGTAATTCTAAATCTAAAAAGTAAATCAGCTTTAAGTCCAGGAGATCAGTCCAAGAGAGGAAGGACTTACAGGCATAGCTCAGAGATATTGTGGATTCTAGACCACCACAAAACAGCTAATATCACAATAAAGTGAGTCACATGAAATTTTTGGTTTCCTAGTACATATAAAACTTATGTTATATTAGCTTATTAAATGTGCAATAGTATTATATCTAAAAACTGTACATACCTTAATTAAAAATACTTCATTGCCAAAAAAAAAAATGCTAACCATCATCTAAGCCTTCAATCAGTTGTAATCTTTTTTTGTTGGTGGAGGGTCTTACCTCCATGCTGATGGCTGCTAACTGATTGGGGCAGTGGTTGCTGAAGGTTGGGGTGACTGTGTCAATTTCTAAAAATAAGACAACAATGAAATTTGCTGCATTGATTGACTCTTCCTTTCACTTGGATTTGACTGTAGTGGATAGAGTAATAGGCTTAGAGTTGGGAGAGATCCAGGTTTGATTTCAACAGTTGACATTTGCTAATTATGTGGCTGTAAGTTTTTCTGAGCCTGTTTTCTCATCTGTAAAATGGGTTAAACATATCTATAAATTTTACTTCAAATACAATGTGGGTAAAATGTTATAATAAACTTAGAGCTCAATGTCAGCTGTTCCTCACCTGGCTGAATGATCATAAATGATGTTGGTTGCATATATTGGACTTAGGAAGCCATCAAATTCATATGGTATGTCTTGAGCTTTACTTTTATGCTTAGGCTTGTATCCCCTACCCAAATTCTCTTGTTCCTACTCTGTAATGGTATTGTTTCAATTATTCAAGTATTTAGCACATTGTTTCAGTTCTTCAATTGCCTTTGAGCCCCGTCAGTGATTTGAAGATGGGAGGAATTTGCTGAAACAACAGGAAGGGTGGAACAGGAAGGAGAATCACCACATAAAAGCAGGAGCACAACTGGAACGGAGCAGAACTGAGAAGAACACTTGTATTGTCTGGCACTCTGTCTGTTCTGTCTGTGTTGATTTGTGTTTGTGTTACTTTGACAGACAGAACCATTCTGTCTGTTGAATTGTATACTTTCTCAACCAGAAGCCTTCTCTGTATTGTTTGTAGTACTTTGTCAGATAGGACTCTTATCTGTTGATTGTGTTACTTTTTCAGAGAGATGCACCCTGTCTGTTGTGTTGATTTCACAGGCAGGAAGTGAATTGAGATGATAGTGCCAGCAATGTATATCAATGTTGTTGTGGCTGTGTTAAGCTTTGTCTTCCCAGAAACTGAAACTACGAGGGGCTTGAGGTAGACTGGTCACTGTGAGTTTCAATATGGAATGGGAACTGGATGAGGAACTGGACTAGGAGCTGGACCAGGAGCTGAACCAGGAGCCAAGAGCTGCCAACCTGCTAATCCAGGTGACAGTTGGGTAAATTCAGGCAAGAACTGGAAGCATGGAAGAAGAACCATGGAATTTGGAAGCCAGCCTTGAGCCAAGATGAAAGTACCTTTCCTTGGGTTCTTAGTGCTGACTGACAAGATCACGATTTACTGTGACCTAGGGGTGGGAGAACTTTGTACTTTGTACCCCTTAAGGATGATTGAAAGCTAGTCTCCAAACAAGATGAAAGAAGACTTTCTGACTGAGGAGATTAAGACAGTGTGACCTAGGGGAGGGAGACCTTTGTACTTTGTATCCCTTAAGGATGATTGAGTAAAGGACTTACTGAATGATATCTTTTGTTTAGGAATATGTGACCACTTTAGTGCTAAGTTATTATGTTTTATAATTGTGAATACTGTACTTTGGTTTCTGCGAATGTTTTGCTTTAGTTTACTCCTGAATAAAGAGTTCACTATACTACGTGACGAGAACCTTAGAGCTATCCACAGCATCAATCCTCTGGAGAGCTGCTTGTGCTTAACTTTACATACTCTCACTCACCTTCCTTCTCAAATAAAGCAAGCATGTACCACCCCCCACCTCCCTATCTCTTTCATCAGCTTCTGCTTTGATTCTCTGTCTTAGAAACACTCTTCAAGGCCATTCCAGAAAAAAAAGTTCGCTAAATCATTTTGGGGACAGATTTATTAACACTTATGACAGGTTTTGAAAAAGTCAGGGAGCCCTTGCTTGGGATGAAGGATGATGGGATATACATTGCTTCTCTTCCTTATACAGTGAATACTATCCTTATAATCTGTAATAGTAGAATTTATTGATTTATTTGCCCATGGAACTTCCCAATTGCAGCATCACAAATGCCAACCTAGTGGCCAAGAGCAGTTAGAGCAATTACCAGTTGATTCTTTCTCAATAGCAAGAGGCGAGTCAAGCCCTGTGGTTTTTCCCATTTCCATACCAGCAGTCTTAAATAAATTTTCCCTATTTGAATGCAGCTGCCCTCCACATTCTTACTTCAGTGAACATATCATCTGCAGGTAGAGGTTCTCATAAATGTTAATAAGGAAATAAGCACCAAGGTAGTTCACTATACATAATTTATCTCTACAATAATTGAATGAATAGCTCTCAATTATTTAACTATTAAAGTTTTATGTGCACAGATAAATATGCATTTCTGATCAACAAATACACTCTTACCATTTAAGATGACATTTCATGGTAATGGATTGAGGAGTCCAGGGGGAAGTGGAGGGACAATGCCTTATAAATAATATTTAAAAGTTCTTTCCTCTTTTCATAAACAGAACTATTCACTTAGAAAATGAATGTGAACAAATCTTCATTCTTGTAATTGGGGTTTAACTTTGGGATTAGCTCTTCTCTCCACTCTATTGGAACCCAAACCTACTCATGGACTGAATCGTGCTTGGCAAACCTTTTAATCTACTCTCATTAACTTCCTATTTAATTTCCTTCACTGGCTCTTATAACCTTGACATCTTTCCTTCCATTCCCAACTATGCCCTCACCTGCCATCTGTATTGCAGATAAGTTAGGTTCCAGCTTCATTGGGAAGGTTGTGTCCATCCATATGATTTCCCTCATTTCTTCTCCTTCATTCATATTAGCCACCTTCTATCCATCTATTCTTACTCTTCTCTTCCACTGAAGAAAAGGTATCCTTATTCTTGAGTTATGATAGTAATTATCGTCATCACCCTCATAGAAATGACAATAAACATTTACATAGTACTTTAAGATTTACAAAGTGCTTTTTATATTATTTTATTTAATCCCTAAGTGCTATTATTATCTCCATCTTATAGATTTAAAAGCTGAGACTTGAGAGAGTTAAGTGATTTGACTAGAAACATAACACTAACAAGCATCTGAGTCAGGATTTGAACTCATGCCTTTTTGAATCCAAGTTCAGTGCTCTATACACCATATACCATTGCCCAAATAATCTTTCTTACATGGGGTCATAGATTTAGAGCACTAAGGGAATTTAGTAGTCATCTGGTCTAAACCTCTCATTTTACAAAAGAGAAAACTGAGGCTCCAAGAGATTAAGTAGAGAAGGGGAAGGAAGGGAATAAATATTTATATAGTGTCTCCTATGTGCCAGGCAATGTGCTAAGTGCTTTACAGATATAATCTCATTTGATTCTCACAACAACCCTAGGAGGTGAGTGCCATTATTAACCACATTTATTGTTGAGGAAACTGAGAGGCTGATAGAGCTTAAGTGACTTGCCTAGGGTCACACACCTAGAAAATATCCAAGGCTCAATTTGAATCCAGGTCCTTTCTTCTCCAACTTCATCACTCTATTCACTACATCACATACCTGCCAAAATTAATACAGGTAATAAGTAACAGAAGCAGTATCTGAATTCATGTTTTCTGAATCCAAATATAGTACTCTTTTTACTATAATATATATGTGTATGTATGTATGTATAATATAATCATATCCCTTCCCTCTAATGAATAATGATTATCATAGATAATATTTCAGTTTTTAATATATTTATTGACATTTTCTTTTTTTTTGCCTTTTGAAGGGAAATTGGGGTTAAGTAACTTGCCCAAGGTTGCACAGCTAGTTTTTTTGTGTGTGGGTGTTAAGTGCCTGAGGCCAGAACCGAACTCAGGTCCTCCTGACTTGGGGGCCGGACCTTTACTCACTGTGCCACCTAGCCGCCCCAGAAATTTTCATTTTTACATTACCTAGATTATCTCCTATAATTCTTCCTTTCTTCCTTGCCAGGAAACCATCCATTTTTTAAAATGATTATTTTAAAGGATTATCTTTAAAGAAAGAAACAAAGTCAGCAAAAACAACCAAAACATAAAAATATATGACATTTTAATGGATATTTCACACCCGCGGATGGTCCACTGCCACAAAGTGATGGAGGAGGTATCTTCTCATATCTCTTCTTTCAGAACAATTTTATTCTTTATGATTTTGCTATAAAATTTATAATTGTGTTATGTTATAAAATAATATTCATTTTTATTGTGTGTTGGTTTTTGTTCTTTCTATTTATATCGCTGTGGTAGTCATTATGTGTTGTTTCCTTGGCTCTGCTTGCTTCATTTTGTGTCAGTTCCATGCTTCTCTGAATCCATCATATTTGCTATTTCTTACAGTGTGGTAATATTCTATTAATTTAATACCACAGGGCTACCCTACTCCATTTATCTTTAATTCACTATAGACAATTAGGCTTTCATCCAAGTCTGAGTAGTTTTGTTTGTGGTTTCATGTGAAGAAGAAGACATGACTAGATTTGATATAAAGTGTACAGACTTTGATGAAACCCTGCATCCCTACATTGATGCAGAGCTTCTTGATAGACATGGAGAGAAGACATTCCAGGGATGAGAAAGACTTTATAGAGATACATAGAAAGTCAGTCCCATCATGTCTCTGCACTTGCTTGAAATTCTTAACACTACTAGAATGGACCTCCTCTGGGTTAGAGGGTTATTATTCCCCTGGTTTGAACAGAGATCTCATCTCTTTCTTAGTTAAAGCTCTCATTGATCCTTGTATGTTATCTGATATAGTCTAACTGGCATAACTTCTTGGACCTCCGTTTGCTGTTCTACTGGAATAAATGGGTTGACTTGCTATTTACAATTTGTAATGATCTTTTGTGTAATTAGTGTTTAGTAGGAATGAGCTAAGCTGAAAAGCATAAGCTAAGGTCTACCTTCTATCTCAAGAGTAACCAGAGAAGCAATTTTCCTTTTAAACCAGATGTACTCCTACACCATGAAGACATGTGAGGAGACAGATAAATATTACACCAACCCAAAACCCCAATCAGAGACTGGAAAAAAAAGAGCCTAGCCTCAAGGTATTTCTGGTAACTATTTGCCTTTCCTCACCATCAAGCTAGTGTCCTAAGGATACAATCAGTCAATAAACATTTATTAAACACCTATTATGTTCCTGGTACTCTGTTGAGTGCTGGAGATACAAAGAGAGGTCAAAAACAGTCCCTACCCTCAAGGAGCTTGCAATATAAGGGTGAAGAAAATATGCAAACAAATAAATACAAAATAAGAAATGATTAGCAAGGGAAGCACACTGGAATTAAGAGGAGTTGGGGAAGACTTCCTGTAAAAGGTATGATTTTAGATGGTACTTAAAGAAAGCCAGGAAGGTCAGTAATCACAGCATAGAAGGCAGAGTATTTCAGGAATGGGGGACAAACAGAGAAAAAGCCTGAAGGAAAGAAATGTGGTTGTCTTGTTCATGGAATTTCCAGCAAGCCAACATCAATGGATTAAAGAGTATGTGGAGGGGAGTAAAATGTAAGAAGACTGGAAAAGTAGGAGGCAAGTAGGTTAGGAAGGGCTTTGAATACAAAACAGAAAATTCTGTATTTCATTCTGAAACAAAAGGAAGCAACTGGAATTTATGGAGTGAGGATGGAGGTAGGGTTGAGGGGGTATGACTTGATCAGACCTGCATTTTAAGAAAATCACTTTAGTGGCTGAATAAAGGATGGATTGGAGAGAGGAGAGACTTAAGGCAGGCAGACCCACCAGTAGGCTATTGCAATAATCCTGCACTAGAGGGGTGTCAAAGGAGAGAAAAGGGTACATACAAGAGGTGCTGCAAAGGTGAAATCAACTGGTCTTAACAACACATTGGATAGAGAAGCTGAAAAGTGAGAGATAGTGAGTATGAAGGCATGTCTCCTAGCTCTCTGATCCTCTCTATAAAGGCAAGTCAGGATTTAGAGCATATTTATCTATTCCATCTACAAGATGCAGCTATACATCTAGACAGCCCATGTGGACAAAACATCTTACATAGAGATATCCGTTTGTATTTTATCTCCCTACTATAGATCCCATGAAGGCAGGGTCTGGATCTTATCTAGGTATGTCCTCTAGGGCCTAGTGACCTATACATGGTAAGTATATACTAAATGTTTGTTGAATGAATGAATCTCTAAGTTCCCACTAAAAATTTCAAATTCAGTGTAGCTTCTCTCTGGAATTTCAGTCTTGAATTACCAACTGGTTTTTGGACATCTCAGATTGGAAACTCAACATGTCCAAAACAGAACTTTTGATCTCTATCTCCAAATTTTTCCCTCTTACCAACTTCCCAGTTACTGTCAAAGGCACAAACCCCATCTGGGCTCACAACCTAGATATCATCTTTGACTCTTCTCCTGTGCATTCTTTACATATGTAATCAGTTTCCAAGTCTTATAATTTCAGCCTTATCATTTCACTTCTGTCCCCTTCTCTTCATTCACACAGCCATTTATCTAGTGCATGGTGTCATTTTCTCATACCTGAACTTTTGGTTGACCTTCCTGCTACTATGCTGATATGATCAGATTGATTTTGTATTTTCTTTAATTGATCTTATTTACAGTTAATTGATTTTGTTCTGTAACTGCCTGTCATGGTTATTTGTCTCTGAACTTAGTTCAGAAATTCAACTGGCCTGTAATGAGTTTAGAAATCCAGTTCTCCAGCTAATCATTGTTATATTATTGCCTCAAGGAAATCTGTTATCCTTGGGAGATGTGAGTAGACACCATGGAGTCTGGTTTGGTATCTTTATACTACTATCCTCCAAGAATGTCTGTTTTGTTATCAAAAGAAGTCTGGTCCACTATCTCTAATCTTGGAGGTGGACTCAAACAATGAACATTTCTTAGAAACAGGAGGGAAAGGGGGGTTGTTGATAGCCCCTGTTTCTGAATTTCCAACCAATCATGTTGTCCTCACTCCTATAATGATACCAAGCCTATAACAAATTGTATCATTTCCTCACCTACCCTGTTCTGTTTGTTCTATGCTTATAAAAAGGAGTTACATCTCAATTCTGAGGGCTTTTGGTCGACTGAAGTAGTCATTGACCCACTTTATTGCCAAGTTTACAACCTACTAATAAACTGTTATCATGCTTGGGGAAAACATACCTCAGTCTACTTTTGTTGAATTTCACTACCCATTTCGATCCATTTTTCACTTAGCTGCCCAAGTGATTTTCTTACAGCACAGGTGTGGCTATATCACCTGTGTAATCAATGAACTACAATGGCTCCCTCTCAGCTCAAGGATCAAATAGAAAATGCTCAGTTTTGCATTTAAGTTCCTTTATAATCTCATCTTTTTCAATCTTTCCAGTCTTCTTATGCTTTTCTTCTCTTCATATACTTTATGATTAAGCAACACCTGTCTCCTTGTTATTTCTATCACACAACTGATAGTCCATCCCTATGTTTTCACTGGCTATGCCATATGCCTAGGATGTTCTCCCTCTTCTTCACTGACAATTCCTTCTCCAGTTTTCTTCAAGTTTCAGTTCAAATCCTACCTTCTTCAGGATGCCTTTCCTAGTCTCTCTCTCTCTCTCTCTTTCTCTCTCTCTCTCTCTCTCTCTCTCTCTCTCTCTCTCTCTCTCTCTCACACACACACACACACACACACACACACACAACTAGTGCCTTCCCTTTAAAGTTGCTTTCCATTTACACTGTATAGATCTAGCAGGCACATCACTATTTGCATGTTGTTTCCCCCATTAGATTGTGAGCTCCTTCAAGGCAGGGACCATGGTTTTGCCGTTTTTTTTATCTCCAAAGTTTAATACAGTGCCTGGTGCAGAGATAGTTCTAAGTAATTATTGACTGATTTAAAGATTACCTTTCTTCCACCCTCACAAGCAGAGATAAAGCAAGTTATTAATCATCATTGTTATAAATTTTATTTATATTGTAGTTTTTTACTCTCCAATTTGCACACATTATCTCATTTGATCCTCAGCACACCCCTATGTGGTAGATAGGACAGGTTAGGGATTACTAATACAATTTTACTTCTGAGGAAATTGATATGCCAGAGTGGCTTAAATGAACCCTGAAATGGATGAAGAGGTACAAAAGATAAATCAAGTAAGTTTGCAGGTTTGTACACAGTACGAAACACGTCTATTTCAATACAGTTGGAGTCCCTAACATTTTTGAAGTAAGGAATTACTCAGCTCCTCACCTGGCACTTTACAACTGGCTTAGAGGAAGAGTGAAGGGAAGGGGGGAAACAGGCAATAAAGGTGAAAGGAAGTGCTGGTAAGCCACAGGCAGGGATTGGTACTTCCAAATCCCATAATTTTAATATTGGTTAGAATGCCTCAAGGCAGCAAGTACATGACCTGAGGCTTTCAGATTGACTGAAATTGATTAAGCCTAGGAACCTGTGCTCTGTGCCCATGGAAGGTAAGAAGAACAGTTCCATAGGTGTTCTTGGGATGAATAGTTGCTCCAAGTTCTCTCATTTTTCTGAAAAATAATATCCTACTTATGCATAAAGCTTTACTATTATCTCATTTATGATCCTAAGATCATAGATTTAGAGCTGGAAGGAATTTCAGAAGTCACCTGGTCTAACACCCTCATTTTACAAATAAGGAAACTGAGATCAGGAAGATTAAATGACTTGCTAGAGCTATCAACAAAACATAAGAACTCTGAAACATCAACAGACAGAATTCAAGTCCAGATGATATTATAAATTATTATTATTATTAATAATAATAACTAGCATTTATATAGCATTCTAAGGTTTGCAAAGTGCTTTACAAATATCTCATTTTATCTACACAGCATCTTTGGAAGGGAGGACTATTATGATCCCTATTTTACAGATGAGGAAACTGAGGCAGTTAAGTGACCTGTTCATGGTCATGTAGCTAATAAGTGTCTGAGGCCAGATTTCCATTCAGGTCTTCCTTATTCCAGGTCCACTGCTCTATCCTCTGTACAATCTAATTGACCCTCACAAGACAGTAAGATAAGCAGAGAAAGTGTTATTATTATTCCAATGGAAAAGGCAAAGAAGCAAAGGTTTCAAGAAGTAAAGAGGACTGGCCCAAGTTCACAGGACTGATAAAAAGAAGAGCTAGTAACAAAATGTCAGACTATTGACTGTGTGAGCAGGTTTCCAGTATTGCACAATCCAAGAAGCAGTCTTGGGATGAAAGTGTGTGTGTCCTGTCAGGTATTTTAATTGCTACTGGGATATCCATCACTTATATCAAGAGAATACAGCTGTGAGTCTACTTTAGAAACTGACATTTAAGTAAAAGGTTGGTTTGGGTATTCTCTTGATGAATCTGTTCAGCACAGGGTTAGATCATAACTCTGATAATGTTGGCCCAACCCTTAAAACTCAAGGAATATCTGTCACATTCAATCCATCAATACCTCTGCCCACCAAGGTCATCTCATTAAGCATTTGTTATCAATGCTGAGGATCCTATTTCCTCCAAAAATATGAATTCCTTCTCCAGGGGAGTGAAAAGGTGGTGGAGGTAGAATTTTTAGAAATGAATAGTTTTTATTACCCTCTTATTTTTAAAGTGTCTGAAATCACTCATGAAACCTGAAGGCTGCAATGAACCAAGGTCAATGAGCTTCAGGTTCATAAAATAGTCTGAGATACTAAACTTTTGTGAAGTCCTTAATGAAATTCTAGGTGAATCATCAATCATAGGATGGTAGAGCTGACTTCCTTATTTTACAGATGAGGAAACTGAGGTCCAGAGTCAAATACAGAGGAAACGTCAGAGTCCATATAATTCCAAGTCTTATGATTCCCAAATTCCATTTTTTTTCTATCTACTACACCATGATGTCATCTTTAATTATCCAATAAAAATGACCCAGTCTGCTGGTGCCTGGTGTACCCCTATAGTAAGAAAGGGTATTGGGAAAATTCAAAGGCAATATGGCTTGAGGCTAGGAGTCAAGAAACTTGGACTCTAGTTTTCTTATTTTGCCATTAACCCAACTACATAACCTTCGCCAAGTCATTTAACTTCTCTAGTTTCCTTACTGATACTCTCAGGGGAGTGGACTTGATGCCTAAGGTATCTTCAAGTACTCAGTCAATTATTCAATAATTTCGTACCCATTAAGTCCCTGGATCTTTGAGGACAGAGGTGATTAGGTTCATAGGAAAAATAAGACTTTTCTTGAATGAAAGAGACATTCTTAGGTGCCACAGAGGGAAAGGTTGTGAAGGAAGAGAATAGAATGGGAAAGAGGGGAGGAATAAGAGGGAGTAGATGGTGATACTTTTGTCTGTGTAATACCTGGTGGTAAGAGAATAGAAAGGAATACAATGAAATAGAATTAAAATGAAAAGACCTAGACTTCCAACTCAGACTTTAAGTAGTTTTGTGATCTTAGGCAAGTCACAACTTTTCTGGGTCTTGATTTACTCATTTGTCAAAAGAGAATAATAATACTTGTTCTTTTGTCCTCAGAAACAAAGAAGTATGGAAAAAACTTTGTAAAGTCATATGATCATATGCTATGGATCCATATACAGGTCACATTACTGTTATAACTGTCTCTCTTCTGTGTGTCTGGTATTATAGAGTTCCATAATTATATATAGTTCAACAACAATAGGCATACTCATTACCAAACAATAAGGCACAAGATGAAACCCAGGGACTAGCACCCATGTCATATCAACAGAAACTAAGCTTTGGAGTGGACCTCCCAAATAGTACTCCCTTTAGTATATATTACCCCTATATGGGGTTCACTCTGAGAAAACTACCAAATAAACTTCATATACAGGTCAGTCAACAAGCATTCATTAAGCACCTACTGTTGGCCAGACACTATGCTAAGGATTCAAATATAAACAAAGGGAAGGAGGAGCTACCATTCTAAAGATGAAAGATAAGACATAAAAGGGGGAGAGGGGCAGGAAGTAAAGAAGGAATGGGATACCCAGGGACACCAGCACAGGGCCATCTTGTTCTATGGAGCTGAAGCCAGGCAGGGCAACAGATGCAAAGTGAAGTAGCCCACTTGTCCTTTCTAGATAAAGAGAAATTCATCTATGGTATGTACTTTTATAGAGCTCCTGCTTATAGCTCTACAACTATGCTATATGTTGAGACACTAGAAAGCATATGTAATATCCCTATTTAGGAACTTACTTATAATTTGTTAGAAAAGACAAAATACAGGGTGACTAGGTGGCACAGTGAATAGAGCACCGGCCCTGGAGTCAGGAGGACCTGAGTTCAAATCTGGCCTCAGACACTTGACACACTTATTAGCTGTGTGACTTTAGGCAAGTCACTTAACCCCAATTGTCCCACAAAAGAAAAGGAAAGGAAAGGAAAGGAAAGGAAAGGAAAGGAAAGGAAAGGAA
>NW_027185612.1:5034580-5094160 GCF_028583685.1 Petaurus breviceps papuanus | reverse complement strand
AGGAAAGGAAAGGAAAGGAAAGGAAAGGAAAGGAAAGGAAAGGAAAGACAAAATACAAATGTGGAACAGTTAGGTATGTGGATACAGAAAATGATAGGCTTTGGGTTTGGTTTGCTTTTGTTGTTTTTTGTTTGTTTGTTTTAGCATTTAAGAAACATTTCCTAAAATATAAGTTCCTTGACAGCAGGAACTGTTCCTCTTTTTTTATTTATATCAAAAGAGCTGAGCACAATGCTTTGCCTATGGCAGTGACAAGCAAACATAGTTGTTGCGAATGAATGAATACTGACAAGGGAATAACCTTTTAGTGCTACTCTGACCTTTCACCTTTCTTTCTGATGACCCTCTCTTAAACACTTAATGCTTTTTTCATTAATTCATTCATTCTCTGTGCACCCCAAAAACTGTGTGCAACAGAAATCCTTACCCAAATAATACTCAGAAGTTTCTCAAGGTAGGAAGCAGAAAAGAATGGCTTATTATGATCTCAAGAAAGGGCCACCCTCAAATGGTCAGAGAGGAGAAGCAATTTACAAAAGGAAATGGTGAAGTTATAAAGCCCTAATGTGGAATTCTCCCCCACCACCCTCCTGACTCTTTTCTTCCATCGGCTGGAAGTCAGGTGTACAATCTAAGTGTGGCAATCTATCTCAAAACAAGGAAATAGTAGACTACCCAATCTATATTTGAGAAAGCACTTCTTCCTTTATTTGGCGTATCTTATGCTGAGGTGTCACTGAGGAGAGGGGTGACTCCCTACTGCTCTGTTTTGAGTCCTTGTAAATCATGTGATCTCCAGTGAAGGGGAACTTGGGCCTGTTTCCCATTAAAAGGTTTACTACATTTTAGAGTATAGTCTGAGAAGTTTTAACTTCTCTCACTCAATTCAAATAAAATAGCAATAATCAGGCACACACGTATATACATATATATATGGATGGATATATATAGATAGGTAGGTAGATAGAGATATAGTGCATTGATGAAAATTACACATAAGTCATTGAAGTTGGTCCTTGAAGGTCCTATAGTTGGCAGGATTTTGCTTTCCTACCTCTTAAAACATCAATCTGTACCACCTAAAAGAAATGAGTAAACAGCTTCACCACAAAGGTAGTTAAGATCTGAAAAACAACTCATTCCAGGTTCTAGTTTGGTTCCTAAAGCTGAAGAATATAAATGCATGCAAATTACATTTTAATTTGCATCATAAAATATACTAGTTCAATGGATAAAACATGATAGAAATAGTGGCATTGAAAAATGTTCCCTGAAATAGGCAACATTAGGGAACCCAAGAAAATAAGTGGTAACAGATGGGAACTTGGAATTTTCTCAATGCTTAGGAAAAGGTAAACCCAAATCCAAGGTAAATGAAAACTTGGCATAGAACATAGGAAAATTGCCACTCACTGCATTATCTGTCTCTTGAATACAAGCTAAATTATATCGGTCTATTGAATTATACTATTCTCTAAGAAAACAGAATTTCCCCCATTCATATATTTGGACTGCTAGTCCTAGCTTCAGTGGGCTATGACTGGACAGAAGGTAATTTGCCATTACTTCTATCAGCTTCTCCCTTCTCTCTCTCTCTCTCTCTCTCTCTCTCTCTCTCTCTCTCTCTCTCTCTCTCTCTCTCTCTCTCTCTTTCCCTCTCTCTATCTGTTTCTCTCCCTCCCTTTCTTCCTTTGTATTTTCCTTCCTTTCTTCCTTCCCAGTGTGCAACACAATGCCTTACACATAGTAGGAATATAAAAAAAAGTTGGACAAATTTAATTGAATCTACCCCCTGCCCCTTCATCTAGTTTCTAAGAGACAGATATGGGGATGAACCATGTCCTATGTCTAACTAAAGAGTCTGAAACTCTGATTGGGAAATTTTATATATTCCAGATAAGGTCTACAAATTTATATTTGGTCAGTTTCCAAAAACATTATTTTTCCTCAATGTAGACAATCCATTTGCAGATAACTGGTAATGGACTAATTATAAAATTTTAGGGGGGGGGCAGAGAAAAAGAGAGCATAGAGAAAAAGAATAGGCTGAGAAATTGAGGTGAAAGGGAGAGGGGATAAAGATAAACAGTGATAGATGCAGAGAGAATGAGACAAAGAAATACAGAAAAATATGTATTCAAAAGGAAAGGGAAAAGGTCATAATAACACTAAGGGGCTTTTCTTTTGGCACCGTTAATTCATTCAGCAATCAAACATTTAAAAAATTTTAATTGTTCACTATGTGTCAAAGAGTGCTAGGCTTTTGGAATATAAAGACAAAGACTATACTATACCAGCCCTCAAGGATCTTTTATTCCCAGGTGGAGAAAGAGGGATAGTAGAAAGGGAAGGGAAGAGAACACATACTTGGATAAGTAATTCAATACATGTTAGACTTTGTAGTTCTACCTAATACCACTTGCCTCTTCGTTCATCCTGATATATATTGTTCCATTGGATCCATATGACTCTGGAGGAATGAGGCTGGTGACTTTGCAGAGCCCTCCCTCACTTCAATTCAATTCACTATAAAGTCATATCATTGCTGTCCTGATGTCATGGTCCTCTTTGAGAATGGAGGACAAACAACAAGTGAGGCAGAGTTGCACATAATCATCAGTCTCACTCTGTCTTCCAGAGTCATCAAAGCCCAATGGCATGATAATTGGCAATAGCCTGGGGTGCAGTGAATGACTCTGACATCTTTTATGTCTGACAAAGCTCTAAACACTCCGTAGTACCTGCTTCAGCCAACTTCATGACCAGGGGAAAAATTTATTCTCATCCACCCATGACATCAGGGGAAGTCTTCACATGATTAGGGTAGACAACCCCTCACTCACCAACAGATTTAAGACCCGTCTGTTACCCAATCTGGTTTAGTTTTACCAGAGTGTGGCCACTGTGCATGCTGCACCTTCTTGGAGCCACAGTGACAGATTAATAGAAGAAAACAGCCAAGTTCCTGAAGGTCCTAGGAGCAATGGGAATCAATAGCTCATACAGAAAAGTGGTTCTTGTGAAAAGGAGCATCTTGTCTCCAGAGATTGGAGTAAAGAGGAGAGAATTCGGGATGATGTCAAGTGATTTTGAAGAGCAGAATAAGTTTAAAAAAAGACATCTCACAGAAAATTACCTCTATTTTCTCAGTACAGTATGAGACAATGTTTTCTGCTGCATGGGGGGCAGATGATATGGAAGGCTTAAAGGCAGAAGAGAACATGTAGATCAGATGCTGTGGGGAGTAAGAAAAGAAAAGGTATGTGAGGAAGAGTAAAAGGATGAGTTTGTGGCAGTGAACACACAGATGATCTAGATAATATAAATTTGTATTTGACCCAGTTGGCAATATTGTTTTACTTTGGCATTATTCAGTGGTATCTGAGTAGGCACATGGCAGAGATAACTGAGGCATGGGCAGATTTATAAGACAAAAGTGTAAGGAATTTGAAAGATGAGAATGTTGTATAGTTGAACTGGTTAACTATAGGTCAAAATTAGAAAGGGAGGAAAGTGAGATCAGGACAGTGGTAATTATGCTGTAAGACAAAGCATTAAGGGGTGGAGTCACTGGACATTATAGTGAGAAAGTTTAGGGCTGAAACACAGTAAGAAATGGATAGAGGCACCATAGAAGTGTATATGAAAACTGGCCTTAGAATCAAGAACTGTGTTTGAATCTCACCTCAAGCACATGCTATCTATGTGACCCAGGTATCATCTAATCTTTGTGAACCTTTTTTTCCTCATCTGCAAAAGTAAGAAGTTGAATTCAATAACCTGTAAGGTCCCCTCCAACTGTAATTCTATAATTCTTTGAGGTTATGGCCAGATAGAGGAAAATAAGAGTTATCTGTCATGGAAATTCAACACTTATGGGTGATAATAAATTCAAGGTTACAGCCATTCCTGTGTGTGGATAAGATATCTTGAAGGCATAGGTTATGGAAGTTAAAGAGGACAGTGAACTGGAATGCCAAGGTATGTGAAGTGCTGTCAATAAATATGTTTAATTAAATCCCCAATATAAACACAGAAATTTAGAACTACAAGGGACCTAAGTAACTATCTAGTCCAATCTATTCACCAAAGAAATCCCCAACATACATGCCCAACAATTTCTTTCCAGCTTCTTCTTAAAGACTTCCAAAGAGGAGGAATCCACCATTTCTCAAGGCAATTCATTCTGGTTTTGGACAACTCTAATTGTTAAGAAGTTTTGTTTTTTCCAACTCAGAACTAAATTTGCCTTTTTCCTGTCTCTACATATTACAAGTTCTGCCCTTTTGGGGATAAACAGAACAAATTTAATCCTTCCTGGTCATGATAACTCAAAATAAATTGAAGATAGCTACTATGACCCACTTAAGAGCAAAAGTAAAATCACTGCTTCAGTTCACTCCACACAACTGATTTGTGTATGGTATTTAAATACATACATACATATACATATATATTGTACATATACATGAGTAACATATGTGTAGACATGTGTATATACTTCCTTAGTTATTATATTTTGTTTTCCCCCATTGAATATGAGCTCTCAAGTGTAAGGATTGTCTTTGTATCCCGATGGCCTAGGAGGATGCCTGTCATATGATACTTAATAATTGCTGAATGAATGAATGAATCCCCTGGAACCACATCTCTGGACCAAGAAGGATCCACCAAAACCATGACAGAAAATTGCCACATATGCCTGATCCACAGGGAACTATCCATGCCCTGGTAGGAGCAAGGTGGAAGAAAGGTGATTTCTTCTACTATGCCCCTACTCAAAAACTAAAAGATACCAGTCGTCAAATAAGCTATTACCAAGAATCTGTGGAGGTCATGTAATACTTGGACAACTTTTTTCCTTTCTCTGGGTTCCAATTTCTTTAACTGTTTTATTCATTTGAAAGCAGGGGTGAAGATGTAATGTAGATTAGTGAACCTTAAGGGCAGGTTTCAAAGAGATAAATCAGTTAATGAATTAATAAACAAGCATTTTTAAAGAACCTACTATGTTACAGGAATTGAGCTAGCATGTGGGATACAAAGACAAAAATGAAATAGCCCCTGCCCTCAAGGAGCTTACCTTCTATCAGGGAAATTGCATATACATGTACAAATATATGTAGGGAAAGTTCAAGTCCTCCTTCTGTGTGAACTTGGGCAAGTTACCAAACCTCCATATGTCCCCAGGAAACTCTAAGACCATAAGCTGCAGAATGGTTGCTAATCCAGATTGTGAAAGAAAGTTTCATATGCCAACCAAATCACAGGTCTGGAACAGCAATTTCCACAACCACAACAAGATGTAGTGCTTATTTTCATAACCTGGGTAAGGACTGAAGAGTTGCAACATGAATTTATTGCACAGGAATTAACTAAGAATCAGAGGACCAAGGATACAAAGTTTTAATAGACAAGCTCATAGATCCTAAGGCAGTAGAGTAGTGCAGTGTAGTGCTAAGTGCTGGTCTGTGGTTGTTTGTCACCAAAAATACAGGAGAGAAGAGTGAATCAAAATCTATTTACTTCATAATGTTTCCTGAAACCAGTTCTGTCTAAGAAATTTTAGCAGAAATCTCAAATGCCAAAAACAGTTCCTGCATTCAGGGCTACTCTTATGAATAGTTTGAAAAGACAATTTCCTAGGTAGCCCATCGAGTAAGAGCACCGGCTCCAGTGTCAGGATGACCTGGGGATCGAATCCAGGCTCAGACACTTAGCAGCCCCTCAGAAACACCTGGCTGTGTAACCTTGAGCAAGTTACTTAACCCTGGTTGCTTAAAAAAAAGGCAATTTCCTTCATGGTGTGATTTGAAGACATCTGTGGCACAACCTACTCATTACATCATTAGAGTTTCATTCTTTTTATTAAAAGATCAGCTTTCCCCCTTCTCCCCCCATAGTAATTTAGTGTTTGATAAATCCAAAGATCTAAGTTTGGGGAACAAAAACTCATTATTTAATAAAAACTGCTGGGAAAACTGGAAAACAGTATGGCAGAAACTAGGTATAGAACAACATCTTATACCATGTACCAAGATAAGGCCAAAAGGGGTACACAATTTATATGACATAAAGGATAATACCACATGCAAATTAGGAAAGTATGGAATGGTTTACCTTTCACATCTATAGATAAGGGAATAATTTATGACCAAACAACATATAAAAAACATTATGAAATATAAAATGGATAATTTTGATTATATAAAACTGAAAAAGTTTTTCAAAACAAAACCAATGCAACCAAGCTTAGAAGAAAAGAAGAAAACTGGGGAAAATTTTACAGCAAGTATCTCTGATAAAGACCTCATTTTTCAAATATATATAGAAGTTAGTCAAATTTCTAAGATTACAAGTCATTCCCCAGTTGGCAAATAGTGAAAGGATATGAATAGGCAGTTTTCAGATGAAGAAATTAAAGCTATCTATAGTCATATGAAAAAATGTTCCAAATCACTATTGAACAGAGAAATACAAATTAAAACTGAGGTACCACATCACACCTATCAGATTGGCTAACAAGACAGAAGAGGAAAATAGCAAATGTTGGAGGGGACATGGGAAAAGTAGGACACTAGTGCAATATTGGTAGAGTTGTGAACTGATCCAATCATTCTGGAGAACAATTTGAATCTAAGCCCAAAAGGCTATCAAATTATCCATACCCTTCTATCCAGCAATACTACTGCTAGGTCTCTATCCCAAAGAGATTTTTTTAAAGGAGAAAAGGACCTATTTGTACAAAAATCTAGCAGCTCTTTTTTCAGTGGCTAAGAACTGGAAATTTAGGGAATACCCATCAACTGGGGAATGGCTGAACAGGTTGTGGTATATGATTGCAATGGAATATTATTGTGCTATAAGAAATGATGAGGAGAATGATTTCAGAAAAAACTGGAAAGACTTACATGGACTGATATAGAGTGAAGTTAACAGAACCAGTAGAACATTGTATACAGTAACAGCAATATTACATCACGAACAACCATGAATGATTTAGCTATTCTCAGCAGTAAAGTCATCTAAGATAATCCCAAAACATTCATAATGAAAAATGCTACCCACCTCCAGAGAAAGAACAAATGGTGTCTGAACACAGACCAAAGCATACTATTTTTCTTTCTTTTTTTTCAAGTTATTTCCCACAAAATAACTAATATGGAAATGTTCTACATGATTACAAATGGATAACCTATATCAGATTGTTTACCATCTAAAGCAGGAGAGAGAAGGAGCAGGGGGATAGAATTTGGAACTCAAAACTTAACAAATGTTTAAAAATATTTTTACGTGTAATTGGGGAAAAATAAAATATTTTTAAGAGTTCCCCCTTTATTAAGTGGTTCATTCACTTGCCATTTTGTGGATGAGTGGGTCAGAGCAGGTGAAGACGATGATAGCTAACATTTATATATGAGTTTTAATATTTGCAAAGTTTGAGAGAAGTGACTTGCCCAGAGTCACACAGTTAGTAAGTGTCTGAGGCAGGGTTTAAATTTAAATTCATGTCTTCCCGATTTCAAATCTGGCACCCTATCCAGTATGCCACCTAGCTGCCTCAGTGTGGGAGACAGAGATGATGAGCTGTGTTTCATGTGACAAACAACACTGCAGAGTGAAAATGGCTTTTCATTTATAGTAAAGAAACCTAGGCTCAAGTTCCAACTCTACCACTTACTAGCTATGTGACCTTGGGCAAGTCATTTAACTTTTCTGAGACTCTTGTCTTATTTGTAAAATGAGGTTGTTTTACTACATAGTGTCTAAATTCCTTTCCAGTTCTGATGTGTCCTCATTTAACTGTGGAAGAATTCTGAAAATAAAGGCACAGTGTATTGAAAGGAAAAGTACAGTGTGCTGAAAGAGAAAGCAGGAGGTGCTGGAGGCCAAAATCATCCACTGCAATCCACTGCACCATTTTGTCACAGCCTGACTCTGCCTGTCTGCGGTCATGGTCCACCCACATAGGTTGGCATTATTTACCTCACTGGGTTCTATTCTGGTCAGCTCAATGGGAGCAGACAGGCTTCAATGGACTGAGTGACAACACAAAATCTATAAAAGCAGAAACATAAAAGCCTTTTTGAAGCTCAGCATGACCTGAGCTAAACAATTACTTAAGCATGTTTAGAGGCATCATAGTGTTTAGTCAATGCCCCATGGCAGAGATAGAGGGAACATCTTCAATGCCAGGCACATCTTTAATCAATATGCAATAGAGAAACAAATTTGGCAGATACTATCAGCTAGGTTTAAGTTGGCCAGTCCCTCCAAATCACAATGGCTATATGTCACTCACTCATTCCAACTGATTAATGACACTGAGCCTTCAAAATGACTTGCAAAGAAACCTATATTTCAAACACTATCACTTGCTTTGCTTTAGACAAATTAAAGATGCCTAAGGCTCACTCCAGATATAAATGGGAAGTATCACCTGTGTGATTAATCAATCAACACATATTTACTGGATGTTTGTTATGTTCCTATAACTTTAGAAGTTGTTCTCTGTCCTTAAGGAGCTTAAAATCTATTTGGGAAGATAAGACTAATTTGGTATGAAACAATTAGAGAATAGCAAACTACCCAACAAGTAAGCATTGAATGTAGTGCTGGTGAAGGTCAGAGGAAGAAGGTATAGAATAATCTAACTACTATTGGACTTTGGGAAGAATTTGGGTGGGGGAAGGAGGAGGAATGGCACTGGACCTGATTTGAAGAAAAAAAGAAAAAGGAAGGGGAAAAAAGGAGAGGAGAGGAGAGAGGAGGGAGAAAGTGGGAGGTAGTATAAGAGACTAAGAAGGAAAGAAAGGAGGAGGAGAAGGTAGGAAAGCATAATGGAGGAGAGAAGAGGGAAGAGGAGGGAAGAAGTAGAAATAGAGAAGAAATGAGTAAAGAAAAGTGGAAAGAATAGGAAAGGGAAGGCACCTTAGATAGGAAGGGGCAACACAGAGTAAAGGAACAGAGCCAGAAAAATACATGGGGACGAGAATAGTAGGAGAAGAATTGGAGATGTGAACCACGAGAAAAGTAAATAGAAGGTACCGCCATAGGCACTGCTTTATTTGGCACTGTATGCTGAATATGAGGGTCAGAGCTTGAAGATTTTGCCCTAACTGTACAGTCATTAATGAATTTACTGAGAAAATTAGGTCATCCTTGTCACCCCAGTCATCAGCAAAGAAGCATTGATTGTTAACTTTGTTCCAGTCACTGTGCTCAGTGATGAGGATATGAAGGAAGTCAAAAGCATGATCCCTGCCCTCAATGAGCTCACATTTGAATGGAAAATACAACATGAAAACATGCACATGCTATATATGTGTGTGTATGTGTGTACATACACATACATATTAGTTAGAAGGTAATCTAGGAGAGAAAGCCCCGGGAGAAGAAGAGAACAGAGAAAGGACTACAGATGGTAGCATTTGAGTTGAGTTTTGAAGACAGTTAGGGAAGCCACAAGGTAGAGAAGAGGAAGAGACAGAGTTGAGTAGGCAGAGCATTTCAGGCATCGGTGTCATCTAGTGTGAAGGAGATGGAGTGCTATATTCAGGGAACAGAAAGAACATCAGTGTTGTTGGATTGAAGAGTAAGTATATGGAGGGGAGTAAAGTATGAAGAAATAGAAAGAGGTCAGTTTGAGAAGGATTTTTAAAATAAAACAGAAAATTTTATAATTGAGCTTAAAGTTAATAGGGATCCACTGAAGTCTATTGAAGTGAGGCAATGACATGATCACACCTGTGATTTAAGGTCACTTTAGCAGCTGAGTGGAAGACAGAGAAAAGTGTAGAAAGATGTGAGGAAAGCCAAGTCAACAAGCATTCATTAATCACTTGGTATGTGCCAGACACCATGCTAAGTGTGGAGAGTCAGAGCAAGACCAAAACAGAACAAACAACAACAAAACCAGACCCTGCTGTCAAGGAGCTCACAGTCGAATGAGGGAGACAATATGCAAACAAACATGTGCAGACAGGATACATACAGGATAAATTGTAGATAATTGTAGAGTGAAAGCACTAACGTTAAGGAAGGCTGTGAAAGGCTTCTTATACGAGGTGGAACTTCAGCTGAGATTTAAAGGAAGCCAGGGAAGCTAGGATAGGGAGATGAGGCAGAAGAGAGTTCCAGGGATTGAGACAGTCAATAACAATAGAGGGAGCCAGGAGACAAGAATGTCTTGTGCAATGAACAAGAAGCACAGTGTCACTGGATCACAGAGTACATGGCGTTTGGGGGTGTGGATAGTGCTGAAAGATGACTCAAGGTAGCAAGCAGGGAGATTATGGAAGGAGTTAAAAGAAGGGGAACCAAAAGAAGCAATCATCCAGGTGTGAGGAAATGAGGGCCTGCGTCAAGATGGTGGCTGTGTGAGTGAAGAGGAAGGGATATAAATAAGAGAGATTGTGAGGGCAGAAGTGGCAGATTGTGGTGTATGAATGTGGATGACGTTGAGCTGGTGAGCCTGTATAACTAGTTGGATAGTTATACCCTTAACAGTAATGGGGAAGTTTGGAAGAGAGGAGGGTTTGGGGAGAAAGAGGATGAGTTTTATTTTGGAGTTAATTTTGAAGTAGCTGTGAGACATTCAGTTTGAGATATTCTAGCCATTAGTAATAGAGCCTGGTAGGAGAGGAATTGAGGCTGACTACATAGATCTCATGGGAACCTATGGGAACTGATGAGTTTAGTGAAATAGCATAAAAAGACAATAGGGCTTAGGATATCATGGGGAGGTCACTCATGTTAAAAGATAATAACCTGGATTAAGATTCAGCAAAGGTGGGGGCAGCTAGGTGGCACAGTGAATAGAGCACCGGCCCTGGAGTCAGGAGTACCTGAGTTCAAATCTGGCCTCAGACACTTAACACAAAAACTAGCCGTGTGACCGTGGGCAAGTCACTTAACCCCAATTGCCCTCCAAAAAGCAAAAAAAAAAAAAAAAAAAGATTCAGCAAAGGAAAGTGACGGAGTGGTCATACAAGTAAAAGGAAAATGAGAAGAGATTAGAGTCAGAAAAACCTAGAGGGATTTGATTCAGGGGTAGAAGGCTATCAATAGTGTCAAATATTGATTAAGATCTTTAGACAGGGCAAGAGATCATTGACCAAATTCACCAAGGGGTCAAAGTAGAGAAATATGATAGCTCTTCAATTAACCAGAATGCTCAGGAAATGGACCATGCTGAGATGTTAAATTTTCTGATTACCTAAGGGTTACATTTTGTTTAAATAACCTCCTATTCCTTTCATTTATTTGAGTTCCCACCCATGAGAGATCATCAAGCATAGACTAGAGGACTATTTGTCAGATATGTTGGAGAGCAGTTTCTTGTTCAGGCAAGTGTTCTGTTAGATGGTGTGATAGTAATGGCAATTAAAGATTCCCCTGTATTGGCTTGGTTTTCAAATTGATTGTATTAAAACCCAGAGTTTGTTAATCCCACCTGTGGGATGGGCTTGTTGATGTGAAAAGAAAGTCCTGAAGTGGGAGGAGCTGGTGACATAGATTTGGAGAGACACTAGAGAGAGGCGGAAGATCTTTTTTTTTTGGAAGCAGCACCTCGTGGAGAGAGAGAGAGACTAAGAGGATTGCTGGTGGCCGCTTTGAATTGCCCTGGACTTTTGAGACCTGCCCCCTGAGCTGCCAAGGACTGAGGAGACATGGCTGTTTTGCTGGTACTTTGTCTGTCTGTTTTGATGTTATTTTGCCAGATTTGTCCACTGGTGAAAGACTGTCCTGTTGAAGAAGTCCTGGAACCTGGCATTTGGTTAAGAAGGCCTGAAACTGTCCTGCAGACAGAGAGTGAATACTGTCCACTGGTGAGGGACAGTACTGTTGTTGCAGGGGTCTGGAGACTGTCCTGCAGACAGAATGAATACTGTCCACTGGTGAGGGACAGTACTGTTGTTGCAGGGGTCTGGGAGCCTTTCTGTTGGTTCAGAAGCCCTGAAGAAGGATTTTCTTGTTGTATGTTTACAGAAATCCTGGGAGAGGGCTTTGCTAATGTGTTCAGGGGTTCTAGGGCTGTTCTACAGACAGAGGATAAATTCATGAAGGGACTGGCAATGTATCTTATGGCCTTGCTAAGCCTTGTCTCTCCAGGAACTAAGATTGCTGAGAACTTGCCTCGTGTCAAGATGAAGAAAAGACCTCCATTTGGGTATTAAGTGCTGTGTTTAAACTTGATGTAACTCTGGGGTAGATTCAATTGTGATCCAGGGGTGGGGAACTTTTGACCTTTTTGTGTTCTATGGTTGAGCAAATGAATGTATTTTACTTATGTTTGGAAACTAATCTCCATTTGAGAAGAGGGGCTTTGTGGTGGACTTAATTAAGGTATAGCCTAGGGGTGGAGAAGTATTTGGAACAGAGACTTTGTAATTGATTGAATGATTGGAAAGTCCTGGGGTGGGGTAGGCCTTGGAGATTATTTAATCACACTTAGTAAATGCTGTATTTTGAATGATGTCATGTTTTGATCTTCTCTGTTCTGAGTTTGTTACTGAATAAAATAGAGAGCACCTATGCTGGTATTTTGAACCTGGGAAGTTGCCTTCTTTTGGCATTACATTACAGATGGCCTCTGAGATTCCTTCCAACATTGAGATTCTGTTATTCACCTGCGGAATTTCAGCAAATACATATTGAAATTTATCATATTTAAGAAAATGTGCAGAGGGATGATTCATTTGGAGTTGGAATGGACTTCAGAAGCCACCTGAATGAATGAATGAATAAATATTCATTAAGCACTTAGTTAAAGGGCAAAAGTTCACTTGCTGCCCTATAGCTGGTTCTATCAACAACCCAGTAAAGACAGATGGTCTCTTTTACTGTGTGTGAATCTCTGAAGCATGGATGACATTTTAATCCTCCAGATGTTTGCCTCATTGTTCAGTCATTTGGGGTTAGTGAGACATGAACTAAATGGATGTGACCCACAAGATATAACTGTGTAGATGCTGTTTCAGTCTCTGACCGAATATTTAGTGTGTGCAACTGCAAAAAGAAGCAGTCGTGATGGGCTGACAAAAGCCAACATGAGATGTTGTAATGAGAGATGGCCCTTCCTCGACAATGGGTGTCCTTGACCTAATTAGAAACAAGACCAGACAGAAATCAGAACAGCAGTAGCTTCAGTCCTAAAGCCTGCTAATAAGTTCGTGTGCCAACTGTTCTCCATATCTTCAATGCCATGGGCTTCTAGGGAGGGCCCTGAAGATTCTATGCTACATTTAAAACTCATCAGCTGGGAGAATTATTTTTAGCAAATTGATGGCTTCAAAGAGGGTTGAAAATGTTTTACAGAGGGCTTGAGAGGTTACGTGGATGGTTTGGGAAGGTTACAAAGAGAGCTTGTAATGTCATTTGCAAGACCCTTGAGCTAAGAGGGAAAGGAAAAGGGAAAATTACATGGGATAATAAGGGAAGTAAACAGGGAAGAACAGAGAATATTATGCAGAAGGTCAGGGAAGATTATAGGCAAGTATAGGAGAGGTCACAGGAAAAAAACAAGGAAAGATACAAAGAAAGAGGTGGAAGGTTAGAGATGGATGTGAAAGGCTTCTGACATTTATTTCACAAATTTTAATTCTTGCCCAGAACTAAGAGAGGGGATATGTATCTGGAATTTTTATCTTGCAGAAAATATTTCATCAAGAGGAATAAAGAGTCTTGCCTCAGTTGAAAGCAACTGGTATGTGAACTCAGGTCTTCCACTTCAGGACTTAGACCTGGCTTAATTTTCAAGGAGGAAAAGTTTTAAAGAGGCAGGATGGTTTAGTAGATAGAACACTGGATTTAGAGTAAGGAAAACCTGGGTCTGACTTCCAGCTAAGACATTTCCCAGAAGTATGACCTTGGGCAAGAAACTTAGACTTTCTGAGCCTCAGTTTCTCTACCTTTAAAAAGAGGGTGTTGGACTGCAAGATCTCTAAGGGAGGCCCCTTCCAGTTCTAAGTCTTGTTTTCTATGAACTCTGCCCCTAGCTGAACCAAGCTTCTCTTTCTCTGGCATAATGAAAATCTCTGCCCAAAAAATGGTTCTTTCTTTCAATAATGTCTATGAGAGAGTAAGGACAGGCCCCCAGAAGGCTTCATCATTCATTCCTATAGGGCTCTGCTACTAGAGAGATGGAGCTTGTCCCAGGAAATATAAATTGGCAGGTTGTAGAAGCAAGCCTCTAAAATGAAAAAAAAATTGGGGGGTTGTTTTTGTTTTTTTGCAAAATGGGAATGATAAGAGCACCTAACTTCACAGGGTTGTTGTGAAAATCAAAAGAAAAATTGTACATCAAGAATTTTTGCCATCCTTAAATACAAGGTTACATGCCTTATTCATGTAATGCTGTATCCAGTTGTGTCCTCCATTTCCTGACTCCATTTGGGGTTTTCTTCAAAGATGCTGGAGTCATTTGCCATTTCCTTCTCCAGCTCATTTTACAGATGAGAAAACTGAGGAAAGCAGGATTCAATTACTTGTTCAGAATCACAACAGCTAGTTAAGTACCTGAGGCCAGATTTGAACTCAGGATGAATCTTCCTGACTTCAGGTCAGGTAATCTATCTACTATACTACATATCTGCCTCACAAAGTTATATTTATATAATGCTATATAAACATTAGCTATTAGGGTGCACAGTGGAGAGAGTGCCCCACCTAGAGTTAAGAAGACTTGAGGTCAGATACAGCCTTAGACACTAGCTGTGTGACTCTGGCCAAGTCACTAACCCTCTGTTTACCTCAGTTTCCTCATCTATAAAATGGAAATAATAATAGGACCTACCTCTTAGGTTGTTGTGAGGATCAGATGAGATAATAATAAGAAAGCACTTAGCAAAATACCTGGTGCACAATAAGTACTATAAAAATGCTAGCTATCATTACTATTATTACTGTTATGGTCATTATCATTATTTAAAAAGGAATGGAGAGAGGAAAAGAGCGGAATTTTTTAACTTTTTGAGCAGTGTGGGATTCTCCAAGGCATGAGTGATTAATCTAGTAAATCCTACATCCTTAAAGTAGGCTGATAGCTGTGTTGTGGAACTGAGAATGCACCATAGGGACAGGGCCAGGCTGGACTTGCAACCTTCCAGCCCCAGGGGATTGGCAGGCAGATGGTTTGATTTGGTCCATGGTTATTACGAGTATTTTCTGTTAATGTAGTTTCCTGAATGTGTACTTCATGTCTATTTTAAGTAAATTGTCCTTTTCCACACTATAACATGATATCATTGTGGTTCACATAGCCAAGGCTTATGTGGGAGAAATTCAGATGTAATGAAGCTCAAAGCATTAATTCAAGTAGATGTAAACCACAAAAGAGGGAGAATACTACGTAATAGTTAGAGAACTGGCCTTGGAATCTGACTGGAATTCAAATCCAGCATCAGAGACTTGTTAGCTGTATGAACCTGGACAAGTCACTTAACTTGTCTGCCTCAGTTGACTCATATATGACACAGTGACTATGTGACCACAATAAGTTGCTTAACTTCTCAGCGTCCCAGGCAATCCTCTAAATATGTTAGTAGCATAGGAAGGTCTAATCTTGTTCTGATACCAGGTATCTCCTTTTTGAGAGTTCCCAATACCATTGAAATCACAGCCCCAGAATAAAATCCAGTCTAAAATAAATCCCAATCCAATTTCTAGGCACCTGGATATAACAAAGGGCCTTTGCATCTGTTTTGAAGCAAATGTCCAGGTCATCTGGATACAAAAAGTTCTATAACACAGGTCAAGCCAATGACCTTTGAGCAAAGTATATCTTTACCTCAGCTGCTTCCTGGCTTGAAATTTATTCTCTTGCTATGTGCCTAGTCCTGCTGCATTATTCCCCATCCCGTACAAGCCATATTCAGATCTTTTGTACTCAATGAAGCTCTTTTGTTAGTCCTTCCAATAAGATAATTAGTCAGTCAATAAGCATTTATTTAATTTTTTTAAAGCAATGTGTTAAGTAACTTGCTCAAGGTTACACGGCCAGTTATTTCTGGTTGTGGTGCTGAGTATCTGAGCCCAGATTTGATCCCCAGATCATCCCGACACTGGAGCCAGTGCTCTTACTCGCTGAGCCACCTGGCCGCCCCTAAACAATTGGGGTTAAGTAACTTGCTTAAGGTTACATGGCGAGGTGTTTCTGGGTGCGTACTAAGTGTCTGAGCCCAGATTCAATCCCAGGTTGTCCCAACTCTGGGGCTGGTGCTCTTACTTGCTGTGCTGCCTGGCTGCCCCAAGCATTTATTAAAGACTTGCTAAGCACTAGAAATCTAGTGCATGTCCAAAAGGAGCTCACATTCAAATGAGAGAAACAATATGACAAAAAATTGTGCATACTGATCTGTACAGTATAAATGAAGAACATCGCAGAGGGAAGGCACTAAGAGAGAGTGGAGAAGTAGGGCTGGGAAAGGCTTCCTGCAGAAGATAGCATTTGAGCTGAGTCTTGAAGTCAGGGGAAGTCAGAAGACAGAGGAGAGAAGGGAGAGCATTCTAAGTATGGTAGACATCCAGTGAAAAGTCATAGAGTCAAGAGATGGAGTGTTGGTGATGTAGGAGAAAGAGCAAGAAGGCAGGCATTACCAGATCCTAGAATTTGTGAAGGGTGGTAAAGTGTAAGAAGCCTGGATGAATAAAAAGGGATGACATTGTGAGGATTTTAAGAGTTAAAGAGAGCATTGTATATTTGATCTGGGTGGTAATAGGGAGCCACTGGAATTTATTGAGTAAGAAAGTGATATAATTGTTTTGCATTTTAGGTAAACCACACTGGTAGCTGAAGAATGGATTAGAGTGTAGAAAGACTTGAGTCAGGTGAACCAATAGAAAGGCAAAGAGGCAATAGATTGGATGTCCTTGTGTGAAGAATAACATCAGTGTAGCTACATCATTTAGTACATAGAAGGAGGTGCAGTATAAAAAGACTGGAAAAGTAGAAAAGCGGGAGGTTGTGAAGGAATTTAAAAAGTAATAAAGAAATTCATATTAGATCCAGGAGACAGTAAATGGGCTTTTCCTTCTTGTATCTCATATAGCACTTTGTACCCCTCCTACACACTTATCAAACATCATTTCTAACTTTGGAAATCTTTGTATATAAATAGAAGTATGTGAATCTATACCTGTGACATTATGTGTCATATCCTGTTACTAGACAACTCTATGAGGTAGGGGGCAGTATATATCTTACATAAATCTTATACTTCCCCTAATACTTAGTCTAGTGCTCTATACATAGTATGTGTGAAAATAATAAAGGCTTGGTGACTTTTTTAACTTAAATTTTATGTTTATTTTTAGTTTGCATCATTCATTTCCACAAGATTTTGAGTTACAAATTTTCTCCCCGTCTTTCCCCTACCTACCACCCCAAAACAGCAATCCCACTATATACCACCTCCCCCAAACTACTCTCTCCTATATCCTCACCCAGCCCCCTCTGATTTTCTAGTAGGGAAAGATGGATCTCCATACCCCAGTGCCTATACATCTTATTTCCCAGTTGCAGATAATAATAATAATATTAATTTTTTTAAACATTTGATTTTACAACTTTGAATTCCAAATTCTTTGCCTTCCTCCCTCATCACTCACCCTTAATGGGAAGATAAGCAATTCAATATAGATTGTATTGTGTAGCTACACAAAACATTTACATAGTGGATATATTGTAAAAGACTGACTATATTTCCTTCCCTCTTATCCCATCTCCCACTTGTTCTAGTCTCTACTTTGACCCTGTCCTTTTCAAAAGTGTATGCTTTTAATTCCCCCCCATCATACCCCCTCTCATCCCCTGTGCCCCTACTCTCCTGTAGGATGAGATACCCTATTTAGTGTGTATGTCATTCCCTCCCTAAGCCAAATTCAAAGAGAGTAAGGTTGACCCATTGCCTTTTGACTTCCTGTTCTTCCCCTCCATTGTAAGTTTTCCCTTGCCTCTTCTATATGAGATAATTTACCCCATTCTGTCTCTCCCCTTCTCCTCTCATTATATTCCTCTCTCACCTCTTAATTTCACCTTTTAAGTATCTTCCCTTCCTATTCAATTGGTCCTGGGCCCTCTATGTATACCTGTACACATATATACACACACTCCTATATAGACATATATATGTATGTATACATATATATATACATATATATATATATATATACATTTAGATTCCCTTCACCTATCCTCATACCGAGAGAAGTTACATAAGTTATAATTATCATTTTTCTATGTAGGAATGTAAGTAGTTCAAATTCAATAATTTCTTTATGATTTCTTTTCCCTGTTTACTTTCTCATGCTTCTCTTGCTTCTTGTATCTGAATGTCAAATTTTCTATTCAACTCTGGTTTTTTCATCAGGAAAGCTTGAAAGTCCTCTATTTCATTGAAGGAAAACATTTTCCCCTGAAACATGATACTCAGTTTTGCTGGGTAGATGATTCTTGGTTGTAATCTCAGCTCCTTTGACCTCCAGAATATCATATTCTAAGCCCTTCAATCCCTCTGTGTAGAAGCTGCCAGATCCTGTGTTATCCTGATTGTGTTTCCACAATATTCAAATTGTTTCTTCTTGGCTGCTTGTAATATTTTCTCCTTGATCTGGGAACTCTGGAACCTGGCTATAATATTCCTAGGAGTTTTCTTTATGGGATTTTTTAAAGAGGTGATCAGTGAATTCTTTCAACCTCTATTTTGCCCTCTGGTTCTAAAACATCAGTTCAGTTTTCCTTGAGAATTTCTTGAAGGATGATTACTAGGTTCTTTTTTTGATCATTGCTTTCAGGTAGTCCAATAACTTTTTTAATTATGTCCCCTAGAACTATTTTCCAGGTCAGTGGTTTCTCCAATGAGATATTTCACATTGCCTTCTATTTTTTTCATTTGTGTCGATCTGTTTAATAGTATCTTGATTTCTCATAAATTCATTAGCTTCCATTTGCTCCAATCTAATTCTGAAGGAATTATTCTTTTCAGGGAGCTTTTGAGATTCTTTTTTCCATCTGGCAAATTCAGCTTCTTAAGGCATTTTCCTCCTCATTGGCATTTTGTGCCTCTTTTGCTATTTAAGTTAATCTGTTTTTTAAGGTGTTATTTTCTTCAGTGAGGTTGTTGACTCCCTTTTCATGATTTTCTTGCATCATTCTCATCTCTCATCCCAATTTTTCCTCCACTTCTCTTATTTGGTTTTCAAAATCCTTCTTAAGCTTCTCTATGGCCTGTAACCAATTCATATTTTTCTTGGAAGCTTTTGGTGCAGGAGTTCTGACTTTGTTGTCTTCCTCCTGTTCCATGCTTTGATCCTTTTTACGCCCAAGAACGAATCTAATAAAGTTGGATTGCTTTGCTTGCTTCCTTTGCTTGCTCATGTTGCCACTCAATTACTTGACTTTTGAGCTTTTTGCCACAGTAGAACTCTGCTTCCAGAGAGGAGAGCTTTGTCCCAAATCGCTGGGTTTTTAGCAGCTGACAGAGCTATTAGTTGGGTGCCCTCTCTGAAGCCTCCACAGTCTCTGGCACCTGGTCACACACCCCAGGACCTCCACACAAGACAGTGATCCAGACCCAAGCAGGTTAAACAAGAGTGATTACCCTTCAGACTGGTTGTTTGGTCCCCCTATGATCTGCAGTCTAGGAGCTCTGAAGCAGCACCACAGCAGTGTGATTGAGGCTTCCCTGAGGCTAAAACCACGGGCTCACAGGGGAACTTGGCTCTGCTCCCAGCATGCTGCGATGGACCCTTCCTGCTGACCTGTGGGGATGCCTTCAGCAGGAGATTTTTTTCTCTGTGTTACTTTGTGGGTACTGTAGCTCTAAAATATGTTTAGAGTCATATTTTATAGGTATTTGAGGTTGTTATGTAGGGAACTCATGGACTGCCATCTTGGCTCCGCCCTGTGACTTTTTTTTTTTTTAATTTGGAGACAGAGTCTCGCAGTAGTACTCACTGTGTATACACTTACTTAGATGAAGGTAGTGTGATTTAGTCAAAAGCTCACTGGATGTGGGTTCCAAAGTCTTAGGTTTTATTACTGGCCCTACTAACTAGCTGTATGACCATGGATGAATCTCTTGACAAATCTGAGCCTCAGTTTTCTTTCTTATAAAATGAAGTGGTCGAATTAAATAACTTCTAATGTTAATTTCATACTAATATTCTATAGGTTCTATGGATTTTTCCTCTAAACAGGATAGTGCTTTGCAAGGGAAGAGAGACTGATACCATGTAACACTCTAGAGAAGAAAGGAAAATTATAGAATTTGTAGAAAACATAACAGGAGTGGAAGAAAATAGGAAGGAGAACTGCTAAAGAACACAATTTGTAAAAGTAGAGTGCTTCAGAGAAAATAAGGGTGCTGAACTGGGTATCAAGAGACTTGCATCAAATCCTGTGAGTATCACTTACAAGACATGAGAATTTGGGCAAATCATTTAATCTCTCTGTAATTCAGTTGTTTGTTTGCTTTCATCTGTAAAACATGGTGTTGGGATTGGTGATAGCTAGCATTTATACTGCACTTTGGGATTTGCAAGATGCATTAAAATGTTTTCATTTGATCCTCACAACCACTCTATAAAGTAGGTGCCATTTTTATCTGTATTTTGCAGGTAAGAAAACTAAGGCTGAATGAGGTTAAGGGACTTGTGCAGAGTGACACGGTAACTATCTGAGGCACAATTAAAACTTAAGTCTTCCTGACTGCCAAATAAATACAGTGAGCTATCCACTTATGTCCAGCTATCCAGCATATAGCTGCTTTACCTAGCTGACCTCTGAGGTTCCTTGCAGTTTCCATGCAAAGGGACCCAGGTCTTCTAGTCACCCAAAGACTAAAGAGCCTTGCTTGAAAAATGAGAAGGCATGGAGTTTTTTATTATAGTTATTCAATTTATTTTAAAATCGGGACTTTTGTAATGAGATTGGGATCTATAAAGAAAGAGATATAAAAAAAGTGGGAAGTGATAAAAAAAAATTTTTTCTTCTTCAGGACAGGGAGGATTTCTTCTTCTTCTGGGGTCAGGAGTCAAAGACATTCTAGTTGAAAGGAGCTTCCAACCATTTCAAGGATTGCTTATCTAACTGTAGCAAATTGATTGTAATTCTTACTTATGGCCAAATAGGGTATTTGGTGACTGACAATTAAAGCCTGTCTCTGATTTTTCAGAGTCCATAAAATTTCCCTAGCTGAATGTACTTTTAACCAGGAAAGGGCCACTGGAAAATGGCTGTTTGCAAAGGTGCCTGAGGGCATAAAACATTCTCAGCAATTTTTTTTTAATGCAGTATACTTGGCTGGCTTTCTATACCTCTCAGAACACTCTGGCCATTAGGATCTGATGTCATATGCACAAGGCTTTTCCTCTTGTTCTACCTCTTCATCTTCATAAGCTCTCTAAGCCAAGGTTTCCTCAAATGTAAAATGAGAGGGCTAGACAGATGACTGCAGCTCAAAAGCTATCACTTACTCAATGTTGTACAATAGGTTATAGGCAGAGCAGAGCTTGGAAGCTATGTAGCTTGACTCTCAGAAAGGGAAGAGGTCTTTCCTCCTCGACACAACATACTGCATAGGGTAAGGTCTGGATTAGTTGATTTCACGAATATAGAGAACTTTCAGGTAAGGAAACTCTCTCGATGCCAGAAAGTAGCTTTACAATAACTTAACATCGTAGAGAATTGCCTAGAACAGGGGTTCTTAGCATTTTTGTGTCATGGACCCTCTGGGGAAACCTATGAACTTGTTCTTAGAATGATGTCTTTAAATGCATACAATAAAGTACACAAAAATAAAAAGGAAACTGATTAAATTGAAATATAGCTATCACAATACAAAAAGGAAAAGTTCATGGATGCCAGGTTAAGTATGCTTGCCCTAGATTACTGATTGCCTATGAAACTTGCCCAGGATGACTTAGTATGTGATGGAGGTTTTCTTCCTGGATTTCAAGTCAGCTCTCTATCCAGTCACTGTTGCTGAGGAAGAAAGTTTGAGTCTTTGCCTTGTTTTGAAGAAGTGTGGGACTCCACAGTGAGGAGGTTGGGAGTAAAGGGCAGGATGAAGTAGGACTTGGCAACCAGAGAGCAGGATAAGGAGGAATTCTGGAGGAAGGACTGCTGAAAGACACAGAAAAGGGAATATGAAAAGTGGTCCAACACAAATTTCACCTAGTTTCCAATTCTGTCCAGGGCCTGTCCTCTAAAAGAACTTTACTTGTCCTGAGGAATTTTCAAATTGACTTTAGTGAGAAAGTCCTGACCCCTGAGGAAAGGTTAGAGTATCTTGAAATGACTTGCTGAATAAGAGAGTGGAAATAATTCCTCCTGAGAGCTGGAAGAAAAAAGGATAAATATGAGATGTTATTGAGGCAGTTTGTTCAGAGCAGAGACATAAGAACTCAGAACGTTCAGCTCTTCCTAGCTACAGGATTCTAGGATTGTCTTAACTTTCTTGTCCAATTCTTGGAAAATCAAAGTGAATATGTACTAACTATACTCTATAAACTAGGGGTGGAGGCCCTCCAGATTACTTAACCTTTCCTTAGCCTTCTTTTTCTCTTGTTTTCTCCTCTGCCCCTCTTTTCTTTCTCTCATTTTGTTTTACTCTCTCTTGTTCTGAGTTTTTTCCCTTTGGGTACATATGACCTACATAAACACACACACACACACACACTTTATATAGTTGCTGCAGATATCTTGAAATATTGTTTACCATTTAGCCATGTGACCTTGGGCAAGTCACTTAACCCCAGTTGCCCCTCCAAAAAAGCGAAAAATTAAAAAAGAAAGAAATATTGCCTACCCTCAATACTATTTCAAAATTACTATAGTTATTTGACTGTACAGTTAGACTGTACAGGATCTCAGCTTTCCTGTCTACAAACTTCACTTCAATATAATTGGCTGTCTTTGTAACATTATGTATGTTGTTTGGTGCATTTAACATTATTCTGAAAAGAGATCAGTAGGTTTCATCAATCAGTCAGAAGTGTCCATGGCACAAAAACAGTGAAGAACTTCCACTCTAAGAGGGAGATTTCTCTTCTTTAACTGAATATAAAATAAAATCAAAGTATCCTGTTACTTATTTTATTCATTTTTTTAAGTTTTTATATTCCTCAATATTAATTTTGAATCTATTATTAAAGGAGAGAAAATGAACACTTAATTGAAAAATAAAAACCACGTTTCAATCTTGTGTACTTACTTCTGTTAATGACCACTAGAAATAAATTTTGTTTTTCAACTGTTAGTCTCCCTGTGTCTAGGGTGTCTTGCCCAAATCTCAGTGAATGACACTATCAATGAAGAGAAAGAAGGATTCCTGATTTTCTACCTGTGATTGACTCTCCATGGAGCTGGCCAATGATAACTCAACATCAGTTCAGTATTCTGTCTCATATACTTTTTGGACACTACCTTTAATCCTTGAATGATCAGGTTAAGAAAAATACACATTTCTGTTGTTGTACCACTCCCAGACTTGATACTGACCAACATAGCCTGGATGAACATGGTCTTGTCTGGTCCTTAATGCTTCACTTCAGAAAATGGGCAGGATTTGGAAAGAGGATTTAGGAACTAGATCTGTCAATTACTACTTGTGTGAGCTTGGGCGAGTCATTTCATTTCTCTAGGCCTCAGGTTCTTCAAAGGTAAAATTTAGGGAATAGACTAAGTGAAATCTAAGGTCCCTTCCAACTTATTGTCTATGATACTATGGCCTGTACCCAGTATCTTCAGACTGTACAACCTGTAGTTAGAATCAGTGACTAGCTGACCTAATTGCTGTGGCAGCTTTATGGTTTTAAAAAAGAATTAATCTAAAGTAGAATAATCAAATGTAAACTGCTATATAACATAGCAGCTTATCAATGACTCTTGATAGAAAAAAGATTATCCAACCATATCTCATAAAGGATACTCTTTATAAAATTGTGCCTTGTTGTCTATCTCAAAACTACAAATGAATGAAAAAATAATTCTATTTTTTCTATAATCATCCTGTTGTGAAGGGAGCTGACATGAGGCAATGAATGGTTCTTTCCCAATGAAAAAGTCCAAATTAACAATTGTAGGTGCCTACTATGTGTCAGGATGCAAGGAAAGAAAAAACAGCCTCTATCCCCTAAGTATTTCCCATTCTAATAGGAAAGATAATATATGGTTAAGTAGGTATATACATATGCAGAGTAGATGGAGGATAATTTCAAAGCAGAAGAAATACTAGTAGCTAAGGGTGCCAGGAAAAGCCAATGAATTTTATGAGTCTTCTACTCCAAAACATTCTTCCAATGTCTAAGTATGGTTTAAAATCAGAGTTGTCTTTCAGTATTAATTGCTAATGCTGTAGTGAGGTTGATCTAGTCTACCTAAGACTAACCTTTGACTTTTCAGTCAATTGTCTGAAAGAGTTAATGACCATGCTCTCCTAAGAATATTTGATGAAAGTCCAAACAGGATCAATCATTGAACAATCCACTTATTATATATTTCCTTTTATTGTATTTCTCTGGATATATCCAGGTATACATCCATCCATAGCTTTATCAAGAGCAGGGGGAACAACCCTGACTTATTTATCTTTGTATTCCCCCTGTATGCCACAGTAACTAGCACAGGGTCTTACACTTGGCAAGTGTTGAATATTTGTTGAATTAATTCATCAATTAATGAGACCAAGGTAACAACAATGTCCTCATTCCATCTCACTTCAATCCTCCCATTTCAATAATCAGAAAATCGATTATTTTCGGTCATTTAAATCTAAGTAAATATAGAGCCACTTGGTCACAAGGGAAAATTAATTTTAAGGGAAATGTGTCTCCAATTGAGTTTTCATTAAGGAGGCATTCACAAACCCTCTTATCTTAATCAACCAATAATAGGAAATTCACTGAACTAAGTATGAGTCAGGAAACCAGGTTCCTAGTTCAAATTTTTCCATTAGTTAACTCTATTATCTGGGACAAGTCATTTAACTTCTTTGGATATCTATATAGTAAGGAGTTAGACATTACTATGATTCTGTGACTAGGTAACTAGATACTTAGAATCTACAATTAATGCTGAAAGGGACTTAGATTCTATGTCTCAAAAGGGAATTTTTATTATTTTAATCCTGTGTTAGAGGACATTGAAGGAACATGTAAAAAGACAGAGAAGAGGGAGTCCAGGAGGTGGGGGAAGGAGTGATGAAAGGGAAGCTGTGAATGTGAAATTAGTGAAACAAGATGGAGGACTTCAAATGATCTGGTGTGCTTTTGTTTGGATAAGAGGATACAGGGGAATTTGGTAACTTTTTCAATCTCTCAAAAGCACTATTCTCACCCAATTAAGGCACCTCTTTGATCAACCAATCAGTTATTATATTTCATATCTTTTACATTTATATGGCACTTCAAAGTGAACAGTATTTACATATATTATCTCATTTCTGCCTCATAACACATTTCTGAGGTAGACACTGCAATTATTATTATCCTCATTTTACAAATTAACAAAATGAAGCTGAGAAAGTTTAAGTGTCTTGCTAATGGTCATAGATCTAAGAAGCTTAAGATGTAGGATTTGAACACAGATTTTCTTGACTCCAAGTCTAGCATTCTACCCACTGTACCATACTGACATTCATCTTGATTGTGTTCTTTTGTATCCTACCTAAGGCAGAATGGTATAGTGTAAAGTTCACTAGATTCATAGTCTTCAGTTCTGGGTTCAAACCCTAACTCTAACAGCCTCAGATTTCTCATCCTGATGGAATTAAATTAAATAATCTTTAAGATCTTTTCCAATTCTAATGCTATAGTCCTTTCCCTAAAATATCTAAGTATTTCAGCCTAGTATGGGGAACATTTTCAGAAGGCCATATTCCTCAAGAGTAAGAACTAGAGTAAGCAAAAGCTAAAGGAACTCAAATAGGCATCAAATCATGCTGAAGTCATGAAAACTTTGATCTTTTTCTGGGGTGAAATGTCACATACAGATGTCACATTCCAATACTAAACCTGGCAAATCAGTAAATCCAATGCCATAGTGAGGGGGTAGCAAAGAAGAAGGGAGATGGTTATATGGCACGATAAATGACATTGTTCTTTTCCTCAAATGGCTTATAATGTAGTTGGTGAGAAAAAGAGTAGTACACAAGGAATAATTGGGAAACATGTCATTGTGTGATCACATCACTCTTCAACTGCCTATATCTAGCACCCTGTACATATTTTAAATCAAAATTATTTACACTTTCTTGCCATTTCTAACTTATGCTGCCTATTCTCTGGCCATCCTCCTCAACCCCTTTCTATGAGAACTTGGACCTTAGATCCTGATAGGTGAGCTTCCAACTTATCTCACCCAGAATGAAGCTCCACACCATTTCAAGGACATTATCAAAATTCTTCCTCAACTTCCCCCATAGGAACCTGGACTATGTTCCTGGAAGCCTAGATGTTGAGAGGTGAACTTCTGTCTCATCTTCCATGAAATCCTTTATGATATTTCCAAGCTATTTCACTACATGGGTAGCTCTTTTATGTCTTGTCTTCCCACTTTAAAATGTAAGCCCTTTGCTATAAATAATTTCATACCCTTTCACCCAGCAATACCATTTCTAGGGTTGTATCCCAAAGATATCATAGAAGTGGGAGGAAGACCCATATGTACAAAAATATTTATAACAGTTCTTTTTGCAGTGCCAAAGAATTGAAAATTAAGGGGATGTCTAATGTGAAAGTATTTGCAGATCCTATACTTGATTGCATGCCACCATTGGGGGGGGAGGGGGATGGAGAGAAAATTTGAAACTCAAGGGGTTGTGGAACTGAATTTTGTAAACTAAAAGTAAACAAACAAATTAATAAAGACAAAAAAAAAGAATGTAAGCCCGTTGAGAGCAAGGACTTCCATGCTTTCTTGAATTTGTTTCCCCAGCATTAGCACAGTGCCTGGCATATTAGGAAGCACTTAATAAAATGCTTTTTTAATTTATTCCTTCCTTCATTATAGCTACAAACAAAATGAGTAAGGGTAGTTAATCAGGAGGGACTTCTTAAAAAATACAAGTCCCTGATATGTCTTCAAGGAGACAATGACTACAGCTGTACAAAGAGACTGGAGGAAAATATTTTGGGCAAAGGAAACAACAAAAGCCATGATATGGGCAAATAAAAGGAGCAAAACATGTACAAGAAAATTTTGAGCTCTTATTTCTTTTATTTCTGCAAGGGTCTTCTGCTATGTTGGTTAGTGGGATGGTCTTAATACAGTCAGAGGGTTTCTTATACTTTTTCTTTTTTTACAAGTAATTGGTCTTAAGCATTTTCAGCTTCCTTTGACATCTTTCAGATGCTTCAATCAGGCATTAAGGAATCCAATTCCGGAATAGCTTGAATAAACTTAAGAACTAGACAGCCAGAAAAGGTCATTCTTTATGGAGCCCATCACAATGGTCTAGCGGAAAGAACACTAGAATCAGAGCCAAGAGACCTTCTTCTATCCTTGATTGATGCTAATTTAGAATGTGACCTTGGGTTTTGTAAACAGCATGACGATTTGGATTATATGGTGTGTACAGGCCTCTGCTCTGGAGGTCTACAATGCTATAGTAATAGCTAACATTTATGTAGCACTTACTATGTGCCAGGTACTTTGCTAAGTGCCTTATAATTACTATCTCATTTGAGTTAACTAGGGAAAGTAGATGCTATTATTATTCCCACTTACAAATGAGGAAACGGAGGCTTAGAAAGGTTAAATGACTTGCCTAGGATCACACAGCTAGTTAAGTGTCTGAGATTGGACTTGAACTCAGGCTTCTATGACTCCACCCAAGTGTGCCATCTACCATCTAGCTGCCCCAGTTTTATTCTGTGATTGTATTCACCCTTTCCAGACTATATTATATTGCAATGCCCCTATATCACATGCAAAGGAATAAAACTTAGATCAACAAGGAGAATTGATTTCACAAACCTGGTCTGTAAGCTAGAAGCAGACTCAGGCAATGGAAGGCCTGTCAAGTTAATTTGCCTCAGTTCTGTGAGTGGGAGGGACTCGGAGATCTTGATCTTGCCAACCCTGGAATGGCCTTAATGAGCCAGAGTGAGCAAATCAGAATGACAAGATCCTTCAGATTCAACTGATTTGGTCTTGGTCATCCAGGCATGCCTATAATTTCATTTTGTAAGACTTAAAACTTTATATAAATGTGAATTATGATCATAATACTGAGGATTTTTCAGGAGCATTTCAATCATGGATAGAGGAAAAAAGCATGGAATTTGAACTCAGAAAAAAACTAGGTTCTAGTGCTGTTTCTAAACTACGTCATCTTGGGTCTTCCTTTCTGAGTCTCAATTTCTTTTTTCCATAAAATGAGGCAGTTCCCTTCCAGTTCTAACTTTCCATGATCTTGCCATAAGAATGTATTAAATGCAACACTCAGCTCAATTGTCACTCCAGTTTAGCACTCTGTGCCTGATGTCCTTAAGGGTTAGTGTGTATAAATGTATCACCATTTTCCTTAATGTCAATTTGAAAAAGGTTGGTGGCATTCTTTATCACCCCTAGCTCATTTTAAGTAACTTGGTAGAGATCCAGCCTCTATGAATTTGTCCAAACCCTTTTGGAACATTTTCGTGTGTCTAACTTTTTGTCTTTCTTTGAGAGCTAGGAGTACCATGCCTAGAGTGACATATCTGGAGTCCGGAAGACCTGAGTTCAAATCCAGCCTCAAACACTTACTAGTTGTGTGATCCCAACTGAGTCATCTAACCTTTCTTAGACTAAGCTTCCTCAAGTGTACAATGAGGATAATGAGAGTACCTACCTATATTATTGTAAGGATCAAATGAGTTATTTATAAAGTGCTTTCCAAATTTTGAAATGCTAGATAAATACTGGCTATTATATCTTTTGAATGCTAAGTCTGATTTCTACAAGGTAAAGAAATATTTGTTCTCATTTCTCTCAAAAGTCTATTTCCCTGAGTTTTTTAATTGCAAAATCTCATGAGCAAATCTATGTTCACCCTCTCTATCTAGATCTGTGATTTTATAGACTTGCATCGTTCCTCCCTCAGTTTTTTCTCTCCAGCCTAAAGTTCTCATCCTTTTTTACTTTGCAAGTCATGAATCTCCCACTGGGAGTGATCATGTCAACTTTCCTTTTATGGACCTCCTTAAGCCACCCCGGCTTTCTTGAGGTATATATAGCCTCTTTCTACCTCAGTGTTGGGTTACCTAAGTGTGTCTGAGGAAGGCTTGTAAAATCCTGTCAAGCTGAGTATCCTTCCAACTCAGGGACGTCTCAAGGTTAAATCCTTTAGGATGGAACAAGTCTGATTAGAATAATAAAATCTTGAGCCACTAGAGCAAAAAGAGCACTGCTACTCCAAGCCACCATTTAACACATGAGGAAACACATTCAAACTTTCATCAACATCTTGAAATTCATAAACCTTAGTGTTAAGGGAATCAAGACGTTTTAGTTTGGGGAAGAAAAGACTGGGGGGGGGTATACATGAGAGCTATCTTCAATCACTTGAAGAGCTGTCACAATGAAGAGAGATTAGGCTTGTTATGTTTAAAGCAGAGGTCAGAACTAGGAATAATAGGGAGGAGTTGAAGAGAGACAAATAGAGAAAACTCTCCTAACAATTAGAGCTGTCCAAGTGTACAATAGGCCACCCCCAGGAGGTGGCCAGTTTCCCCTTCACTTGAAGTCTCAGAGCCAAGAGTGATTGAATATTTCTTGTGTTTATGTTTTGTTCTAGGAAGAATTTGGGGATGGGTCATACTAGATGGCCACTGAGGTCCCTTCCAACTGTAAAATTCGATGATTCTGTCTGATGAGTGGCAGGGCTAGTGATTCTCTCTCAGTCCAGTGTTCTTTTCACTGTATCCTACTGCCTCGGCGTATGTGTGTGTGTGTGTGTGTGTGTGTGTGTGTGTGTGTGTGTGTGTGTATCCATCTGGCTAGTTTAGCTAGTGAATAGCCTGTGTTTATAATGCTAAGGGGAAGCGTTCAATCTCCTTATGGATTGGTTCTTTTTGCTCTGTTCCAAGTACACAGTTTATATACATGCCCCTTACCAAGTCAAGTAACTTGCAAGCTCATCCTTCGTCCCAAGAAATATGAGGTGAAAGAATAGGCATGGAAACAATGGAAACAAAATTTGGACCACATGTACCCTGATGATGGGTCAGTAACATTTGCTATTTGCTCAAAACCTGATGCGGGTTTTTTCTGTATGGTGCATGATGAAGGTCATAAGAAGCATCCAGAGAATACTTCTCCAGGTGTGTCCTGTTGATACTGATGCCCTCAGCTCTAACAAAAGAGAAAGTGGATTTTTCACTGTTGGTCTCTCAAGATGATTCAGTGCTCAGAGTTCCCTCTCCAACCCCCTCAGCAGCTAATAGTTTCTATTTTTAATCAGTGTTGTGCATGGAAAGAGAAATAGCTTTGAAATCATTTGCTTTCCAGAAAACACAGTAAACATCCTCTGGCTTCTATATGTGGATGTGATAGAATATTTGGTTCTCAGAATCAGGAACTGGGAGCAAAAACCAACCACCCCTTCCCCACCATCCCAAGCAAATCACCCAACTGCAACAATAACAACAAAAAGCTCTAATTATTTTCCCTATCCTTTGTTTCCTCTTAATTGCTCAGTAGGCATTCCAAAGGAGGAGGCCCACTTAAACAGAATCATCTCTAGGTTATGGAGCAAATCTTGCATGTGGGCAAACATTCAACAGAGAAGAGCGAGTGAATCATAGACTATCCTACCCGTCATTAGAAATGGTCCCCACCTGCTCTGGGCTGGCTGAAATAATCACTTGTCATGCTGTCACACGGAAATGTAATTGCAATTTTGATGCTTCTTTACCCCTCCCCCTTTCCCCAATGAAATGTTCACCCACGCCTGCTCTATTTTAATTACATAACGCTTGCTAAAAGAAGGAAAACAACAAAGCCTGAATTGAACTTTTGGCAAAATGGAAGTTGAGCAAAAGTCATCTACATAATCTAGATGATATCAACTGATTTTTGATTACTCATAATAAAGCAGGTATCAGCTGTGATGAAATGCTACTCATACATACAGGGTTAACCTGAGGTCCAGTTGAGACAGGCCAGCAAGTGAACCTGAAGAGGCAGCAAGAGTCCAGATCAGATAGAGATTTGGAGATGGACAGAACTTTAGAGATCACCTGTAAGGTCTATTACTTACTCATTATCTTATTATTATTATTATTATTACTACTTATTATTATTATCTATTACTCACTTATCCATTACTGTAGTAATGAAAAAACTGAATCCCAGAGAGAAGTGGCTTTGTCAAAGAGCACCCAGATAATAGGCTAGAGAGAGGGAATTTCAATCCTGGTTATCTTGCTCCAAGAATAACTAGGTGGCACAGTGCTTAGAGAGCCCATCCTAGAATAAAGAAGACCTAAGTTCAAACCAAGTCTCAGGCACTTACTAGTTGTATGACCCTGGGCAAGTCACTTAACCCTTTTTGCCTCAGTTTCTCCATCTATTAAATGAGCTGGAGAAGGAAATGGCAAACCACTTTAGTATCTTTACCAAGAAAACCCCAAATGGGGTCACAAAGAGTTGGACACAACTGAAACAACTGAACAATGACCTCTTGCTCCAAATCTTACATTCTTTGGACCATAGCACACACTACATGAGCAAGACCTGTTGGGAACAACTCATAGACTCTGTCTGGGCAAGTTCCATAGTGTGGATTGGAGCCTTGATGGCTTGGGGGAGCAGAGGAAAGTTGAGTTTGAAAAGTTCCTTAATAGGTAGAGTCAGTCATTTTGTAAAACAAAAAAACATGAGGTTTTAGGTCAAAAGTGAAAGCAATATCAAAAGCAGAAGTGGGTCAAAAGTAAAAGCCAGAAAATCCATGGGGGTTGGTGAGATCTGGAGACAGAGAAGCTTTGTTAAAGTGGTCTTTCAATCTGCTGCACTTAATGTTCTGTGAGCACCTGTGTTTTGGTACCTGGACAGGTCTGCATGTCTCAGTCTTTAAAATTTTAAAACTGCAATACCCTCCTTGATCTCCACGGCAATAACTACCTTCTCTAAGCTATGGCCGACCCAAGCATCTAATGACCTCCCCAAGTCAGATGTCATACGTGAGAATGTCAGAAGCAGGAATGGGATTTAGAAAAGGCTACAGTTCATCGGACCAGGAAGAAGGACTGGAAAAATTGAACATCTCATCAACTCATGAAAGACATGGAAAAGTGGGACACTGGTAAGGAAGAAGGTAGCTGTACAGTTTATGTGGGAACCTCCAGCAATGGCAGGTAGAAAAATCTGATGTCAGGAATGAATGTGAAGAGCCAGAGCTGAACTCAGCCCGCAAAGTCAAGGTCTACATGTGGATATGTCACAAGGCACAGAGAACAGGTTAGGTACCAAACTACTTCAACTTGAATGATTCTGTCTCCTTTTCAAGTGAGAGATGACTGAGTTACAAATTTAAAAGGATTTAAGAGGCTCTGAAGTGTGGAAATGAACTTAGATAACATGTTGCTTTGTTGTTGAGTCATTTCAGTCATGTCTGCCTCTCTGTGACCCCATTTGGGGTTTGCTTGGCGAAGACATTGGAGTAAATTACCATTTCCTTCTCCAGCTGATTCTACAAATAAGAAACCGAAGCAAATAGGGTTAAGAGACTTTGCCAGGGTCACAGAGCTAGTAAGTGTCTGAGGCCAGATTATGAACTCAGGTCCTCTGACTCCAGGGACAGCACTCCTTTCACTGTGCCACCTAGCTGTCCTGCACCACATAGTTACAACAAAAAAAACACGGTGCTGCTAGTACAATAAGGAAGTAAGGGCAGCTAATTAGGCAGTCAAAAGCACAAGGTCAGTCAATGCAGGTGAGCACCCAAAGGAGTGTACCAGCCTCTCTCATGATCAGGAGCCCTGCAGATAGCCTATCCAAATAAGCAGAAGGAGAATCCCTGGCCCACTCTTCATTGTTGCCTCTCTTCCTCTCCCTCCAGGCCCTGTACTTTTGTTTCTGAGCTGTATGTTATAGGAAAGAGGAAGTGATTCAGAGTGACCTCTTCATGATGGAGAAGCTCAGTTCTGGGGAAGACAGGGGCAAGTCATTGCTGGGTGTCTTGATTCCTGTAATTCATGGGGTCTCTTGAGGTGTGTCTGTCTGTCTGTCTGTCCATGTGCCCCTTATTTCATGAGTCCCTGGAGTAGAATTATGTGCTAGGCTGATGGTTTAAAGCTTAAATAGAATCAAGGCCACTACAATGCACATAAGGATACATATAGGTCACATATTAACTTAACTATAAAATATGTTATCTATGTCTTATTATATTTTTATTTATTTAAAAAATATTTCCCAACTATATTTTAATCTGGTGCAGGATATACTTGGGAGTGTTACTTGGAAAGAGTTTTGGGTTTGAGGTTCAACACCTCTGTCCTAGACCATGTTGCAAGATGACTAAGTCTTAGACACAGAAACACTGATGAGTTTAGGTCATAATGAATTACAATGATCATAGATTAATAACAACCATATCCTCACCAACACTTTATAGACCCTTCTCTATTCTCTCGGGTATGCCTAAGTGAAAGCTTGTGGGAGTCTGACAGGTACCCCCATAATGTTTCAATCTCGTGTGGATTGAAGGTAAAGGTCAGATTGTGTATGAATTGTTTTGTTTTGTTTTGTTTGGGGGGGTGGATATGTGTAGAAACAATCAAAGTCATTCTGACTCACGTTGATTTCATTTTCTCTCCCTTTGGTTATTTATCCAGTGGAACACTAAAGAGGTCAGAATGAAGGAAAAGAATCCAAAATGCTGGATGAACTACAGTCTGCTAAATCAGTCCCTAAATAATTGTGAACTGACTATTATGAGTGATGTGGTCATTTATCTGCCAACCAGTCAAGCACAGGGCTCTGTATACAGAAGGTGTTTAATACATGTTTGTGAAATTGAAATGAGGAATGAGAAATAAAGCATCTCACCATGACTCAAAAAGAAATCATTAAATCACTGCATTCATAACTCATCAACATTCTCCTGAGAGTCGGCTAATTGTCCATTACAGAAATGATGATTAGCTTTAAAAGGGTTGATTAGCTAAGAAGGAAGAATGCTTGAAGTCTTTTTGATTTGCTTCACTGATGACTGCAATTGGAAGGTTTTTAGCAACTTGATCCACAGTTTTCCTTCTTTATCAACTCTTTTATCATGTTTTTTCCAAAATATAAGTATTAATGAAGTAGACTACATTATCATTTATTTTCTATGATCTATTATGATATGATTTGTCTATTTCATCTCATTTGCAGTGTTCATCAATAGTAACTCCTTGAGGTCAGGGACTATCACACTTTGTCTTTGTATCCCCCACACTTAGCACAGGGCTTAACAGATGGTAAGGACTTCACAACTACCTGTTCATTGGTTGATCAAGCAATAATTATTTTCTTAATGCTGTTTTCAGCACTGTGGGAAAGAAGAAAAATACATACTTCTTGTCCCTGCCCTCCAGGAACTCACAAGCAAGTTGGGAAGAACACAAAAGGAACACAAGAGAATGATGAAGAGTTCAACAAAGTGGAATGCTTTGTAAGTGTGATAAAAGTTTGGAGGTGAAGGAAATGCAGTGTGGAAGAACACTGGACTTTGAAGCGCGGGAACAGTGCCTTAAGTCTGATGTACACTGTTACTATGAGTGACTTAAATTCTCTGCAACTCCATTTCCTCATGTTTAAAAAGGAAAGGATTATGCTCATACTAGTGGAAATTGAACTTACCTCACCACTGGTTGTTCTCATGGAAAGTTGGTGGGTCAGGAATCTGTAAGACAAGAGACACTACCAACTCAGATTTCTGTGGTTCTGCCAGTGACCTTGATGGACTTCCATAAAAAAGTCAACATAGGGTCAGTTAGGTGGCACAGTGAATAGAGCACTGGCCCTGAAGTCAGGAGGACCTGAGTTCAAATCTGCCCTCAGACACTTAACACTTACTAGCCCTGTAACTTTGGGCGAGTCATTTAACCCCAATTACCCTCCAAAAAGCAAAAAAAAAAAAAGCAGAACTGGGAGAAAGGTGAAGACCAAACAAAACTTCAGGCTTAATGGAACAAAGCCAAGATCAAGAGAATGCAAGGGGAATGGAGGCCCTGGGGTCTGCAAGGAATGCCAAGCTAGTCAATCACACTTTTCTTCTTCTGCATCACCATTCTTTTTTTTTTGAAGGGGAAAGGCAAGACAATTGGGGTTAAGTGACTTGCCCAAGGTCACAGGGCTAGTAAGTGTTAAGTGTCTGAGATCAGATTTGAACTCATGTCCTCATGACTCCAGGGCCGATGCTCTCTTCATTGCACCAACTAGCCACCCTTTGCACCATCATTCTAAAACTAGAGAAAGCCATTTCCTAGTCAATCCTTCATTTCCTGCCCACCCCCACTCTGATGCACAGGTAAAGGGGAGAGAGGTGGGGAGAGAAGCAAATTTAGCCTTCTTGCCTTTGAGCAAATTATTCTCTAATGGCTTACTTTCAATGTCCAGTGCTATTTATATTGCTGTTATAAAAACTTGATGGTCATCAATCTGAGCTGGATGGAGCCTAAGGGGAAAGCCAAGGTCTTTAAAGGGACAGGAGACATGTTCCCTTTAGCTTAGCACAAGCTGGAATGACATCTAGGGCTGAAGAGAGAGAGAAGCTATGCGCACATATAAATATAGATATATACATTCTGCTATGTGTATATTATACATACATATACTTTAAATAATAGCCAGCATTTATATATTACTGTAACGTTTGTAAAGCAATTAATATGTTATTTTACTTGATCCTCACAATAATCCTGTGAAGTAAGTGCTATCATTGCTAGCATTTTACAGATGAGAAAACTGAAGGTAAGAGAGATTAAATTGCTTGCTCAGTGTTACAAAAATGTCAGAAGCAGGCTCTAAACTCTCAGGTCTTCCTGACTTCAAGCCCAGCACTCCACCCATTGCTCTACCTACTTTCCTAGAGTGCTCTATTTGAACCCTACACTTATTTTCTTGATAAAATAGATATGGGCCAGTGGTGGGAGGAGGAAAAATGAGAAAATCCCATACTTATAAGGGGGAGAAAACAGATGCTTTTAGCTTGAGGGTACCTTAGGGAATGCAGCTCTGTTGCACAGACCTGACTACCAGAAAATCTTGTCAGGGAGATGAGTAGTACAATTTTCACACCCATGAGTTTTAAAGAGACTGCAACTGGTCATTGTTTGTTGGTGGAGGGCTTCCAGCCTCATACTGGCTGGACCACCCATATCACAAGACTGTCGTAAGGGATGACTTTGACAACTTTGGGAGCACTTAAATACATATAAATCATCATCAGTATTAGTTAGAAGAAAGTGTGTGGAGAAATGGGACATAAAAACAACCTTGAAAACTGGTTATGATGGAGTCCTAACAGAACTCCCCTCAGCCCCAGTATCCAAACTTCACTACAGGCCCACTGTATTTATGTAGCGCCCCTGCCAATGTTCTAACTTATGCCTCACTGCTCACTAGAACAAGTGTGTCCCCACAGAAACGACAGGCATGCCCATGGTAGAAACTCAGCACCACCACCCCCACACCCCTGCCCAGAGCACAGGTGTGCAATCACAATTGCATCATCCATTTAGTCCAAGACAGGACCACAACACCTAACTATCCATCTTGACCAGACAAGTCCACAATAGCTAGCCTATCAGAAAACAGCACCACCAGTATGTAGGGCAGGATTCTTGACCACCTCACCATATAAGAGTTATGTTAGCACCTGCGCAGTAATAGTAAAGGGCTGACCTGGAGTGAACCTATGACATAGAGTGCATTATAATATCATTACCATACATGCATGCTCCTAACTGTATGCATTATGGGTAGCCACACACACAGTTACACTAAGGCCAGGACCCCTCATCCATTACCTAATCCCTCAACAAACCCCTTCTATCAATCATGTTCCCATAATTGTATGTAAATCTTGATTGTGTAATCAGCATCATATTCTCTATAAAATTGTGTCTTGCCTTACTGAGGGGCTATTTTCCTCAAAAGGACTTAGCCACCTGCCAGAGTGTGAAACCTCAAAACTATAATAAATCTTTCCAACTGGCTTAGAGTTGGCCAGAGTCTTTGTAATTCTTTACGACCCATCACAACCCTACTGAAACCTCATCAGTTAGGATTTGGACTAGTGGAGGGATGGATGGAAGTTGTGTCATTTGCGGCAAAAGAGCATGGACAAAGAGAACAGTGGTCAGAGATGGGGAAAAGTATGATTCATTAATGGGATGAAAAAGACCAGTCTGACTGGAACAGATCATTCATGTTAGGCTTTAAATAATTGGATAGCTGTAGGTAGGAGATCAGATTATATATACACGGACTTGAAAACCAGGCAGAGACATGTGAACTTGATTCTGGGTTTTTGTTTGTTTTTTGTTTTGCTTTTTGGAAGGCAATTAGGATTAAGTGACTTGCCCAGGGTCACAGGGCTAGTAAGTGTTGTGAGTGTCTGAGGCTGGATTTGAACTCAGGTCCTCCTGACTCGAGGGCCGGTGCTCTATTCACTGCCCCACCTAGTTACCCCATGAACTTGACTTTTTAGGCAATTTAGAAGTTATTGTGGATTCTTGAGCAGAGAGTGACAAAATAAGAGTATTGTCTTTGGAAGCTTTTGTAGAGAATATACTGAAGCAAGGAAGCAAGTGGCCTAAAATTTAAAGACTCCTCAAAAATCTTTGTTTCGTTTGAGGTTGTGTTTTTGCATTGTTGGGCCTAACTATTCTCCACTCTATGACAAGTTTTCTTTGGCAGAAGAATACATGAATGATTCTCAGATTATGACAGATGGTGCAGCTCTTCATGCCTAACTATGATATAAGCTTCACTTTCCCCTTGGAGTGAATTTATTTACTAGGCACAGAGGACCTGCCTATCAACAGCAAAGATGTGCCTCATGACCAGTTACACAAAAATGCACATGTGTATATACAAATATATACATATGCATATCTATATTTATATCTATATTTGTTTATATGCATATACTTAGGTAAATGTAAACATCTGAGGTCTCTTTAAGACCTGAGAGGTAACCAGATTTCTTCCATCTTCTACCAGCTTTTAACTTTGAAGAAATATTTTTCTACCAACCTGACTAAACAGGCATAGCTTACGGATATACTGACAGGATTTGTATTCTTCCTCTTTCTTGGTAAGGGAGAAAATCTTCTATAGCTAAGTTTAACTACAGACTCAAGAACAAAATACAAATTCCTTAGACTGGCATTCAAGGTCCTTAATAATCTGATCCCACATTAACTTTCCAGCTCTTTTTTTTTCACTCCACTCTCTTTCTTGCCTTCTATGCTTTGACCAAATTGGAATAGTCTCTATTCTCTAATTATTCCCCCAGTTATATATTTATGCATGTCATTCCCCCATACATTCCTTTCTTTCTCAAAATCATTTTCTTCAAGGTCTACCCCAGATGCCACCTCCATCATGAAACCTTCCCTTATAATCCTCCAGCTAAAAGTTATCCCTTGATATAAACAAATTTTCTTAGATCACTTTTTCTGGACCTCTATTCTACCTCCATCTCAATCTACCTTATGTTATTTGTATTTATGTAAATATCATACCCTCTCAAGTAAAATGGAAAGTCTCCTAGGCCGGGACTGTGCTAATTTTCATCTAAAAGAGTGCATTGCACATATACAAATACCCAAAGTATTTTTCTGTGAATTGTCACTGTGAGGAATTCTTTCCAATAAGGCAGATCATGATTTATCTATGATTTAATAATTAAGTCCTATGGAGATATTTGAGATATACAATGGTTATGTGCCTTATTCAGGGTGATACAGCTAATAATTGTCAATGGCAAGGTCAAGAGTCTTACCATCAAGCCAAAGGTTTGGGGTGTGAATAAGTCTGATATTATAGCTATACTGTGGCTCAGCTCTGGCCCTGTCCCTCAGCCCCCACTTCAATCAAAACTAGCATGGTTGCTGTTTGTCTAATCCTCCTGAGAGAAGGTAGAGGCAGAACAGGAATACTGGTACATGGAGCAAATTCATTTGAGGGTTGAGAGAAAACTGAGACCCTGCAGCTACTGCTGGGAAGGGATGCACATAGTGCCATTATCATCAATGTTGCTACTGGTCCTGAACATTCTATGTGGTAAGGGTCCCCAGACTTAGTTATGTAACATGGGTATCCTGTCCCAGTGAGAGTGTGGGGGGGGGGAGCAGACACATTGGTTTGGTAATGGGGAAAGATGAGACCCCAGGAGAAGGTTACAACTGTAATAGGACTCAGTGACTCCTGGCCCTTGGGTCAGATGAAAGATCAGAGGTAGCTACACAAAATGGCATAAGACTGGCAGAAGACCACAATAAGGACCAATAAAGATATAAAATGCATACCTTATCCTCCAAATACTGGCACCTTGGTACTAAGGCATGGTCATTTTGTACCAGTAATGGTTCTGGTAAGGGGTGAGGAGTGGAGCTGTTCTATGGTACAAGACATGGGTGAGAACAGAGAAAGACAAGAGGAATTTCTAAACCAGAAGGTGAATGAGGCATGAGAGAATTATTGCACTGAGTGAGGAGGCTAAACAGGCACTGAGGTGCTCTTTATATTCAATTCAATTCCAGAAGAATGTATTGAATGTCTATTGAATTGTCTAATCAATTCCAAAAGAATTTATTGAGGGTGTCAGCATTCTATTGGCCACTGGGGAAGGCAAGGAGAAAAGGAGGGTATATGAAATGGTCACAATGTAATAGCAAAGAAACCTTTTAATGGCAAATCTACAGTTCCCCTCCTCCACCACCACCCAATATAGCAAAATAAATCATATTCAACAAAACATGATCATGTTGTGGTAGGGAGTAAAATGAACTTGATGTTAAAAAGCTTGGTATTGATTTCTGGCATTGACATTGAATAGCTGGGCAACCTTGGTCAAGTCATTTAAAACCTTTCTGAAAAATGGTGATAATAATGCTTGTAAGAAAACACTTTTGGAAAACAAAAGAACTATTTGAATGTGAGCTTTTATGATTGTTAATTCTTTAATTATAATGAATGGTTTTATATGTTAATACACTGCTTCCTGTGACCCTGATGAGTCCTAGAGATTCTGCCAAAAAGTACCTAAGTTTCTTTATTTTTGTCTTCATGCTGAACCAAGGTTCATCTTAGATGAAAAAATCATGAATTTATCTTTGTTATTCCTAGTTTCCTTGTCCTAACCACTTTCGCTTTCCCATAATGCTCCTCTATTCAGATGCTTTGTGCCCACACTTTGCTTTTCCTTTTTAGTGAAAACCTGCTCTTAGGAAAGGATCTGATATCATTCATTTATACTCTTATATAAACATGTTAATGTTTCTCTATGAAGAACTTGAACTGATCTTTTCTCTGTATCTGAGATGAAAATTCTCTCAATCCCATTGGTCTTCTGAATTCCATTCATTAAAACCCAACTAAAATCCCATCTTCTCCAAGAAACATTCCTGATCTCCTAAGCTATAATGATTTCTTTTCCTGCCTTTTGCCCCAATTAGCTTTTGTCTGGTACTTATCACAGGATCTCTGAGTTGGAAGAGACCTCAGAGGATCATCTAGTCCAGGGGTGGGGAAACTGTGGCCTTCTAGGTCCTCAAGTGTGGTCCCTTGACTGAATCCAAACATCGCAGAACAAATCCCCTTAATAAAAAGAATTGTTGTATAAAATTGTGACTCAGTCAAAAATCAAACCTGTGCCCAAGGTCCTAGAAGACCACATGTGGCCTTGAGGCCACAGGTTTCCCAATCCTGATTTACTAAAAACCCATACACAAAAGGGAATCCATTCTACAATACATCTGACAAGTAACCAACCATCTTTTGCTCAAAGACCTCCACCAAGAGATAACCCACTACGTCTGAAGGGACTAGGCCACTTTGGAATGACTCTACCCCTACCTTTTATGAAGTCTAAATTTACCTCTTTTCATCTTCCACCCATTTCTCCAAGTTCTCTCCTCTGGGACAAGCAGAACAAGTCAAATCCTTCCCCCTCCATGTGACAACCCATCAAATACTTGAAAACAGTTATCATTTCCCCAGGCCATTTCTTTTCCAAGTACTTCAACTGATCCTCATATAGCTTCTAAAAAACCTTCATCAATCTGGTTACCCAAAACACTTGCTACCCTTGTGACTTTTGACAAGTCAATTAACCTCCCTGAGACTCAGTTTACTAATCTCTAAAATAAAGGGAATGAACTATATGCCTCTGAGACCCTTTCTAGTTCTAGGTGTATGATCCTATGCAAAATCTCTTCTGGACAGTCATTAGTTAATCAATGTATTATTTCTGTATACGGTTCCTTGTACATGTGTCACATCCTATTCCAAGGTTGTTAGCTCCATGAGATCATAAAACATTTCTTATCTAAACTTGCTCCACTTTCTAATACCATGTTCTTCATACAGTAGGCATGCAATACTCATTTAATTCAATACATTTTTTTAAAAGAGAAGTGGAAGGAAAGACTTTATACCCTGTTAGTAGAATTCCAGGGAACAATGAGACAGATTTTAGAAGCCAAAGCCCCATTTTCAAGCCACGTATAGTGTAGATGTTCAGTCATTTTTCAGTTATGTCTGACACTCTTTACCCCATTTGGGGTTTTCTTGGCAAAGATACTGGAGTGGTTTGCAATTTTCCTCTATAGTTCATTTTAAACATGAGGAAACTGAGGGAAATAAGGTTAAGTGCCTTGCCCAGGGTCACACAGCTAGTACATGTCTGAGGTTGGATTTGAACTCAGCAAGATGAGTCTTCCTGACTCCAGTCCTGGTTCTCTATCCATGGCACACCTGCTTTCTCTGTTTTTATATAGTGCTGGCTCTGTTTCTCAACCCTCTCTAATCTCCATCAGTCAATAAACATTCATTATGGAATAGTCTGCCTCTGGAGACAGTGGGTTCCCTTTGACTACAGGTCTTCAAACAGATGCTGGAAGACCACTTGTCATGTATGTTGCAGTGGGGTTTTTCTTTTCAAGAATGAATTAGAAGGCAATAGAAGTCCTTTTTAACTTAAAACTGTGAGTCTGACTCTTTTTGCAAGTACTAAAGGAATAAAAAAAATCTAACAGTTTCTTATCAAGACAGAAAAAATGTGTTTTGTTTTTTTTATATGAAACCTCCCCAAAGTAGCAATACAGCATCCTTCAACCTCATGGCCGCAGGCAGGGAACTCTCCTCAAACTAGGGATTTCTTTTTTTTAATCTTTTATTTATTTATTTTTAGTTTTCAACCCTCATTTCCACAAGATGTTGAGTCACAAATTTTCTCCCCATCTTTCCCCTACCCTCCACCCCAAATTAGTGAGCCTACTGAATGCTTCTTCCCCCAATCTGCTATCTCTTATATCCTACCGCCTCCATTCCCTTACTTTCTAGTAGGGCAAGATGGATTTGTATGCTTCAGGGGGAAATGTATTCTTATTTCCCAGTTGCATGTAAAAAAACAATTTTTTTAACATTTGTTTTTAAAACTGATTTCCAGATTCTTTCCCTTCTTACCTCTTCACCTACCCCCACTGGGAAGACAAGCAATTCAATATTGGTTGTACCTGTGTAGTTATGCAAAATGTTTCCATAGTAGATATATTTCAATAGACTAACTATATTTTCCTCCATCCTATCCCACCCCCCACTTATTCTGTTTTCTACTTTGACCCTGTCCCTTTTCAAAAGTGTGTGCTTCTAACTACCCTCTCCCCCAATCTGCCCTCCCTTTTATCATTCCCTCTCTTATTCCTTTCCCCCCTACTTTCCTGTAGGGTAAGATACCTAATTGAGTGTGTATGTTATTCCCTCCTTAAGCCAAATTCAATGAGAGTAGGGTTGACCAATTCCCTTTCACGTTCCTGTTCTTCCCCTCCATTGTAACAGTTTTTTCTTGCTTCTTTTGTATGAGATAAATTACCCTATTCTATCTCTCCCTTTCTCCTCTCGTTATATTCCTCTCTCACCTCTTAATTTTCTTTTTTAGGTATCATACTTTTCTATTCAACTGATCCTGTGCCATCTGTCTACATATACACACACTCACATATGTATTTGTACACACATATACCCTCCTACTATATTCCCTTCAACTATCCTCATACTGAGAAAAGTCTCGTGAGTTACAACTATCATTTTTCCATGTAAGAATATAAATAGTTCAACTTTAATGAGTTCCTTATGATTTTTCTTCCTGTTTACCTTCTCGTGTTTCTCTTGCTTCTTGTATTTGAAAGTCAAGTTTTCTGTTCAGCTCTGATTTTTTCATCAAGAATACTTGAATGTCCTCTATTTCATTGAATGACCATATTTCCCCTGAAGCATTTTGCTGGGTAGTGATTCTCAGTTTTGAAAAAAAAACCTCAGTTTTGCTGGGTAGGTGATTCTTGATTTTAATCCTAGCTCCTTTGACCTCCATTATATCATATTCCAAGGCTGTCAATCCCTTAATGTAGAAACTGCTAGATCTAGTGTTATCCTGATTGTGTTTCCACAATATTCAAATTGTTTCTTCCTGACTGCTTGTAATATTTTCTGCTTGACCTGGGGACTCTGGAATTTGGCTATAATATTTCTAGGAGTTTTCTTTTTGGGATCTTTTTCAAGAGGCAACTGGTGAATTCTTTCAATTTCTATTTTGCCCTCTGGTTCTAGAATATCAGGGCAATTTTTCTTGAGACTTTCTTGAAGGATGATTTCTAGGTTCTTTTTTTGATCGTGGCTTTCAGGTAGTCCAATAATTTTTAAACTATATCTCCTGGATCTATTTTCCATGTCAGTGGTTTTTCCAATGAGATATTTCACATTGCCTTCTATTTTTTTCATTTGTTTGGATTTGTTTAATAGTATCTTGATTTCACATAAAGTCATTAGCTTCCAATTGCTCCAATGTAATTTTGAAGGAATTATTCTCTTCAGTGAGTTTTTTAAATTCCTTTTCCATCTGGGCAATTTTTCTTTTAAAGGCATTCTTGTCCTCATTGGCTTTTTAGTCCTCTTTTGCCATTTGAGTTAGTCTATTTTTTAAGGTGTTATTTTCTTCAGTATTTTTTGGAGTCTGCTTTAGCAAATTTTGACTCACTTTTCATGATATTCTTACATCATTCTCATTTCTCTTTCCAATTTTTCCTACACTTCTCTTACTTGATTTTCAAAATCCTTCTTGAGCCCCTCCATGGCCTGTAACCAATTCATATTTTTCCTAGAAGTTTTTGATGCAGGAGTTTTGACTTCATTGACTTCTTCTGGTTCCCTGTTTTGATCCTTTTTGTCCCCAAAAAAGGATTCTATGGTCTGATTGTGCTTCCTCTGCTTGATCATCTTGCCATATTACTTGACTTTTGAGCTCTTTGCCATGGTAGAACTCTGCTTCCAGAGTAGAGAGAGCTGTATCCCAAATTGCTGGGGTTTTCACAAATGTTCTCAAAGGTCTGAGGAGAGTGCCCTCACTATAGCCACCACAAGCTCTGTCACACTGGACTTTTTCACCCCAGGACCACCACCTAAGATAGCAACGCAGATCTAAGCAGGTCAAAGGAAGAGTGATTACCCTCATGGTGAATGGTCACTTGTTCCGCCTATGATCTGCAGGCCAGGAGCTCTGGAGGCAGCCATGTGATAGCAGCTGAAGCCATCATGCCTCCACCACCTCTCGCCCCAGGGGCAGGGGACAGACTGTGCTCTTCCTTCACCCAGTTCCAACAGAATTCCCCACTGACCTTTAAGTTTCTCTTTGGCATTTATGGGTTAAGAAGTCTGGAAACCGCCACAGCTGCTGGTGATTCACTCTCCTGAAGTCTGCTCTGGCAGGTCGGTGCCACTGGTCAGGCCACACCGGGTCTGGACCCAGGCAGTTCACACGGGACTGTGCTCAGCTCCCAGCTCAGTGTGATAGACCCTTCCTGTCGGCCTGTCAGGCTGCCATCAGCAGGAGATTTGTTTCTCTCTGTCACTGTGTGGGTTCTGTAGCCCTAAAACTTGTTTAGAGTCATATTTTACAGGTATTGGAGGTGGTTGGAGTTGGAGGTTATGCAAGTTCCTGCTTTTACTATGCCATCTTGAAACTAGGGACTTCTTATGAGGTCTTTATTAGAAATAGGCTTTCCCTGACTAGAAGAGTCAGTGCCTATTCCTGAATATAGCAAGTTTCTTTACATTTATTTATAGGCCTACACATGTTGGAAATCTTTCTTAGAATTCTAAAATCATAGAATCTTAGAGTTGAAAGAGACCTTTGTGATACTCTTAACCATCCAACCCTTTCATTTTACAGGTGAAAAGATGGAGGCTGAAGAAGTGAAAATGACTTGACCAAAGGGTTGAAATTGAGACATGGGGGTGGGGCGACTAGGTGGAGCAATGAGTAAAGCGCCGGCCCTGGAGTCAGGAGGACCTGAGTTTGGTTCTGGCCTGAGACACTTAACACCCACACAAAAATACTAGCCATGTAACCTTGGGCAAGTTACTTAACCCCAATTACCCTCCAAAAAGGCAAAAAAAAAAGAAATTGAGACATGGGTCACTGTGAGTCAGGTCAAAGTAGCCTGCAACTGATCTGGGATACAAGTCATTGTCCATCCCATCAGACTATAAAAGCAAAATCAAAACCTTTCCCTGATATTAGAATTTACTACTGAAGTTAGTGTATATGTGACCAGTCTTCAAGTGACTGTGTAGACCTTCAGGAAACAAATTTGATGGTGTTGGAAGCTTAGAAAGAAAGATTGGATGGGTGGATGGATGAATGGATGGATGGATGGATGGATGGATGGATGGATGGATGGACAAAGCAATTATTAAACATTTACTTTGTGCCAGGCCTTGTGCTAAGTGCATGTCAATCCCATCCCCTTAGGGAGCCTCCATTCTAATAAAGGAAGTCTGAACATGAAGTGGAGCTGAAAGAGGGATGCTTAATGTGACATGGAAAGGAAATGTAGTAGTAGTGGATTCCAAAGATCCATTGGGGAGGGAAAAGAGGATGATGGCTGGCATAATTTGAATGTGGCCAGGAAGTCTAGTTATCATGAATTTGTGGGGTATGTTTGCATATGTGTTTGCATTTGTGTGTGTATGTGTGTGCACCTGGATACACTGATGTGTCTTTAAGGAGATGTGCTCACTAGCATATGCTATGAATTACATAAGTGAAAGTGTCAGCCAGTGACAATGGTAAATTTGCATTCATATATATCTGTGTGGTTATATCCAATTGAAGACTCTTTGGTCAGTTCAAGGAAAAACCCTCCTTCCAGATTCCCTGAAAAGTTAGGAGACCAATTTGTGTGAAAAGACTTAGAGCAGACCCTTGTGCACCAAACTTGACTGTGGAAACAGAACACAGGGGTGGGAGCAGATTGGGACAGTGCCTGTCTGGGTAGGTTCTAGAGAGATTGAGATACCCATGACCATAGCACTGAGGGCTAAGTTGATAAGTCCTAGAAAGATATCATAACTGAATTGTTGGGTTCAGTCCCCAACAAAGTAAAAAGGAAAGAGGAAGCTCAGACAGAAGCCAATGAGAAAGTATACAGGTCTTCCATAAGGTGACACAAAGTCACATGGTAGACTAGTAATCTTTTTGCCCCTGATACTTTCTAGCTCATCTTTTTCATGGATGCAAGACACCCCAACATATGAAGTACTGAAAAAAGAATTCTGAGTAAATGATAATCTCCTTTCTATGCAAAGATAGGACTGCCTGGAGGAGAAGATAGATTGGGGTGAGAGAAACAGGTCTAGGAAATCATCTTCTCAAACCCAAATGGGAAAACGGCAACTATCTCCATAATGGGATGGCCCTCCAGCATGCTCTTCAATATTCATGTAAGGATTATCAGTATTTGGGAAAGTGAAGAAAGGCTTTTTGTAGTGTGCTTCACACATAATTAGCAAATGTGACATTTTCCTCTGTAAGCACAAAAAAGTTTTTCTCTGATGTAAGACTACACTTTATGGTTTGGGGACTGCTTTTTCTGTCCCTGATATCACACTCTAAGATGGGAGAACTGACTGCAAATCGAAGCTCTAAGTGAGGACATGAGTCTTGAAACATAAGTTTAGATAGGCTTCACTACAGAGACACGGGATAGCTTTGTCTTCTTCCTCCACATCCAATCAATGTATGTAAACATAGACACTCACCTTGTCACTGTCCAGTTAGCAATGACAAAGGACCAGAGTTTCTACCAGGGCAAATAATTGTTCTTATCTGATGCCGATCCATGATGACTATAAAATCCATTTCACAACTCAGCTCTTCTAGGAAACCTTTCCAGATTAACTACAGCTAAACTCTCACCATAGAATCATAGCTCTAGATCTAGGAAAGATCTCAGAGGCCATTTAGTTCAATTCCTCATTTTATAGATTAGGAGAATGAAGTCCATAAATATTAGGTGACTTACAACCATATAGATAGAATCATTAACCCTCCCCTTTTTCTTTATTTATTGTGTGCATGTAGGTATGTGTTTGGGAATGGGAAGCACCAAGTGAATAATTTTCATTTTTATGTACCCCTGTACACCTTTTCATGGAGTCCTGTGCATGTCTTTTAACAAATTCTCCATAAAGGATCCATCCAACAGACTGAAGATCTTTCTCTTGTTCATTTACTAAGAGGATATCCTTCATTCACTAGCATCTCAAGAATACCAATGTATTATTCTGACTGTTGGTCTGATTGCTTACCCTTTGACATGAATGATCTAGTTTCTAGTTACCCATGTGATAGAATCATAGATTTAGAGTTGGAAGAACCTTTAAAGGTCATCTAGACTAGTGGTGTCAAACACAAATAGAAATGGCATATTGATCGAAAAATACAAATTAACATTATCTATGTTATATTATATTTTTGTTTATGTTGTTAAATATTTCCCATTTACAGTTTAATCTGGCTCAGGTCTCACTCAGGAGTTTTGAGAGGAGAGAGCTTACAGACAAGAGTTTGACCCCTCTGAGCTAAACTAACACTCTCATTTTACAATAGAAGAAACTGAGGTCTAAGGAAGTCAAATGAGTTGGCCAAAGTCATACAAATATTAAATGGCAGAGTTAGAATTCAAATTCAGGTCTTCTGACTCCAGATCCAGCACCTTATTCCCAGCACAATTGCTTCAAAGTACCTCAATACATTTATACATAAAGGATAATGTACATACAAAGATATATTTATCTCTATTTATCTATCCATCTAGTCCCCCACCCCTGCCCCAGTAGATCATATGTTTGTCTAAGAAGTTTTTATCAGTGTTATGAAAGATATCCTTTGTAAAGTCCAAAAAGAAAAAAAAAGCTAAGCAACAGGGAGGATCTCAAAGTGTTCCTTTCTACAAACTGTACAATACTAAATGCAGGGAACATGAAGCAAATCTACCTCAGTGAAATAAGCAGTATAACAGACATTGGTATAACTATCCATACTGGAGGAATAAAATAGATGCAAAATGTATACTGTCCAGCTTATGACATAGTGCTGAATAGCCAAATAAGACTGGTCCTTCAATATAAAAATATTGGCAGTTATAGCAGATGGACAACGAAGCAGGCACAAAATTCCATACTAAGAAGGCAATCAGACTTGACAGTTTTGGGGGTATTACACAGCACTTTTGATTATTCTAGGTTACTTATAACTATAAAATCTCATCTCCTTAACACTAATGTTGTCCCAGCAATTTTGTGACTGAATGATGGTGCAACAGATCTAGGAGGAATCAGAATTTCAAATAAATAACCAAAGAAAAAGACAGAGGAAAGATATATCGGAGGTATGAAAAGGCTGAAGTATATTAATAATGATCACTTTCATGTTTTCAGTTCATGTGGGAACTTTCAGCTTCAACATCAAAACCTTAATTTTTTTTATTTTAAGAGCTATTGGAAATCTTTCTAAAATGTAGTGCTTTCAAATTGCCTTAGTAAACACAGAAGGCCAAAGAGTAATTTAATAGTTTTTGAATGCTCAGCAACATTATTATGATATCAGCAGGGTTCTACCTTAATAGTGTGATACACTCAAAATCTATTAAAGTCAGCTAGATTCACAGAATGCCTCATCCCCAACCTACATGCAGGAACTACTCCACTTTCAGTGTGAAAGTGTGGCACAGTAGTGTCCTTTTAGCACTGGTTGCCCCTTCTTCTGTAAATGACTGCTTTCCATCTGTCAATTCTTGCCAACATACTGCTCCCCATCTATGATCACTTGTAATCTTCCCTGATATTACTGTTACCCATTGCTTTCTCCCTTTGCTTCTCTATTCTTTTTTTTTCCTTCTCTTTTCGTTTACTCTCCCTTCCCCTCTCTCCACATTTCTCAGCTTTGGAATTAAGGGGATTTGGCTCTCACAATTCCTGTCAGCCAGTGTGAGAGCATTCCTTTCCTTCTGATCCTCAGAATGACTAATCATATTAATCACATACATCCCTCCATTCTTCCACCATTTTTGTCAGTGTTTACTACTCAAAGTCATTTTCTGTTCCCCCGACCCCTGTTTGGTGCTACATTAAAGTTCTACTCCAATGACTCATGCTGTAATCGAAAGATCACCCTGAACTCTCAAAGACTGTCAGTAAAACACAAACTCTAGCAGTAACGACCAAGTAGGAAAGTCTTTGAATACATTCCCAGTAATAGACTATATGCCTGTAATCCAAGGACTCAGCCTAGTAAGGTCTGAGATTCTCTATTTAGAGGTTAGACTTGTGGTGCTGGTTTTTAAAAAATACCACAACTTTGATGGGATGGAGCCAAGATGGTGAAATAAAAGCAGGAACTCACCTGAGCTCTCCCAAATTCTCCTCCTAACAACTTAAATAATGCCTCAAATCAAATTCTAAAAGGGCAGAAACCAACAAAAGGTCAGGGTGAAACAGTTTTCTACTCCAAGACAACTTAGGAGGTTGACAGGAGAGGTCTGTTTTATCAGTGACAGTAAGGCCTGGAGAACAGTACAGCAATAACTAAATAGAATAATAATAATAACAACAACACTTTAAGGTTTGCAAAATGCTTTACAAATACAACCTCATTTAATCCTACACAACAACCTTGGGAGGCAGATAATATCACCTCCATTTTACAGATGATGAATTAAGGCAGACAGAAGTTAAATGCTTTTCCCAGGGTCACACATTTAGTAAATATCTGTGGTGGTATTTGAACTCAAGTTTTCCTGACTTCAGGTCCAACCTCCTTACCAATGAGGAGAAAAGGTAAGGGTAGGGGAGAGGAATGAAATAAGCATTTAAATAGTGCCTCCTGTGTGCCAGATGCCATGCTAAGCACTTTACAACTATTATCTCATTTGATTCTCATAACCCTGGGAAGTAGGTGCTGTTCGTTTTACAGTTGAGGAAACTGAGGCTAAACGAGGTCAAGTGACTTGCCCAGGGTCACGCAGCTAGTAAGTAACTAAAGCTGAAGTTGAACTCGGGTCTTCCTGGCTCTAGACCCAGGAATCCATTACACTGAGCCTTCTAACCAATAGATATAACCCACCACATAAACAATAACTCTTGAGGGATCCTCAATAAATTTTAAGTATAAAGGGTTCCTGAGACTAAAATATTTGAGAACCAGCACTCTATAATAACAATTCAGACCTTACAGTGTTTTCATCAACACTATACTATGAGGTAGATCAGCCAAGAATTTTTATTTTTATTTTACGGAGGTGGAAAATGAGCTTTAGAGAGACTAAATTACTTGCCTGGGGACACACAACTCTGCTCAATGGCAAAATCATACAAAGAAGGAGGAAGCATAAGGCTACTCTCTTCACAGATAGAAACTACAACTCCCCACCCCCACTACCACCACCACCAAATGCTGGTGACCTTGCATTATTTAATAACATACAAAAATTATTATTTTTTAAAGAAATCAGGGTTAAGTAACTTGCTCAAGGTTACATGGCCAGTTATTTCTGGGCGTGGTGCTGAATATCTGAGCCCGGATTTGATCCAGGTCATCCCGAAACTGGAGCTGGTGCTCTTACTCGCTGAGCCACCTGGCCACCCCAAAAATTATTTTTTATTAGCAACAAAATGTAGCTTTAAGAAGAAGAAGAAATCATTACATAGTGGAGTGATCAGAGTCAGTTAGAATTAGAAAAAAGTGATCTTTAGAGGATGCATAGGAAATCACTCACTCCCAAAACTTCAATTCTCACCCCATCCAGTCTAAATGATACCCCAGTCATATCTTTAGTTTGGATCTTACTACAGATGTTATTCCCAAGCACTGATCTCTTACAGATATGAAGACAGGGTTTAAATGTCAAGGACTTCATGGAAATATGGCCCTGAACGTCTGCCCTCACACTGAAACTGTTAGTGAAGCCTGAAAATAAAACTGTCACAGCAAAGAATCATGGGACTGATGATTAATCACACAGGCCTGGGCACAGTTTACTATAGCCAGCATATGCCTCCTTTTCCTTCTCCTCCTCTCATCCTGGGCCTGAGGGGAATGTATACACACTACATATGGTTACACTAAAATTATGGTTTTTATGAAAAATATGGCTTCCAAAGACAAGCTCTCAGTGAGAAATTGCTCTTTTTATGGTTTTGCACAGGCATAGGAAATTCCCTTCCTGCTGTGACTTGAAGCAATATTTTTATCTCCTTTGAACATATACACAAACATGTACATTCTCTCTCTCTCTCTCTCTGTCTTTTCCACATTTTTATCCCCTTCTGCTCCCCTTTTTCTCTGTCTCTCTTTTATTCTGTCTTTCACTCTCTCTCCCTCTCTCCCTACTTCATATTGTACCCTCTCTCAATCCAACTTCATCTCAGCAAGAATTGCAACATGTGTGAGTCAGAATGATTTCACTCTATTATTACCATAACAGACCAAGTTAGAAGGGAACTTCAAGATGACTAAGTTCAACTTCCTTGTTTTATGGGTCAGGAAAATGAAGTCAGAGACTTGAAATGCTTATGTGGCCTAAAGCCATAGAGGTGGATGTGGCAGAGCCAGAATTTGAACAGACATCCTCAGACTATACATCTAGCACATTTTATATTTTACCATACTGGCTTTTAAAAGTGCCAGCAAGTGTAGGACCAGAAATCAAGTACCCTGAGTTCCAGCTTTATCTTCCTTTGACTATACCGTGTTTCCCCGATAATAAGACCTATCCCAAAAATAAGCCCTCCCCTTACTGTGTAAGATTCCTCTAAAATAAGCCCTCCCCCGAAAATAAGCCCTATTGAGATTGCTACTGTAGTGAAGGTGATCCCCTGCGCTACACGCTACATTATGGTACCCTCTGTATGCACCGCCCCCCCACTCCCATGAAACGCACACCGCGCTCCGAGCTGCATCCAATCAGAGCTGCAGCAGTGAGCGCGTCATCCTGTTCTTCCCCAGTGATTTGCTTATTGAATAAAGGTACATTTTTTTGTTCACATTTACCTGTTTATTAAAATTGCTGTCAATGTTCATTAAAATAAGCCCTCCCCTGAAAATAAGCCCTCTGGTGTTTTTCTGTCCAAAAAAAATAATAAGACAGTGTCTTATTATCGGGGAAACACAGTATAATGCTGGGTTTTCAGGACATGCCGTCTCTCTGAAATATTACATTCCACTTTCTCCCAAAATTTGTGGCTTTCTATTTCACCTTTACTCTTCCCTTGTCAGATACAATCTTATTGATTTTTATAGGTCTACTTTTTCCTATATTCATTCCTGTCCAATCTATCATCATTGAAGCCCCTATCACCTCCTATATGGATGAGTTCAATAGTGTCCTAATTGGACTACTTGCCTCCTACCTTGTTAGTCTAATAATAATAAAACAAATAGGAACTTCTTTGGTGATTTCATTGGTACAGAGAATTCCTGGGTGAAAAAAAATGCCATCTTAGCACCTTCTCCAAAAGTCATGGTCTTAGAAAGTTGTCTAGAGTCTTAACTTCCCCAGAATCACAGAGCCAGATGGAAACTTAAGCCCAAGTTTTTCTGGCTCTAAGGCTAACACTCTATCCTTTATAACACAATGCTTTTATAATAGTAACCTCAAAATATTATTGCAAATTCAACAAATACTAGAATTGGAGTATCATCTCAAACAGCTCTGTGATCCTGCGCAACTCCCTTAAGCCTATTTGTCTCATTCTCCTCAAATGTAAAATGAGAAGGAAATGGCAAATCATTCTATTATCTTTGCAAAGAAAACCCCAAATGGAATCACAAAAACTAAAACATGACTGAAATGACAACCAACAACACAGACAAAACCATTATTTACTATAACGCTGATATAATGATTAAAAAAATTTAACTATTATGTTTTTTTATCAAGGTCCTCATACTGAATCTGGGTATTCAACCTCTGTTCCACTTGGAATATAGAGATCTAATGGAAGAAATCAAAACTATATGGAATTAGGATGAAATACCTATCATCCTGTAAAGCCATGCACAAGCAGTTTTCCAGAGGACTGCTGCTGTGAACAGCTTTTAAGATTCTGATTACATAGTATAATGAACTCTCTACTTATTCAATAAAAAATCAGAGCAAAACATTAAACAGAAAATCAAGATACTGCATTCACAATGTTACAACTTATCACAGAAAATCAAAATACAGCATTCACAATGACTTATCACTAAAACGGCCACATAGTGGTCACAATAGTTTTCAACAAAGTACAATCATTTAATCAATCACAAAAATTCTTAATTCAATCACAAAGTAGAAAAATCAAAAGTTCTCTACCCCTATGTCACAGTAAACCATAATCTTCTTAGTCAATACACAGTATCCAAGCAAAGTCTTCTTTCAGCTTGACTCCAGGCTGGCCTTCAGCTTCCATGGTTTCTCTTCCATGGTCCCATCTCCAACTGTCACCTGGGTTCAAAGTCAGGCAGCTACCAGTTCCTTGTCCAGCTACTTGTCCAGTTCTTCATCCAGTTCTTATTCCATATTGAAGTTCATAGTGTCCAGTCCACTTCAAGCTCTTCCCAGTTCCTGTTTCTGGGAAGACAAAGCTTGACAGAGCCACAATGATATTCATATACATTGCTGACACCATCATCAATTCACTATCTGCCTGTGAAATCAACTCAGACCCACCAACAAGGTCTAAGAGGTCAGCACAAATCATCAGTAAAGTCCCAGGACCTCCAAAACCCTCCTCCAGGACTTCGGTAAACATACAACCAGAAAATCCTTTTTCAGGGCTTCCAGTAAGGTCCCGTGGCTTCTGTACAAAGTATCACAAACAAACATCAACACAGACAGAGAAGACAAACAGAGTGCATGGATACCACAAGTCTTCTCCTTCTTGACTCTGCCACCACAAGAGTCTTCTTCTCAATTTTTCCATCTCTGGCCCTGGGGATCTCCTTATAAAGTCATTAGCTCCTCCCCAGGAGTTCACAAGTTCTAGGGTTCATAAGTGTCACGGGAATGTAAATTTTTAAGATCTTCCCTGCCTCTAGGCTTAAGAGCACCCCAGGGGTGGGAGGCTGGTTTCTCAGGAGATACTTTGTGATTGGGCAGTGGGTCAAGAAGGTTGTTACATTCTCTGAGCCAGGAGAAGGCTATATAAGCCCTGATGTGAGGCTTTGTTTGGGGGCTCACTTTGAGAAGTGTTCTGTTATTTGACCAGATGAGATTCTGGGCAGCCGTTGTTGAGAGCCCCCCAGCTTTGAAAACCCAGATGTTGATGCTTCCCTCTCTGGTAACTGGATTAGGTATGGATGTATGTAATGGTTGGGCAGTTTGGAAGCCTGTCTTCTAAAATGTTCTTGTAACTTATACTTGTAACCTCTGTATACTCTGAAGTTCAGTTCAGGGTGCTGACCTTTTCCCCCTGAACTAGGTAAATGATATATGTTTGATTGATTAAAGTAAGCTTGTTAACCCATTTTGAGTTGCTTTCCTTTAGCAAAGCAGATCCAAGAACCTGTGTTGGCAGCCACCTTGGGGGACACTGGGGTGCTTGCCTCTACAATAAATTGTGGGATTCACATGTTCTGTTCCTTGACAGACTTGATACAAGGCTCAAAAGAAACTTGAACTGAACAAGGTGTGAACTACTTCCCCTGGTACAGTTCCAAAGATGCTTTCAGTAAGCCTACTGAAGATGAGCTTACATCCCAATTCTTTCACTCAAACACCAAAAAAGCAATCATTTTAATTGAACATGCAAGGGTTAGCCCAACACTATATATAAAATAATAATGATGACTGGTCAAAGAACTGTTTCTTTTTACATTCCAACAAGATATCAAGAATTTGAATAATATTAATAATATATGACATTTACATAATGCTTCAAATTTTGTATAACTCTTTAAACATATTTGATCTTTGAAATGTGCCTGTGAGCTAGGTACTACAGGTATTTTTATCTGCATTTTAAAGATAAGGAACCTGAAGGTCAGAAAGGTTAATTAAATTTTACCATTGTAACACAGTGCAAGAAGTAAGATTGAAAGCCGAGTTTCCAGACTCCATACTAGCAGTCATGCTACTCTCCCATTCTGCCTCCCCAATCCATTTCATAATAGTCCATCAATCATTAAGCATTTATTTAGTATCTACTTAGCACAATGCCAGTACTATGCTAAATTCTGGAAATAAGCCCTCAAGGACCTTATAATGTAATGGGGGAGAAAGCAAGCAAACAAATATGTACAGACAAGCCATATAAAGAACAAATAGAAAATAATTAAAGGGAAGATATTCGAAGTAAGAGAGATTGGGAACAGCTTTTTGAAAAAGGGGCCATTTTAGTTGGAAGGAAGCCAGGGAAATAAGTAGGCAGAGATGAGGAAAGAGAGCATTCCAAGTGTGGTGGATAGCTAGTGAAAATACCTGAGCCAAGAAATGGAGTGTCTTGTTCATGGAACAGCAAGGAGGCCAGTGTCACTGAATACAAGAGTACATATCAGAGATTAAAGTATAAGAAGACTGGGAATATTGAGGGCAAAACATTACATTTTGAAGGACTGTGAACACCAAACAGAATTTGTATAGGATCACAGAGGTAATAAGGAGCCACTTGAATTTATTGGGGGTGGGAGGAGGGACATGGTTTAGACTTTTGCTTTAGGAAACACTTTGTCACTGAATGGAGGATAAACTGGAGTAAAGAAAAACTTGAGGCAAGCAGATTCACCAGGATGCTGCTACTACAATATTCCAGGCATGAAGTGATAAGGACCTGAACTAGAGTGGTGGCAGTATCAGAAGGGAGAAGGGGAACCTATCTGAGAGATGCTACAAAGGTAATATGGCTAGAACTTGTCAATAATTTGGATATGGGACAGGAGGGGGGCAATGGATAGTGAGGAATAGAGGATGACACCTAGGTTGTGAGCCTAGGGGATGGTGCTACCCTTGGCAGTAAGAGAAAAAAATGGAGGGAAGAAGGGTTTGGAGGGAAAGATAATAAGGTCAGTTTTAGACTTGTTGAATTTAAGATGTGTACTGGACATACAGTTTAAGATTACTGAAAGACAGTTGGAGATGTGAGATCAGAGATCAGCAAAGAGATTAGGGCAGGATAGACAGATCTGTGAATCATCCATATGAATATAGTAATTAACTCCATGGCAGCTGATGAGGTTTCCAAAACACATAGTATAGAGAGGGGAGGACGCAAGATAGAGTCCTATGTAAGAACTATATATAGTAGGTGAGAATTGGATGAACACCCAGTAAAAGAAATCAACATATTAAGCATCCTGAAACTTCCCTTTGAACACATCATACCAGGACTCAGATATCTTCAAAACTTCTTCCTTACCTATGGGACAAAAGGACAATCTCCTTACCCTGGCATTCCAAGCCCCTCCCCCCCCCAATATAGTTCCCATCTCTGTGTCTCCACACTAAAAATAGTCTACTAATTGTTCCTTGAATGAAACACACTTGTTTTTGTACCTCTGACAGAAAATGGAAGGAATCAGTTCCTTGATTCCATGGGTCCATAGTGGATGAGACTGTGTGCAACAGATGCCAATTGAATATGCTTATCACTTGTACCTTTTTCCCAAAAAGGCCCAAGGAATACAACCCCAAGGAGGGACTCTTGGAATTTAGTCACCAAAGTACCTCAGGAAATATCAACGAGAGATGGAGTGATGAAGAATACTTGCTGACCATAACATCTGAGAGTTAAGACAGTCTAATCACAAAGAGGTCCCTAAACTGTTTTTAGACAAAATACACCAGCTTTTTTTAATGAAATTTCCCATATACTTCATTCAATATAAAAGGAAATAAATTCTAGAGTTTATATCTACCTATTGAAAAATCCTAGAAAACCCAAATGAAATATTCCAGAAACCCAAAACTGATTTCCAATTTATAAAGTTACGAAATGTTAGTGTACCCCTTTGACAAACTTCTCATAACCTCTGAGGCAGTATGGGTACTCCAAGTGAGAATCCCTGGAGATGACAGTCAAATAGTCAGTCAAAATTGTAACCTGACTTACCAGTGATGTTTTTTTAAATTATATTTGGCTTGGCTTTTGAGAAGAAGCACTAGGTAGCATATGACAAGTCAGCTTTAGTCTCAGGAAGATCTCAGTTCAAGGTCTACCTTTGACACACATTGACTATATGACTGGGAAAGTCATTAAACCTTTCAGTGCCTCTGTAAGCATTAGTAGAAAGAGGTTTATCACCAAGAGTTCCCTACACTAAGGAAATGGGTCTGGACCACCCTATCCCCCAATTTTTTTTTGTTTTTATATCACCTTTGTTTTTTTATATAATTCTACTCCCTGTCCTTACAACAACTAATAAAAAAAAGAAGAGGGGAGGAAAGCAGATCAGCAAAACTTGCCAATGTACCAACTGAAAAAGACTGTACATAGGGAGTTCCACCACCACAGTTGCCATCTCTCCAAAGAAGGGAGGAAATTTCATTTTCTCACCTGTTCTCCTGAGCTAATGCTGGCCATTATAATTACAATGTTCAGTTTAATTGTTATTGTTCTTTCCATTTACACTGTTTTCGTCATTATACATACAAATGTAAACATATGCATATGCATATATGCATATACATATAAACATGTAATGTATACAAAACATACATATGCGTGTGTTTGTTTATATTATATGCATTTGCTTATATATGTATACATGCATATGTGTTTACACACATACATATATATTTCCTGGTTCTGCCTGCTTTACTCTGTATCAGTACATCTAAGTCTTCCCATGTTTCTTTGAATTTTTCATACAATCATAATAATAATGAGAGCTACCATTGACATGGCACTTGCTATACTAAATGCTTTACAATTGTCATCTTATTTGATCCTCATATTAATCCTGGGAGGTTTATTATTCCTATTTTACAGATGAGACAAACAGAGGGTGAGTGACTGGCCCAAGGTCACACAGCCAGCAAGCTTCTGTGATGGGATTTTAACTTGGTGCTTCCAGAGTCCAGGTCCAGCACTTTATCCACTGTGCCACCTCCACTACATTCAACATATAACAATTGGATTAGATATTCCCCAAACCAACAAACATCTACTTGTTTCCAATTCTTTGTACCACAAAAATTTAGCCATCAACGTATGTGGCTCTTTACCTTCACTAACAACCTACTCTTGATGGTATGTGGAATGTTGATTAATCAAACAAAAGTATTTAATAAAAACTTGTGATGTGTCCAGAGCAGTGCAGACTACTGTGGGGAATGTGAAGGAAAGGTAAGACAGAGTCATTATCCTCAAGGAGTTTACTACATTGTTGGGAAAAGAAGACACATACATATATGTGTGTATACATATATGTGTGTATCTATACATATATCTATATGTCTGTGTATGGGTGTGTCTAATATATATGAAATAATTAGGCAACAAGTTCTAAATTTGGGGTGATTCATTATAAAAGCAATAGGAAGTCAAAGAAGGGAGAGATTGATCACTGTGGACTGGAATAGTTAGGGAAAATTTCATGGAAAAGATGGATATGTGGTAGACCTTGAAAAATGGGGAGAATTTAGATACATGAACCTGAGACTAAAGGATATCTCAAAAGAGTGAGGGAGTGAGAATGAAGGCCCAGAAATGGAAACAAGCATAAAATATACAAGGATCAGAAAAGGGTTTAATGTGGATGAAGTAAGTTTGCATGAGGATCTGAGCAGTAGATATGGTTGGATAGATAGATTGGGACCAGATCTGACAATTTGGAAATTTAGCCCTATAGAAAGGAGGGAGCCATCATAGGTTCTTGAGCAAGGAAGTAGCATGATAAAAGCCTTGTTTTAGAATGTTTAATCTGGCAGTGTATAAGATGGATAGTATCATATGGGGTTTCATTTTCTTTTCCTTTACTTCAATTACTTGACCTGATCTTTTTTCACTTCATTTCTCCCCACCCATAGCAAAGAAATGTCAGATCTCATTTTATTTCACAA
>NW_027185612.1:4817195-5034570 GCF_028583685.1 Petaurus breviceps papuanus | reverse complement strand
AGCTACAAAATTTACATGTTGAATTTGTTGTGTGGTTGGAAAGAACAAACTGTATGTGATAGAGACTCAAAGATTCACGTGGAAACCTCTCCCTTTGTTCTGCAATGTATAAGATATGTTCATTTTGTTTGGTGTTTGGCAAGTTCAGTAAAATAAAAAAAGAATGAAAGGATACAATGGAATCCCTCCCAAAAAATGAGGCAGTATGGTAAAGCTAAAAAGGTCTCAATTTAAATTCCAACTTTTCCTTTGGAGCAGACTCTAACTCAACACACTATGTGACCCTAGGAAAGTCACATATCTATCACTGGATCAAGCAACAAGCATTTATTAAGTGCCTGCTATGGGCTAGACACTGTGCTAAGCTAACTGATCATCTGAAGCAAGACAATCCCTGCTCCCAAGGACTCACAGCCTCCTGGGAGAGACAACATGCAAAGTATGTAAATCACAATACATGCAAGATAAACTGGGGGTAATCTCAGAAGGAAGGCACCAGCATTAAAGGAGATTAGGAAAGTCTGTTTGTAGAAGGTGGGATTCAGCTGAGACTTGAAGGAATTCAGGGGAGCTAGGAGGCACAGGTAAGGAAGAAGAGTGCTCCAGACCTGGGGGGCAGCCAGTGAAAATGAATGGAGTTGAGAGATAAGAGTATGTTGCTCAAGAAACAACAAACAGACCAGAGTCACTGGATTGTGGATTATGTGTCATGGGGCAGGGATAGGGTGCAAGACATAAAGAAACTAGAAAAGTAGGAGAGGACTGAGTTATAAAGGCCTTCAAAAGCCCAACATTTTCTGTTTAATCTTGAAATTTGTTGAGAAGCAATGGAATTTATTAAGTAAAGGGGGTAACATAATTAAAACTGGTTTTTTTTTTTTAAAGCAATTGGGGTTAAGTAACTTGCTCAAGGTTACATGGCCAGTGATTTCTGGGTGTGGTGCTGAGTGTCTGAGCCCGGGATTCGATCTCCAGGTCATTCCAACACTGGAGCCGGTGCTCTTACTTGCTGAGCCACCTAGCCACCCCATTAAAACTGTTCTTAAAGATCAGTCTGACAGTTGAGTGGAAGATGGACTGGAGTGGGGGGGGGAATTGAATTTAGGAGACCAACCAGAAGGTTATTTAATAGTCCCAGTGTAAGGTAATAGAGGGGAGGGGAGGTGGCAGTGCAAGTAGAAGACAAGGGGCTTATAAGAAATATGTTAGGAAGGTAGAAACAAGAGACTTGACAATAGATTGGATATGGGGGGTGAGAGTGAGGAGATGAGTTTGACACCTAAATTTTGAGCCCTGGTTAATGTTGGGATGGTGGTCCCCTATGAGGTATTTCTCTGGGTCTCAGTTTCTTCATCTATAAGATGAGAGATTTTAGCTAAATGATTGCCAAGGTCACTTCTAGTGCTAACATTCTATTAATCTATGATTTTGTGAGTGGTGGGTAGTTCTCATAACGTCCTTTTAGACTACATTGTCAGAGGCATCTGGTATTAAAAGCTCCTGCCATCTAGCTTACAAGGTCATGCTCCTTGCTCCTGTCAAGTAGGAGAGGAGCATTTTCCATTAACTGACTGATCAGTCTGACTGTGCTCTTGGCTGCAGTCGAGAGACAAGAGGAAAGGAAGTCATCTTCCTCCATGCCAGGGCAGTTTAGTACATCTGGAATTTAAAGAAATGTCACCCCTTCAAAAAATGTATACTCAAGGAGAAAAATGCCTTGCCATTGTACCCTGCCTGAATCACAGTATGAAGGGTTCTCTGGGGTCATGACACTTTATTACATTGCTAACCAACCAAGACAAATCACAATTGTCCTCTTCCTGGAAGAAAAACCATTCTCTCCCATTCGTATCATTTCTTTCTTAATGCTACCGTATCCTTTCTTACATAGCTCTTCTCTGTTAATGACTTTGAACTCTAGGTGACCCAATGGGGAAAGTGTTCCATCCACTGCCCAAAGAAAAATGTATGTCTAGTGGTAGCCTCCCCCTGAAGAGGAAGGATGCAGTTGCTTCCAGCCACCTAATTTCATTCAACTTGTTCTAATTCGACTCAACGTGTTTTTATTTTTTTTTTCTGAAATACTTAATTCCAGAATTGGGTCTGGCCATCCTATAAGAAGAGGATGAAAAATCCCTGTGGAATCATAGTCTTAGAACTAGAAGGGCCCGTAGAGATCATCTACTGTGGTACAAGCTTGTCATTTAATTTAACAGGGGAGGATACTGGGATCCACAAAAAGCAAGGACAGTGGTGGGGAAAACACTAGCTTCTTTCAAAGCACAGCTCAGGCAGCACTTTCTACATGATGCCTTTCCTGGCCCGCCCATGCAATCATCATTGCCGGTCTACTCATTATTATTAGTTATATAGTTAATTATTACTATTAGTGCTGGCTCCCTCTTTTTTTAGCTTAATGGTTTTATTTTTTATTTTTTTAATTTATGCGATAAAACAATCATTTTCATAACATAGTACAATAAAAAGATGATTGTACATGAAACTGCAAATCTACTATGCACAGCTTGTTATTCCTTTCAAATACATAACAAAATAATCATGTAATTTTTTTCTTCCTTCTCCCCACCCGAGGGATGGCTACAAATATATATATACACACACACATGCACACATATGTATGTGCATATATACATATATGTGTGTGTATATGTACATATGTATATTAAAATATTCTATGTATACTTCTATTTATTGGCTTTTTTCTGGATACAGATAGCATCTTTCTTCATATGTCCTTTAAAGTTAATTGTTAATTAATATTTATTAATTATTAGTTAATTTCCCTCTTGAAATTATTTCATTTTATTTTGTAAATACTTCACATTTCCTCATCTGTTGTACATGCTGTCTCTTCCTCCCATACAAGTTGGACATAACTTATCAGCTCAACAAAAACCACAGAAACCTGTGAACTGTTTCTCAGAATGGTGTTTTTATATTCATAAGACAAATACAAGTATTACGAAAAAACATAGATTTGTGGAAATTAAGTAATTTTTTCCCATTCAAGTTCATGAACCCTCTGAAATCTACCTACACACCTACTGTTTATGAGTGTCTGGGTCCTATTGAAATAGTCAATAATGTAGTAGTTTTGACACAGAGGCATACAGTAAACAGCAGTACTTTCTAGGGAGCAGTCTAGGATGAGATGCTGCTGACAAAGAGGGCTGGGGGCAGAGTCAGGGGCAACTCACCATCTTCACAGGCTGCAGGGGGATAAAATGACTAGGCTGGTCCCATAGTCAGTGCACTCTAATTACTTTGTCCTGCATGCTCATTATCAACCCACAGCAGTCCTGACAATATCCTGGGGGTTGCATTAAAATTTCCCCTACAGAGGTGCTCATCAATAAACCCTGGAACTGTAAAGACTGAGGGGAATAAAATAATCCCTTAAAGATCATAATTAGGCATGCACGGTACACTCACACATACTCACATACACATGCACATACAACATCATAGAATCAGTATGTGAATAAGTGGCAAACTGATTAATACTAATCAAGTCTGAACAATTTATGCCTCAGGATTAAGTGTGGCCTACATGAATCCCAAAGCACCTAGACATAGGAGAGGGAAGATGCAACAACTCTGAGTCCAAGAAACAGGGAAAGCTGAAGAATGGAATGTTGCTATTGGCTAAGAGAGGAGTTTTCTGAAATTCTAAGCAAAGGCATCCATGATAAAAGTTTTTATTAGGAGTTGGATGAGGATTTCTAAACTTTTCTGAAGAATGGGTTAGAAGAGCCCATTAAACTAATAGCCCACTCTATATAATAATCTTTTTTAAGTCAAATACAATGAAAATAAATTTATTTCACAAAAAAAGCAACAATATGTAGTAGATAAACTAGTAGCCAACTCTGAAACTAGAAAGACCTGGTTGCCTCTGATACATAATACCTATGGGACCCTGGAAAGGATGCTTAACTTCCAAATTCACTAATCAGCTCTCTAAGACTGTAAGTTGCAGGGAAGATACCAACCTGCAAACTCCTGGCAATTCACTATATTAATGAAATTCTAGGACTTGCAGAATTTGAGAGCTTCATGGAAGCTCCTTTGCTATCTATCCCAATCTGTACTACAACATATCCAATAAGTTGCTATCCAACTTCTCCTTGAACATCTCCAAGCCGGTGAATTCATCACCTCTCCAGGAAATCTATTCCATTTCTGGACAGCTCTAACTGCCAGGAAATATTCCTGACATCATTTGTAAATTGGTCCCATTACAGCTTCTACTCATTTCTCCTGATTTTGCACTCAATGGCCAAAAATAATAAGTCTAGTTCTTCCTCCACATAGAAGCCCTTCAAATATATGAAGACAATTATCAGATGTTCTTCCCACATTTCCTGTACCCCCACAAGTCCTTTCTCCTTCTGGCTAAACATGTCCATCTCCTTCCAATTATATTTATATTTCAGGGACTCAAGACCCTTCACTGTATTGGTTGCCTTTCTCTAGACTCTTTCCAGCTTATCAATGTCCTTCTTAAAATTTAATGCCCAGAACTAAACATAATACTCCAGATTCAATTCAAAAATTACTTATTAAATACCTTCCATGAAAATGGCAATGAGTTAAGTATTGGAATACAAAATTAAAACTGAATACAATCTGATAAGCATTAATTACATGCCTTCTATGTGAAAGGTGCTGTCCTGGAGTAGAAATACAAGGGAAAAAACACTGATGTCAAAGAGTTTACAATCCAAATACATATATAAATAGAGAAAATATGATAAAAATTAGAAAATGAGTAAATCCAGAGAAGAGGTCAGAGTAGCCTGAGATATTTAAGGCAGAGCAGGGGGATTGCTTCCAGATCTAGGCACCAGTAAACATACAATGCAAGAAGTGACACAGTGAAAAAGGTTTTAAACTATGAAGTTAAGCAGAGAAATGAGAGTTTATTCTAGGCCTAGGGGAAATCCTATAAAAGTTCCCAGGAAGTGGGAGAATTCAGGACAACTGTATAAGAAGAGAAATTCAACAAATACTCATAAACACCTACTATGTATAAGGCCATACATTACATCATTCGATCTACAAAAAAAAAAAAAAACCAAAAACATAAGGCAAGCACTTCAAGCATTGCTTTCCCCAATTTACATATAAGGAAACTGAGGCTCAAAGGACTTGCCTATGGAAACACAGGCAGTAAGTGTTAGCAGTGAAATTCAAACCCAGGCCTCTCTTGAAGCAAAGTACAGCACTCTTTCCATCAAACTGCCTCTCAAAGGTAAATTGTCCACTTTTGACAGATTCCTAGTTTCCCTATGGAAAAGGTAGGTTAGAGCTGTACTGCAGGTGGCCCCCAAATCTATACAAAGCAAAGATAACCAAGACTCGAGCAAGGACCTTCTTCTTGAACAAAGCTGATGTGACCTAATTTCACAGAGTGATTCCAGGATCATACACTGTATTTCCAAAGCATCACTCCTTTTTCTCTTTCTTTATCATTCACATTGAATCTGATCCTTCCCTCAAGGCCCAGCTTTATGCCCTCTTCTTCTATGAATACTTTCCTGACTAAGCCCACACACACTGATGTCTTCCTTTGGTCGCTGGAATCAGTAACACACAGTCCACATTCTGTCTATACGTTACCTTTTAATGTATTAAATGTATTACCTCTCTTGCACCACTGGCATATATATCTGTGAGATCCTGGACAAGTCACTTAAGCTTTCAGTGCTCTAGGCAACTTTCTAAGGCTGTAAATTTCAGAGATAGTGCCAATATTTTTTGGTAGAGGGACTTTGCTCACCTGGGAGTTCCCTGCACCCAAGAAATCAAAAGTCCAGTTTCCCATCCCTATAGTTCTTTTACTGCCATCAGCTGGCCTATAAGCTCCCTAAGTGTGTTTGGTAGAGGGTAGGAGAAGGGGGATAAATGATAATTATATGATTATTTCAAATGATTATTTTTTAAAACAGGCCTGCTTATCAGTGTTTTGTTCTGTCCTTTTTGTGGTTTGTCCTTCGTTTCTTGAAGAGGACCATGACATCAGGGAGGTGATGCTATGACATGCAATTGAAATGGATTTGAGGGAGGGAGAGCTGTGCAAAGTCACCAGCCTCAATTTCTCTTCCAGCACCATCTGGGTCCAGTGGTCACATATGAATCAGGATGACTGGAAATGGTCCAATGTATATGTATTTCAATGACCTTTTTTTTGGAGGAGGGAGAATATTTTGTATTCACCACTACACCAAGGATAATTTATTAAATATATGTAGACAGCATCGTGATAAATGCTAAAGGATACAGAAGCATAAGAGTAGGTTCTCATTCTCAAGGATATTACAGGCAGGTAAGTACATAGCATGTACAAGTTCTACACACACAGACAGAATGACGCTGTACAAAGCAGGGAATGACAGCAATAACAACAACTAGCATTTATTCAGCACTTCAATGTACGTAAAGCACTTTATGCATGACTTTATTTGAGTCCCACCATAAACCTCTGAGGCAGGTGCTACTACTCTCTGTTCTTATAAATGAGGAAATGGAGGCTCGGCATCACCCTGCTAGGAAATGTCTGAGCTAGGATTTGAGCTGAACGAATAACACAAAGAATTACAGTAGACATTCCGGTGAAGGTAATCAAGAAAGAGTTCATGGACGAAATAGTTTTCACTGAGTAGAAGGATTTCCTAGTCTGAATCTTAGTCTTGTTTTTGGTCGGTGCCTGCTAGGCCTTCTTCCTGTGCCTGTTTACAACTTCCTCTACCAGCTGGCAATTCTCCCTTCATTAAGTCCACCCCAGTTTTGCCTGATGGGAAATGTTTTCATGGTCTCTCTAGACATGAAATTCCTCAGGTCCAAATATCAGGTATTTCCATATAGACATATGTATATATGTGCACACATACACATATGTACATACCCATACATGCATATACACATATATAAGGTAATTTGAGAAAGGAAGGAAATAAGCATTTATATTGCCAGTTACGTGTCAAGCACAGTGCTAAATGCTTTATAAACATCATCTCATTTGATCTTTATAACATTCCAGCAAGGTAGGTGCCATTATTATCCCCATTTCACAGTTGAGGAAACTAAGACAGTGATTAAGTGACTTGCCCAGGGTTACACAGCTAGTAAGTGTCTGAGGCTAGATTTGAACTCGGGTATTTCTGACTTGAGGCCCACATCTCTCTCCACCGAAACATTTAGCTCCCTCAACACTTTTGTTAGGAGCTTGTTGTTGTTGAGTTGCTTTTTACTTATGTTCGACTCTTCATGACCTCATTTAAGGTTTTCGTGACAAAGATACTGGAGTGGTTTGCCATTTCTTTCTCCAGCTCATTTTACAGATGAGAAACTAAGGCAACCAGGGTTAAGTGACTTGTCCAGGGTCACACAGCTAGTAAGTGCCTGATACCATATTTGAACTCTGGAAAATGAGCTTTCCTGACTGCAGGCCCAGCATTCTACCTACTGCTATTCACTCTGTCCACCTAGCTGCCCAATGTTAAGAGCTTAATATGTGCCAACCACTGGGCTATATGTCAATAGGAAGTGATGACAATAGCCACATCTGTGGGTCACTGTTCCCTATTTTGGGTAGCTCATAATACAAATGGAGATAAGAGAATATAAGACAAGAATTGTTTTTAGGGACAATTACTTGTCATTGGATATGTTCAAGCCAAGTCTGAACAGTCATTTGCCAAGGTTAACATGGAATGATTCTGCACTCAGGAGAAGGTTAAATAAGATAATCTTCAAGATCCTCTGCTATTCCCAAGATTCTGTGATTTTGATACCTCTCTTCAAATGTGATCTTTGCTCCCTCTTCCTTCTTAAAAGGAACGGACAATTAAAAAGTCTAGATAGTCTGCACATATCTATATTCTGTCTTCTGGTGGTCATTCTCATTTTATGAGAGCAAAAGAAAGGAAGGGCCATTGCTATGGAAGGGAGAGGCGTATAGGGTAGAAACTTGTCTGTGTCTAGGAAAATAACAGAGACCTGTAAGTGAAGGCTTCGTGTTGGGGGAGGGGAGAGAAAGCAAAGAAGGAAAATAAACTGAAAAGTCTGATAAAGGAGATGGAGTTAGAAGTAAGAGACTCAATGAGAAAAGTACAACAAAGAATCTATGAAGAAACAGAGGGCAAAAGGAAGAGAGAAGAAAATCCAGGAGGAACAAGACAAAGGCATTTGTAAAAAGGATTACTAATTAAAGAACCAAACATTTTAATTAAAGCAAGGCAAGTAGAAAACCAGGATAAAGAAATAAAAATAAAATATGAGAGGTGAAGAATGAGAACCTTGGAGAATATAATTGGAAAATAATCGAGTGAGAGATGGGACCGAGGGAGATGAATGGATTTATTATAGGGAAAACAGCCTTTGTGAGATGTAAAGAAAAAAGAGAAGAAAGAAAGAAGAGGAAATTCATGCCAAATAAAGCAACATACAGAAAGAAATAATTATTGACATGAATGGAGTTGAGTTTTGAACAGTAAAGAGAATTGTTTTCATTGCTCAGTAGGAGCCATCTGTCAAAGTGCTATCTGGAGTGGAAGCTGAAAAAAGGCAGAGCTTGATAATTGAGGAATATCCACTGGTTAATCACCCATGGCCCTTGAAACCATTCTCGCAACTTCCCATAACATGCATCAGGCTGCCTTTTCCGTCTCTCTCCTGCCCTCCTGCCAGGAAGGTTGAATTTTAAACCCCACGCCCATTCCTCCCTTCCAACTCCCTATCCCTGCAGGATCCCTGGCAAGAAACAAAAATCAGAATCCAATCTGAGGGAGGTTTGCAAATAGATAATCTAAAAATAGGATTTACCAAGTAGAATGATTGAAGAAGCATCTGAATGTCTGTCAAGTATATGGGATCAGTACAATTTTCTGAGCATTCCATTAGGATTCTTAGAGGGTGAAGAATGGAGGGAAGTTGCTTCTGCTCAAACAGTGCATGTTGTAACCTTATTCCTTTTGCTCTGTTTTGCTGCTCCATTTTAGCATTGAGCAGGTGACCTCACCCTCTTTTCTGAAAAGGGCCACCCACTGTGACCTTCCACATCTTCCTTCCAACTTTTCCCCCATCTCTTCATTGTTCACAATTTTCTTTAGCCACAAGCGCAAGAGGTGACCTCCTAGCTGTACCCTTAATTTCATTCCCTTTCTTCTCCATGAACTTGAGCCATTAAGGCTTCCCTTTCTCATTCATCTTCAAATTTTCCCTCTCTTTTGGCTCCTTCCTTTCAGGCTACAAATATAATCAGTTTCCTTTCTTCTAAAAATAATCTTCCCTTCCTCTGTTCTTTTACTTATGAAGCTCTCTTGAAGAATAGGACACTCAATGCATCCACTTTCTCATGATTCACTCAATCTTCTGCCCATAGCAGTTTGGTTTGGTCCCCATCACTCTATTGAAACAAGTCTCTTTCTGACCACCAACGGCCTCCTTACTGACAAGTCCACTGACTTTTTTTCTCTCCCATCCATCCTGACTTTCTCTAGACCATGTATTTCCATAATAAAATGTAAGTTTCTTGAGTTCAGGGACTGGCTAACTTTTGCATTTTGACTCTCTTGCACATAGCAATATCTGACACGAAATGTGCCCTTGACATTAATTCCATTTAACACATGATATCCCTTCTCCCTTAAGTTTGATGGCACTGTTCTCTCCTCCTCCTACCTCTTTTATTTCTTTTCCATTTCTTATCTTAGCTTCTCATTCATCTATAGTGTCCCAGATAAGGAAATTCCCCAAGTTTCTGGCCTAGTCCTCTCTTATACTCATTTTAACAATATCTCCACCTATGATCTATTGCTTTAATTATCACCTCTGTGAATGACTCCCAACTCTCCAACACAACATTTCCTAAGAGCTCCATTCCTGTTCATATTCAATTCAATTCCAACTACTTGTGGGATATCTCCTCAAAGTTCTTCCTGTGTTATCATATCTGAAATTGACCTGTTACCTTCCCCCCAGACCTGCCCACCTTGCCTAATGGCACAAATATTATCTCAGTCATTCAGAATTGTAGTGATCATGATCTTTTCTTCTCACCCCTCCCATATCCAATAATTGCCAAGTACTTTCACTTCTAACTCCACAATATCTCACAATATGAACCCTCTTCTCCAATGCCATTTTCCCAATCCAGAATCTACACTGCTTCCTCCATACCCTTCCAGATGAACATATTTCTCCTAGATAGATAGATATACATATAGATAGATATTGATATACATGTATATAGACACATCTAAGTAGATATACACATATCTATATAGGTATATGTGCAGATATGCATATATGTATATCTACGTGTGTGTATATATATCCTTCAATATTCATGACACCTAACACAGTCCCCAATATATGAGACACTTAATGATTGCTGAATTGAATCAAACTGCTCTGTGTTGAAAAGCATCCTATTTTTAGAACAAAGTACGGCAAAGCACTAACTACAACATAATCTTCATCCTCAGAGAGTAATATGTAACTGACTTCTTTAATTCAGCGCCAACAAATGAGCTGACTAGGTTCTCATTTGGTGAATTCCTTGGTTTGCATTAATATTAGTGATAATAAAGCCTTGTGTACATCTGAAACTTTTGATTTTCCAAAGTACTTTGATATCTGTTATCTAATTTGAACTTCCCCTACAAGATAGGCTGAGGTGCTGTGATCTCCAATTTACAAATGAGGAAAGAGACCCAGGGCAGTTAAGTAGCTTACCTAAAGTAACCCAGATAAGCAGCAGCAGGCTACAGAACTCTGATTTAATTCTTAGTCCTATCCTCTTTCCATAACACCTCATCTCTAATGAGTTATATAGCTAAAATAATCATTTTAGGCATGAGAATATCTGTCAAAACAGTCATTTTTTATATTAACTAGAAAAATTTTAAAACTGATATTGCATTCACCATTTAAAAAAATCATTATACCAGATTGGTGTCCTCATTGTCTCTTAAAATAGACTAAAAAGTCCTCAGTATCTGTTATCATAGCCTTAAAATGCCTAGTAGTGTACTAGGTATATAGTAAGTACATGACAAATGGTAGTTGAATGAATGAGCAAAGAAATATGAGCATACAACCTTACAAAGCAACATGGAAAATTTTGCATATAATCATTTATTTTTGTCACAGGAAAATATAAATATGACATGAAAATAAAAGAGCTCTTTCTTTTCCTGTTTTTTTTTCAAACTGATAGAAAACCATTTGCTCTCTAAGACCTGAAAACACAATGAAATGAGAAAGAATATGGATGCTATTTAATTATTCCACTATGTAGTCTGGAATTAGGGCGTAGTATCCAAACTAACTATAGGCTTATATAGTTCTGGGCAAGGAAGTCTTCTTTGCTGACACCATGGTGTCTTATGGTCATTTTGATTCTTAAGAGAGGCTTTATAAGAGGTAACAGACAGGTAACTAAATGCTTAAAGCATTTTATTTCTGCACATTTTAATTTGGGAAAAGAAAGACAATCTTGAAATAAAATAACTTTAGGCAATAATGTGGGGACAAGGTCAATGGCAGAAGGTTACAACCAACAAAATTCACCAATAATTCCACACCACAGCAGCTCTTATACCTTCATACAAAGATCAAAGAAGGTGAGTTTTATATAAAGGGAATGGGTTCTCACCAAGACATGTCTGAATAACGTTCCATTGGGACGACAAAGACAGGGAGGTACTTGAGATTGGCTAGTAAAGTCTTGGTTGTATAGTTATATGGGTCATGGAAGTCTCCAGTGAAGGAAAGGAGAAGTAAGTGATGGCCCAGAACCATTCAGTCTATCATAAGAGAGGCTAGCAGTAGTCTTTTACAGACGATTTAAGCTGCTAACTATTCAGTACTTGAAATGATATCCATTTCCTAGTCACTTAGCAAGACCAAATATTTATTCTGCCTTTATACCAATCTGAATAGTTTTTTGTTTTTTTAAATTTTAAGCCACAGGGAAAGAGGAAAAACATTGAGGCTATGATTAGAAACAGCATCAGATAGAGCATTGGACTTGGCATATGGAAAACCTGGCTTCAAGTACTATCTCTAACATTTAATTATGTACTCATGGCATGACACCTCTCTGCTCCTAAGTTTTTCCATCTTGAAAATGGGTATGATAATGGATTACAGCCTGCTGGAGCCAGCTTTAAGGGCTTGTGAAAAGCTTAAATTTTTATTTAAAGGCTTAAATTTTTAAAGCAAGCATTTACATCTTGAAAATCGGCATTTGCAACAAATCAGGGCTTGATTTATTATTTTGTTGTTTTCTAAACTTAAGTTATTAATGCAGATTAAATTTAAATGTATGTAAATTATACTTAATTTTTTTTCCAGAGAGACTGGTTGTTAAACATTTACAAGCACACCTCTAAATTAGTCTACTGTTTGAGCCCAGCAGGAATGGAGTAGAAGGCTCAGGGAATGGAGTCATCATTACACTAGAAGCCTGTTGATAGCAAGGTAATAATAATAACAATAAGTGCCAGTTATAATGCATTTTAAGCTTTGTAAAGTGCCTTATTTCCATTGTCTAATTTGAGTTATGCAACACTCCTGGGTAAAATAATACCTACAGTACCTGTGTTACTTTATTATTTTACTGTATTATTTTGAGATTCAAATTTCATATATATATACATATATATGTGAATCTCTTTGCAAATTTACAAGATTATATTAATATAGAATATAAGCTCCCCGAGGCCAAGGACTGTGTTGGTTTTATCTTTGCTTTTTCAGGATCTAGCATGGTACCCAGCATATATTAGGCATCTAATGCCTTTAAGTTGACCTTAATTGAACTGGACTGCATTGAAATGTCAGCTATAACTATTTCCCTCAGTTTTGGACTTCAGACACCATGGTACATCATCAAAGATAACAATCTTCATCCTTTCCAAATGGATTCAACTTTTAGAAACCATCAAGATGAGTAATTTGGGTGATGTAGGTAGCTAAGACCATGACTGAGGTGTGACTGTGGAAAGTGAAGGGGTGAGATTAAATCATGGATTCTAAACTTAGGGTCCATGAATTTGATTAAATTTTAATATTCTAATAATATTATGCATCTAGGCATTTCATTTTAAAGCATTTCAATATAACTCATTTCCTTGGCAATTCTAATTTATTTTATTCATTTAAAAATACTATTCCGAAGAATTTGGTCCATAGGCTTTACCACCAAAGGGGTTCAGGACAGACACAGAAAGGTTGAGTCCCTCCTATAGATAACATTATCCTCTTAACTATATTTGAACAGTGTCTTAACTAAGATTCTAGTCACTTGGTTATCTCCCAAGTCAATATTTCTCCCTCCTCAAATAATTAACTTTGTACGTTGTTCTCCCCTTCCCCCTATGAAATATAAGCTTCTTGAGGGCAAGAACTGTTTTACATTTTGCCTTTGTATCCCCAGCACCTAGCATAGGACCTAGAGTACAAAAGGTCAGGGATAGTGAACTTGCAACACTCAAGGACACATGTGGCCTTCTAGGTCCTTGGGTGCAGCCTTTTAACTGAGACCAAGTTTTATAGAACAAATCCTTTTATTAAGGAGATTTATTCTGTGAGGCTTAGATTCAGTCAAAGCCCCACACTTGAGGACCTAGAGGGCCACATGTGGCCTCAAGACTGTACATCCCCCATTCCTCTACTAGGTACTTAATATACTAGTCTAGAGAATTGTTACTTTGTCATATTTAGTAGGACAAGTTTGAGACACTAGAAAACTCAGTTGATGTAACTCAGGAAAGAAACACTAATTTGCAAATTGGTTTCATGCTCTACTTCCTGCGTATCAAAATATTCTCTAAATAAATAAATAAAAACAAAAAATAAAGCCAATAAACACCCTTATAAAACAGTTCCTTTGCTTCAGGAGATGGCTGGTTCAGTGGTTAAATACTGGCAGTCCTGTAATTAGAGGATAAATTAGTTATACATGGAGGGAAAAAAAACAATAAAGACACTTCCTACTCACTGGCTATTTCTTCCTACTTCAGATAAGAGTGATTCCAATAATATTCATAGAAATATTTGCTTTAGAGGAAATCCCTTAGGAATTATAATTTGTGGTTTATTTTGACAATAAATACAGTAAGTAAGTATTTCCATGGTAACTATTGCTAAAGAGCACAGGGATGGTAATGGGTATATATGAGAACTGATTGAGACACAATTTCCAACTTGATCTCAACTCCAGGCTTACACAGTAACGTGAATGATCATACTTTCCTGTAGAAAGCCTAAAATTCAAATGGCAACTATCTTCTTTCCCCCTCCCACCTATCCCTGCCCAATGCCTGATTTTGGAGGCTGATATTCTAACAGTGAAATGATTTCAGTACTTCAAGGATCTATGGTTTCTTCCACAGGATACTCTCCCCATAATTGGCACCCCTATGCCCTCCATGCCTTAGAAGATGATAATGAATTTATGAGGCCAAAAAATATAAAAAAAATAAATCCATCACTTGGCAACCTTCCTTCTAATAAAAACTAGTTAGGATGGTCTTCAGATACCAAGCATGCAACCCATCACCTTCCTTCATACTTGAATCCTTTCCTTCTTAGTAGGACCTACAAGCAGTTAAACTCTGCTGATATAACCTCTACTGATATAACCTTCAGGGACCCAAGGTCACCATTATGACACAATGAGTCATCTGGATAGGACTAGCAAAAATGAAAAATTATCCTAAGATGAGATAACAAGAGGCATCAGTTAAGGGAATCTGCAGTAAATTCTAATGCAATCAGCCCAACAATGTACCTGAAATCTCTAATGCTGCTCTTACTTATTTCAAGTCACTGACTCTTAAAGACCCTCATCAAAACATGAAAATCCTATTGGAAAAGGGTATTACATTCATCATTATCACACAACAGGGTAATTGATCAGATTAGCTGGGAATGAAACAGAGGACAAATACACATTGATTTGAGCAATGAGTTAGGAATGGTCAACAGTATAAACAATCAGGACGGTTCCCAAAGAGATGAGAGAGCAGAATAATCAAATACTAGTGCTAGGGGGGGTGGGGAGGGCCCTTAACAATCAACTAGTCCAACTCCTTTATTCTATAAGTGAGGAAACTGAGGTCCCAAAGAAATGACTTACCCAAAGTCATGCATATTGCTAAGGACAGAGTCAAAACTTAAATCAATGTTTTTTACTCTAAATTCCAGGCCCTTTCCATTATGCCATCCTGCCTTCTGACTTCAAGTCTAGCACTTTGAATAAACCCAAGTAAAGCCATCTCTCTCCTCTCAACCTACACATAGCCCTTTGCATTTCTTCTATTACTCTATTTTTACATAGAGTAATAGTAAAAAAAATTCGACCTTCCATAAGTTAGTAGCATAGGAGCCAGTCCCTTAATGAACAGCAAACTCCTTAAGGCAAGGATCACAGCTTTTTCCATCTCTTTATCTTTCTCAAGCCTAGCAATATGTTGTATTCTTGATTACTGAACAGATCCTCTTTTTCAAATATCAGGCTTTCCAACTCCAGTAGTCTGGCTGCCTGTTAGCTTGCATTCTCCATGGAGACAAATTGATTTGGTTGACTCTACTTTATTTTGGGGGTTGGGAAAGGGAATACCATCTAACATTCATTTCTCCTTCACTCAACAAATAGATGGTTCACTGGTGAAAAGCTGTACAGCTGTCATTTTGGATGCTGTGATTTTGCTTTGAAATACTAAAAAAATAAGTTTAATGAATTGTTTCTATTTGTTTCAGGATACAAACGGATTTTATTGCTTTTGACCAAAAGCCATTGCAAGACTTGCGGAGAAGATGACAGGCAGCACATAGGTTGGTTATAAAAGAAAAATCGGCACATTTTAAAGTTCTCTCCAAAAGTAAACCATTAGTGAATAAGGTAATCAACAAGCATTTATAAAGAGTATAGGTACTGTGCTAACATAATGGGGGAGACAACATGCTGCCAAATAGGTAATATACAAAATTTAGAGAATACTTTGGAAAAGGCAAGGCACTAATAGCTCAAAGGGAAATTCCTCTTGTGGAAGGCTGGGTTTGATATAAGTTTTGAAGGGAAGCTAAGGGAACTAAGGGGTGAAGGTGAGGCAACAAATTATTCAAAACTGAGGACTCAAAAATGAGTACATGGAGATGAGCGACAGAAAATTATTTGAGAAATTGTGAGTAACCCAGAAAAGCTAAATCATAGAGTGCATGGAAGGACTGGAAATATTGGATGGGTCTATGGACAGAGGATTTTATATTTGATCCTAGAGCTAATAGAGAGACATTAGAGCTCACTGAGTCAGGTTGGGTCTGGGGGTGGACTGGGGAAGTGGACATGGTCAGACCTAAGTTTTAGAAATATAACCTTGGCAACTAAGGTAAAACTGGACTGGAGTGTGGAGAAACTTGAGTTAGGAAACCAATCCTGGTTAGGAAACTCCCTCTGCCAATGCAGATCCATAACTGCTTTTTAGAGTCTTAGACAGCTGCCTAGGGTACAGACAGGTCAACTGACTGCCTAGTATCCAGAGGCAAGTCAGAGAAAAGAATTAAATCCAGGATTAGAAGGATAACTTCATGGCACAGCTCTTTCAAGGAGAGTTATAGGAAATAAAGTTCAGAAAATTCAAGGTTTGGGTGTCCCAGTTTCTTAATGTTATGAGCCATTTCTGCTTTCTTCTTTTGTCTGCATCTCCTTTTCTGGAACATCAAATATCTGGAATCTTACTAATGGAACCTTTCAACTCCCATGCAACCTTGACATACATCATACACACACACACACACACACACACACGTACACACACACCTTGTGATGTCAGGGATGAAAAAAATAACATAATAACAATTAACATGTATATAATACTTCACAGCTTGCATGTATTATCTCCTTTGAGCCCCACAACAATTCTTAAAAGGTGTTATTATTATTACAGGTAAGGAAACTGAAGCTAAAAGTTTAAGTGACTGTCAGGGTCACAAAGCTACTAAGTATATAAAGTGGTATATGAACTCAGGTCTTTCTTCCTCCTAGGGCACCTGAGTGTTGCAGCAGATAGAATACCAGCCCCAGAGTCAGGACAACTCATCTTCCTAAGTTCAAATCTGGCCTCAGATATTTACTAGCTGTATGACCCTGGACAAGTCACTTAACCCTGTTTGCCTCAGTTTCCTCACCTACTATAAAATGAGCTGGAGAAGGAAATGGCAAACCAGTCCAGTATCTTTGCTAAGAAAACCCAAAATGGGATCACAAGGAGTCAAACATGACTGAAATGACTGAATAATTTCCTAACTCTAGACCCAGCATGTTACTGTGCACCTAGCTGCCTTCCAGTGGTTTGTGAATCCTCTTCTTCCTCTTGCCAGGCCTGAAGGTAGCTTCACCTAAATCTGAGACACTGTGCATCTGCCTCCTTCAGAGATCTGGTTATACCTGTCTTCCAAGTGATAGTGATCAAAGTTCATTATTGCCCCTTTTCTCCATATCCTCTCCCTTTCATGCTTCTACAGTTAAGTTTCTTCCTCTGCATGAGGTGAAATGAGCCCATAATAAAGGCCAATTACTTTTTGTATTATTGGCTTAGTTTGCTCTTGATGTCTATACTCCTAAAAAAAAGCAGTGAACCAGAAGATTAATTTCATTAGTGTTCTTTTCTGTAAAATGAAGACCCCAGAGCCTGGATGGGTTCTACAATCCATTTGCAGTTTTAAAATTCTATAGTCATACCAGAAGTTGCCTCATACCACTCAGAATTGCCAAAGATAGCAGATACGATAGACACAGGCAGCCCTACATGGCACTTTGATTTCACAATTAGAGGTGTCCAAGGGTTAAATCCTGTTGAATAAATGTTTCAGAAAAGACATGGCCCACATACACAATGTTTTGTTACCTTGTTTTTAATTCTTTATGTCAAATTCCATAACCTGCTGATGAATTTGTAAGTTCTCCCAGCAATAAACAATACACTAGCATCAGAAGTGACAGCTGATAACCCACTGACTTAAACCGAACCTACTAAAGGGTCCCAAAGGACTTGGGTTACAAAAATTCTTTTCAGCAGCACCTGGGTGCTAGCTTTCATTTGTAGTTCCACATCAGAAATTATGTTTTACAAGATCTAAGGAATGGGTTGAGCCATTTCTGTGAACAAATTGTGATTGTTCTGACATTATACTTCATACAATGAGGTTTCTTTTTTTGGTGAGCTAGATATTCTCAGGGAAAGAGAAGATCTTACTTAGGCCAAGGACTTTTCAGAGTTAGAATAGCTTGTATTCCCTACAGTGCTACAGATAGGAAAAACTCATTAAAGACATCTCAGTCGATCTGGGGACAAAGATGAGCCTGGGTTAATAAGTTCACATAGGTACTCCAATGCTCCACCATCCATACACACTTGGGACTCATCAGGCTCGATTTATCCAAAATGTAATGACCCTCAGTGGATAGAAAGATGAGAATAATGGTGCTAACAACATAAAACCTTAACTTTAACTGTTCAGAGACCGTCCTATAACAACAGGTTGTTACCATGGTATAATGGAGTGCCAGATGTGGAGCTGTGTCTTCTCTCCATCCCAATTATAATCATCCCATTCATTCAAAAAATTAGCTTCTCCCTTCCTTGATCTTCCTTAGACCTCCTATATAGTTTTCAAAGCTCTTCTTGCTTTCTTTAGCATTTATTTATTGTCCACCTCAACCTGGTGTCATCCTACTGATGCTACCCTTATAGGGCCATACCATTCCTTTACACTTATCCTCAACCATCTTCTTCCTTAATCCTTGCATCTATATTCTAGAAGTCTTTTTAATATCTAAATTGGTCAGTTAATTCCCTTTGTTTATTCCTTGATCTATTTAGTTAGTTACTTCTTTTCTATTCTCAATGGAATTATTTATGGGTTTTGTCATAAGAATTTCACTCCTGAACATTTGTATTTTCCTAATACATTCATATGCCCTATAGAATTGTAGGTAGCCTGTCATCCTACCTATATTTCCTCTGTCTTCTTCAAAATCCATTACCCTAGAATTTATCACATATGTCCCATTTCCCCCAGCTTTCTTCTCCTCTATTACAAAATCTAAGATGGTTTGGCCACTTTCTCTCAAATTGTGCATTATTTCTCTTTCAGCACTCGCTTCCTCCTTATTGGTCATAATTAGTTAGAATAGCTCTTCTACTCATTTCTTTCCAAGTTTTGATGAGTGAAATTGAAAAATCATAAGATTTAGAGCTCAGAAAGACCTTAGAGATGATCTAGTTCAGCTATCTAATTTTAGGCTTCTAATGAGACTCTATATCATTAAGTGGATCACCTACGTCCACATAGCTAGTAAGAAAAGGCAAGAATGTATAAGCTGCTTTGCTCTTCACTTAGCATATGTCTGAATCATACTGTGCCTCTGTGCTAGATTTGTGATCTGTTTTTAGAACTTAGCATTTATTTCCTCCTTCTAGCTGGGTAGTCTGTACTATACTTCCACAACAATATTCCTATGATTTCTCCTTCCATTGATCCCCACCCATATATTGTCAAAGGTGTTTCTCCATTCTGCTTCTCATAGTTCCTCACATGAACAGGTGATAGATTGATGCAAATATTGATAGATAGGTGTGTGTATATATGAGTGTGTGCATACATACACATGTATATGTATGTAAGGATACTTCATTGCTCCTTTTATCTGTTTTCTACTTTTTTGAAGATGGCATATTATTATATAATCACATACTAGTTTTTTGATCCTGGGCAAGTCACTTAACCTCTATTTACCTCAGCTTCCTCAGCTTTAAAATGGGACTAATAAAAGTACCTTCCTTATTATGTTGTAAAGATAAAATGAGATAATATTTATGAAAAGCTCAGCACAGTGCCTGGTGTATGAAAAACAGTATATAAATGCTTATTGCCTTCCTCTTTCCATCCATCTTAGTCATAAGTCCCATATAACAGAGTGTCAGTAATACTTGTGACATTGGATTTATTTTCTTGCATTAAGATCTCTACTTGACCTTGTTAATTAGTCATATTTTAAAATTTGTATATAGATATCTGATGTCATACATTTAAATATTGGCTCTCTTCTTGGATACTGTCACCTGATGAATTATTGGTAATTTCCACTGATATTCTTCTTCCTGACTTGTACACATTCTTTCTATAGTATCTTGCTTGACATCTGTGAGTAGTTTTCTCCTTCCCATTCTATTTTCAATTTAAAGTTCTCTTAACATGATTCTCAAGTATCTGGTAAATTTATATATATACACACACATAAACACACATATATATTTACCAACACTCATTAAGGGCACACTATCACTGGCAAAAAGCTCATTATTCCTATATTTAAAATAGAAGTTCAGAAATCCAAATCCCATTTATCAGACAGCATCTTTTTAACTTGCTATTTACTTTTCAGATTTGCTTTTCTTTGTTCTTGTCTTATTTTGGAAGTAGCCATGAAAACATCATCTGCATTTCAAAAGTCTTTAACTTCTTGTCTAAGACTTCAGAATCATTAGCTTTTCCAGACTCCTTTTGCCCCAAAAGGTAGCATTTATCTCCTTATGACTATATAAAAGTGGTTAGTGGTCATCTCTTTTGGCAAGTTTCAGGAGGCATTGTCATGTCCCAAATACATACCTCAGAAAGGGAACAAACCTTTGTTTCCCCACACTGACTCTACCCATCTATGTCTAGGGTGTTCCATATCTCCAAATTGTTTCATGATTGCTTAGGACCCCTTATTTCACCTATGCAGATATGAATTATCCCAAGATTTTTTATAACAAAGTTATCCATTTTAAGCTGTCCTTGTCTCCATGGTTCCCTGTTCTGCTTGTCAAGGGATTTAACAATGCTTTGTCAACTGCTTGATTACATCATGTATATAATGTCATGAATAAGGATCCTGCCCATTGCATTAATTATGTGAATGAAATTCCAGAGGGTGATGAAATCTGAAGGGAAGTTAAAAGAACTGACAATCAGCCATCTTTCTTCTCCATAAAAGAAAAATGCACTAAAAGCAGCACAACATGGGATGCATTCCAATAATGGCATTGATGGAGGCCACTAAAAGATAGATCTTCTTTCTCCTTGCCTTAAAGCAGGATTTTCCATTCTCAGTTACATGGCACACAATGATTTATAAGGTGTCAATGGAAAGAACTCTTTGTCAATGACCAAGATATCTCTAGTTTCTGAACTAATGACTGTGTCTTTGTACATGAAACTTAACCTCTATGTGCCTCATTTCCAAGCATAATAGTAACTATTCTTATATTTCACAGATTTGTTTTGTGACACAAATGAGACAAGTGATATCAATTTTTTTTTACAAAGCCTAAAGTATAATAAATGTAAAGTAACATTACAGCAAGTGTCTGGTGCTTTCCTAAAAGCTTACAAGGGATAGGGCTGCTCTATGAAGGAAAATTATTGAGTATGGGAATAGGCACCAATGCAGAGAGAAAATAAAAGCTGCAATTTATCAATGAAGTCACTAGCAAGTGATTGTGGTTGGCACAAGGAAATAGAAAGTAGTTAGTCTTCCCTAACCACTCTTGCCCATTCCAATCTCTTCTTCCTCTGAACTGAATTAGAATTTGCTAGATTGAACCATAATATACAAACCTAATTCTACCCACTACTTCCCTCACACCAAATACCAAGATGATTCCTGTGGAGGTGGAAAGTTCTGACTCCAATAAAATACATGTTCTACCTGGTCTTTCTGATCTCATGAGAGGTCATTCTCCTGATGGGTACACAGATGATGACCAGATGGTGGAACATGTCCTATCTAGCTATGGGAACACAGAAGAAATGGTGTCTATCTCCACTTTTATTATAGCCAATTATAAAATGATTGGACTTTGAGCTGGAAGTGGCCTTGAGACCATTTAGCTCAACCCCTCAATTTTATAGATGAGGAAATTGAGGTTCAAATTCAAGAATTGACTTAAGTACTTATTGTATATCTATGTGCTCATATAGCCAGAACTAGGAAAAATATCTGGAGCAAATTGAGTGGAGAGTAGGGAGGGGGTCTAATATATGACCACTACCTCTCGTGACTGAAATAGAGCCGAGACAAAATTCTTGGATATTGAAGAGTCTTCTGAGGAAATGAGGCCCCAGTGGACATCTAGTTAAAGAGATAGATAGGGCTATTCAATTCAAGCAGAACAATTCCTGATTTAGGTGGCCAAGGAAGATCACTTGGATATGCACAGATAAGTGAGTTCCAGGACATATATTTAATACTTATCCTGAGGTAGGCCGATACTCTCATGAATCAGGAGAGCAGGGTTTGGGGAGTTGGTGCAGTAAGTAATCATGCAGCCATCCATCCAGGCTCTAATATATCAATGCCATGGTCCTCCAGGCATATAATGAACTCAGCCCTTCAGCTACAGTTATCATTGGGCAGAATCACATGATTCCATTATGTAGACAACCCATCCATCTTTGGGTGGCTGGGCTTCTTAAAACAGAGATCAACACTGCTAAGAAATCTAATAGCATTCTTTGGGTAAGAGACCCTTAAAATGATTGACAAATTGGGTGGATCTGGCCACTGGGGCTATTTTGTAAATAATAATAATAATATCTAGTGTTTATATAGCACTTCAAAGTATATAAAGCATTTTATGTATAGCATCTCATTTGATCCTTACAAAAACTCATAAGATGGGAATTATTATTATTCTCATTTTTATAGATAGGTAAAATGTGTGGAAAAGGTTAAGTGACTTATACAAAGTCAGACTGCAGGTCTGGTCTTCCTGACTCTTCCTAATACTGTAGCAATCTAACCACTAGACCACCTAGCTGGCAAGATGGGACTGCTATGCTGGTATACTAAAGCTGGGCAGCTACAATTAGCCAGGATGATCTATTAATTTGTGGCTTCACATCTTACAAAAAAAAAAAAAGGAACTACTGTTTTTACCCAGAAACCTTTGAGACTAAAGAAGGCACAGTATTTGTGTGTCCAATTAGGCTCTACGATAAGGACTGAAGAATAAATCCAGATGTTAAAAGGATTATAATGCTGAAGACTTTGAACCATAAAGTCAACTTATCAGGGAAGAAAATGACTTGGAGGATATAATGGAATGAACTTTAAAGGATAGCATTTTGCTGAGAAGTGGTAGCAAAGAAAAGGTATCAAACAGGAATTAGGAGTAAGGAGAACAAATGTCAATTCCCCTTTGCCCTGGGGGCAGGGGCATATAGGCAAAAGAACAACCAGTTTTGGAGAGTCTGCCAAGTGAAGTGTTAGTTTCAGGATGGAGTTGGAGTTGACTGAACATCTGAAGATGAAAAGGGAGAGAGAGGAAGTGATCTATAATAAATTCAAATTTGGTAAAAATGGAGGAAGGATACAGAGAACAAAATAGAAATGAAAGGAACAGAAGGAAAACAACTAGAAAAGGAATGGTATGAGCTGGACAGAAATGACCATATGAGTAGGAGTAGGAAGGGAAAGGGATTTTTTATCTAAGAAAATTGTAGCTGTGACTCACAAGCATTAGAGGAGCAACGGGTAGTAATTTAATAGCCAAAGTACATGGGAGAGTTTTTTTCAGAAAAGCTAAATTTGTGCCAAGGTTTAATTAGAAAGGTTTGCAAGTAAGTACCTTTGTAGATCCTGACTCTAACATGCAGACCCTTCACAGAACTGCAGAATTTCAGAAGTGGAAGGTACTTCAGTGGTCATCTAGTCTATTTTTTTTTTAAAGCAATCGGGGTTAAATAACTTGCTCAAGGTTACATGGCCAGTTATTTCTGGGTGTGGTGCTGAGTATCTGAGCCCAGATTTGATCCAGTGTCATCCCGACACTGGAGCCAGTGCTCTTACTTGCTGAACCACCTGGCTGCCCCTAAAAATATGGAACGCTTCACGAATTTGCATGTCATCCTTGCGCAGGGGCCATGCTAATCTTCTCTGTATCGTTCCAATTTTAGTATATGTGCTGCCGAAGCGAGCACGGTCATCTAGTCTTAACACATGTATGAAAATGAATCCCATCTACAAAGTAGCAGCCAGTGGTGATCTAATCTTTGCTTGAATACCTCCAATGAAGGGGGTCACTTACTACCTCCAGAGGTAACCCCAGTTCACTTATGGATTGCTCTGGTGCAAGGGTTTATAACCTGGGGTCTGTGAACTTGACATTTTAGTATTTTGATAACTAATTTTCAATATAATAATTTTCCTATGAAATTCTCCATTTTCCTATTCCCATTATGTTATCCTATCCCATTTTATAGATAGAGAAACAGCATGAAAGAAGTTAAGTAATTTGTCAGAGCTAGTAAATATATAAAGCAAGGGTCAAACTCAGGTCTTCCTAACTCTTAAGAGTGGCAGTCTATCTGCTACACCACCTAGCTGACATGATGGCATTGGCATACTAAGGTTAGGTAGCTATAGTTAACTGGCACAAGCAATTAGTTTGTGACTTTGCATCTTGCAAAAAAAAAAAGTAGCAATTGTTTTTACCAAGAGACCTTTGAGGGTAAAGAAGATATGAAAGCCTACCTAATTATTTTATACATTTAAAAACATTCTTCTGTGAGGCAGTTGGCTGCCAAAGAGGACATAACACAGAAAAGGTTAAAATGCCCTGCTCTATCAGTTAGGAAGTCTTTCCTTACATCAAGCCTATGATAGGACCACTATGTGCCAGAGTTCCTTGTACCCCTGCTCCCACAACATGAGTTAGGCTAGTTTTCCCTAAAAGGCAAGAAAATTGCTTTAGGGACTTGACTGGCCCCTATGCCTTCCCTTAATGCAACATCCTATTGGCCTCTGGCCATATTAATGTGGCTTCCTGGTTACCTGGTAGCATAAAATCTTCATGTAGAATCTCAGCCTCCTCAGAATTGGTGAACTTCCTAAGACATACAACTTGCCCTGCCTACCAGCCATGTTTCCCAAAGAAGGCAAGAGGGACCATATCTAAATAAGCTAAATAGAGGGGTGGCTAGGTGGCACAGTGAATAGAGTGCTGGCCCTGGAGTCAGGAGGACCTGAGTTCAAATCAGGCCTCAGACACTTACACACACACACACACACACACACACACACACACACACACAAAACTAGTCATGTGACCTTGGGCAAGTCACTTAATCCCAATTGCCCTGCCCTCCCCCTCCAAAAAGGAAAGTTAAATAATCTAAATATTACTCTATCTTTACCAATATCCTTTTCATACTATAATTAAGTAAATCTCCTTTTCTTAACTAATTAAAGGCCTAGGGGTATCTCATTTCTTTCCAATATCAATGCTGAATTAACAGATGCTTGCCTCAGGCATAAATTTGCTTCTTTTCATTTCCCACCCATTGCTCCTAATTCTGGCGTCTAAGACCAAAGCTGCACTTCCATATGACAGCCTTTCAAATACTTAAAAACTCCTATCATGTCTAAAGCTAAATCTTCTTTTTTAAGCAAAACACTCCCAAGTTCCTTTAGCCAATCTGCATATGGTCTGTATCTAAGGTCTCTTAACTCAGTTGATTACAGCAATGAAGGAATTTTGGATCCATTATACGTTTGACATGAAACCTACTACCATCAAGACTTTTTTATTCAAGACTTACTCTATGCAGTACCCTCTCCTCAGTTCTAGAAAGTTCAAGGGATAGGCATGAGACACAATTCTTTTCTTCAAAAAGGTTACTTTTGGGTGGGATGTGAAAGAAGGAGTGGATGCCTCTGGGCAGCATACACTGATTTTGCCACTCCTTCCCCCTCACTGATACCAGAGTTCATATAGAACATGTGCATAGGGCAGACTTAAAACTATAGGATCATAGATTTAATGTTGAAAGGGACTTTAAAGGTCATATAGTCTAACACTCTCATTTAAAGATGAAGAAACTGAGGCCTAGAGAAGTAACATATCTCTCAAAGGTCACATAGCTATTAATGGTAGGGTCAGTATTCAAACCCAGGCACTCTGACTCCAAATGCAGGGATCTTTTTACTACACCATGCTGCTCACCACCCCCTAAGGGAAAACAGCTTAGGAAAGATGCATAATGGAATTCTAAAACAAATGACAGCTTCAGGCCTGGAGAGGGAGTGCTGGTCTACCAAGGTCAGGTCATGTGTCCCTAGGATATGGCACCCTAGGGAAAAGACCCAGTCACCTGCTCTAATTCCATCTCTATGTCTTTGATATTCTCCAAGAAATGGTGGAGGGTATATAAGAAGTACAAAGTGTGGTTCCTGCATTCAAGAAATTCATGGTCTTTCTGGGGAGGCTAATGCACATGAAATAATTAGATAACAATACTCTAGGCCAGAGTTCAGAGAAGGAGGTGATCGATGGCAGCTGGAAGAGCCAGGAAAGTCTTCCTCAATAAGACTGGATTTCAGCTGGACCTTCAAAAACAGGTAGAAATTCTCAAGGAAGCCTGCAAGAAAGAAAGAAAACTCACAACTTTCCCCAAGGCTTTATTTAAAGCCCCCAAGTGAGCTTTATGTTGGATTAGGCAAAGAGAAAGGAGGCAAAGATGCACAAATGCACTTACCAGAGCAAAGAAGCATTTTCTTAGTGTATTTCCCTTTGGGAACAATAATGACTGGGCATTTAGCCCTGTACACATTATGTTTCTGATGTAATCTCTTCTATACTGCCCCATTCCAGCCAAGTCTCAATGGCTCAGGAACTCCAATTTTTAATGGATCCTGTCCCATATGACCATAACCCTTCCCTTCCTTCTATTCCCTAGTACCCTGAAGCAATTAATACAAAGAATATATGTTTGTTCATCATAGATAGAATATCGAAAAGTGATATAACAACCAAATCTCATATTTGACTTTTGAAACACAGATCAAAACACCACCAAGAATCCAACATACTCAAATATGCCATGGTATTTGACCCAAGATAGTCCTTCCCTTCCCCCCATGCTATCCATATGCCCTGAAGCAAAACAGAGTAAGAAGATAAATATATGTATGCATACCACAGGTATAATATTTGTAAGGTGCCCCCAATGTATTTGAGGGGTCTCTACTGTGTCTATTGAGGGTATTTGAAAGAATGAATGCCTCTCTTTTTTTCTTACATCATCTTAACTCCTCTGGCTGGATCAAAGGAGCTACAATTATAATAGTTAGCACTGAAGTTCCGAATATCTCCACCCATAACTAAATCTATAGTCAAAAACAAGCAGGTCAGTGTCAACAACTAGACAAAGAGAAACAAGAATCAGGGTCAGATTAGCAATCAAGTGGGGGAAAGTATAGATAGAAAGATAAAGCAGAAACAATATGAAGGACTCAAAGCTGAATTAACATACTGAGGTGAGGAGGGTAGACCTTGGGGGAAAGGAAAGTTATGGGAATAAGGTAAGATTCCCAGGACTCAAATTAAGAGTTGCCTCATCTGTGAACATGGCTAATTATCCCTGTCCTACCTATCTTAGAAGGTCACTAGAACAAAAAAAAAATAGAAAAAGGAATTCTATTTGGTGGGTATAGTTGCTGAGTCCATGTCAACAAGATTGGAACTGTACCTATTATTTCCCAGGCATAATAGCTTCCAGGTAAGAAAACTCCCTCTGACAATGAAGGTCAACACCTTCTCTTCAATTTATAGATTTAAAGATGATCCCAGGGCACTGAGATTCACCCAGGGTCATACTACCAGCTTGTATTAAAAGTAGGGCTTAGATCCAAGCTTGGCTATGGTACCAGCTCTCTATCTGTTATACTGTGTTATCTCATTGTTGCCCCTGATCTTTAAAAAATCACATAGAGGGGAGGCCAGGTGGCTCAGCGAGTAAAAGCACCAGCTCCAGTGTCGGGATGACCTGGGGATCAAATCCGGGCTCCGACACTTAGCACCATACCCAGAAATAACTGGCCGTGTAACCTTGAGCAAGTTACTTAACCCTGATTGCTCATTAAAAAAAAATCACATAGAATGAGCAAAATGCCTCAGTACTGGAGATAGACAAATATCCTGATTTTCAAAAAAGAGGATGCCCAGGGTGCTGAGGACATTGAAGAGTGTGCCATACAAGGATCCACTGAAAGCATGGGGTGGTTCTATCCTGGAAGAAAAGAGGCATGGAAGGAACACAACAGCTCTCGTCTAGTTTTTGAGAATGTACAGGAATGTAATTAGACTTATTCCTTTTTATCTCTGAGCTCAGAATTAAGAACAAGTATCGGAAATTGTAGAGAAGCAGTTTTGAGCACAACATAAAGAAAAAGCTTCTTTACAATTAGAGCTGTGCAAAAGTAGAGTGACTTTTATGCTGAAATAATCATATATATGTGTATATGTATGTATGTGATGTAGGCTCTCTCCTGCCCCAAAACTTTCCAGGCTTATTAAATATTATTTTCTTTAATATACTCTGCTCTAGTCAAATTTGCCTACTTGCTCTTCCACGTAAATTACAGTTTATCTTAAAAATCTGTGCCTTTGTACAAATTATCCCCCATAATTTGAATGCAAGTATTTCTCAACTCAGAGATTACCTTTCTTTAAAACTCAGTCCAACCTTATAGAGCAAGGCTATCTTAAATCTTCCCATTGCAACTGCCTCCCTATACCCCAGAAATTGTACTATATCTACTTTGCAAATATTTTATATTTACTTTTCTGTATAGATACTGCTTATTGTATATAAAATATAATTTATTGAAGGCAAGAAAGGTTTCCTTTTTCTTTGAATACTCAACACCTAGTACAGTGCCTAGCATATAGCATAGTACCTGATAATTGTGTGTTCAATGAATAAATTAATGACTGAATAAACCTGGACCATGAACATCTTGTCTAGATGCCTGCTTTTGTATTGAACCCTAACACTTTAGAAATTTTGGTTTTAGATTAAAATTGTCATGCTTTTCAAATCATTCCAGAATATATGAGCCCCCATACCTAAGCTGCGCCATGCTTTGCTCCCATTGTAAACTCTAGTGCAATCCATAAGAAAGAATTTAGATGGAACCCTGGGCTCTACTAACATAGATTAAGAATCAGGTTGGAGAAACATGGCATAACCCCATAGAATCACTATTTGGCTGTGGACAATAATGGTCATCACCATGACGTAGTGGCTCCTTTCCAAAGCCAGGAAGACTGGGGCTCACGTCCCATTTTGGATATACACTGACTAGGAAAGTCACTCAAACCTCCAGTGATCCAGGAACATTTCTAAGAGTATAATTTTCAGGGAAGGTGCCCCCCCCCTACACTAGTAGAGGAAATTTATTCATTCAAGTGTTCCATATATCAATGAATCACAGGTCTATTACCTATTCCTAACTATACAGATGACCACACTAAAGGTTTGTTGTTGTTAATCAACAATAGCAGTTAATTTATTCCCCCAAATCAAACTATGTAAATATCTAGGAAATTGGATCAAAAATCTAATTTAAAGGACTTTTTCTTTTGGTATGAAATCAACTGTCATAGAAATTGAGGCGGTCTTATAGATAATAATTATGTCTCTTTAGACTTGGTGATAAATCTGTTCTGAAGGGAATCAGTCATATCTCTTTAAGAACTCTTGGTATCATATTAATTAATAATATTTCTGGATGGTTGCATTTTATAACTTTACATCTTTTTGTAACCATATATGGTTGACATATTTTTTAACCTTTCATACAGTTTTCAAGAGATGACAATAAGTCTCAAGAAACTCACAGGTACCACTTGTCAATCATAAGCCTATGTGGAGATTGGGGTGGGGGAAGATAGGAAAAGAAAGGAGTAGGAGAACCCAGAGACAAACCATTCCAGTTCATACTCATTAGCTACGAATTAGCTTCTTGGGCTGAAAAACTTCCCTCACTCAGAGAAAAGACAATGAATCATGGAATGGCTACTCTTTTCCTAGGCATGGCTTTATAATTGTAACCTGATGTCAAAAGGTTGTCTAACAAAAGGCAGACTTTACTTTATGATGAAAAAAAGGTTGAACATTTAAATTTGCCTTAAGAAATGACTTGTGAGATTTCTTCCAGAGTTCAATATTTGAAGTTCAGAAGAGAAAGAGAGGGCATTTGGGAAGTAGGCACTTAAAGGTTGGGAAGAGGGTGACAGACACAAGAGCCAACAACAGGGTAGAGAGGGGAAGATATTACTCAGAAAGGGTAAGGAGTCTGAGACCATCTAAATATTTTGCTTAGGGTCTCACTTGTTTGAGAGTATAGTAAGCTGGTGAAGTAGTCAGTAATGATGAAACTGAGGGGAAGGGAAGCTAAGCAATTTGCATGTCTACTACATGGACAGTAAAGGTTAGAACCATATTCTAAGCCTTATTATAAAACAGAACATGAGATCAAAGGAGAAAAACCAAGACACATCACTTAGGAAAAAATATGAACAAGAAGAGACTTTAAGCTTTGGGAGCCAGACTTTGTGGAGGCAAGGGAATCTGAGAAAGGCCTTGTAGGATGAAACAGATTACAGGCTGAGATGTGGATTGAATGTGTAGCAGCCATAAAGTTTAGCCTAGCATATGTCCCAAGGTCGAAGAGTGCAGGGTAAGATCGAAAAATAGGTATTAGACCATTTATGATGAAGCATGAAGTATATAAGTCAGTTAATCAACAAACATTTATTACATGCCTTCTAGTATGTGTCAGACACTGTGATACAAACACAAAAGTAAACCAGGATCTGACCTCAAGGTGGTTACATCCTATTGAGGAAGGAAGGACACAAGGAAGGAAGGGAGAGAGAGGAAGGAAGAAGAGAAGGAAAGAAGCATTTATTAAGTACCTACTATGTTCTAGTCACTGTGCTAAGAGCATTCTAGCTATTATCTCAATTGATCCTTACAAGGACACTGGAAGGCAGGTGCTATCATTATTTCCATTTTATAGTTGAGGAAAATGAGGCTAAGAGAGACTAAGTGACTTGCCCAGAGTCACACAGTGTCTGAGGTTGAATTTTAACCCAGATCTTCCAGCACTCTATCCACTAAACCACCTAGCTGCAATTTATGCCAAATGTATGAGGTGATGGGGAGGGGAAAACTAACAGAAAGAGGAAGAAGGAAACAGTTGGGGAACATCTGGAAAGCCTTCTGGTAAAAGGTGGGGGTGACCTGTCTTTTTTTTTTGCTTTTTGGAGGGGGAAAGGAAGGGTAATTGGGGTTAAGTGACTTGCCCAAGGTCCCACAGCTAGTGAGTGTTGTGTCTAAACCTGCACTTGAACTCAGGTCCTTCTGACTCCAGGCCCGGTGCTCTATTCACTGAATCACCTAGTCACTCCAGGGGTGAGCCAAGTGTTGAAAGGAAATAAGAATTCAAAAGGAGAGATGACAAATAAATTCCAACATGGTGGTAAGCTTGTACAAAGTCTTGGAGACAAAAAAATGAAGTGCTACCCATGAGGAGATTTAAGTAGGCAAATTTGACTGGATCTCATAGTGTATGAAGGGAAAGGTAGGTTTGGACTGGGTCATAAGGACAAAGAGAAGAGTTTATATTTGGTCTTAGAGGTATTAGGGAGTCAATGTAGTTTATTAGAAGGGGGTGATATAGTCAGACTCTTATTTTAAGGAAATCACTTTGGTTATTGGCAGATTGAACTAAAGTAAGATTTTAGGCAAAGAGACCAATTAGGTTGTTGTAAAGGCTAGATTATCTAGCATGTTTTTCCACCTGCCCTTAGCACAATGCTTAACACATGTTGTTGTTCAACCATGTCTGATTCTTCATGATTCCATTTGGGGTTTTCTTGGCAAAGATACTGGAGTGGTTTGCCGTTTCCTTCTCCAGCTCATTTTACAAATGAGGAAACTGAGACAAACAGAATTAAGTGACTTGCCCAGGGTCACACAAGGTAGTAAGTGTCTGAGGCCACATTTGAACTCAGGTCTTCCTGACTTGATTGACTGCTCTATCCATTGTCCCACCTGGCTGCCCCTCCTGATGCATGTGCTTAATAAATATTTTTAAAAGCATTTTATTTTTCCCAAATGCATATAAAGAACAATTTTATTTAACATTTGATTTTTTAATATTTTGAGTTCCAAAATTTCTCTCTCCTTTCCTCCCTCTCCTACCCCATTCCTGAGACAATAAGCAATTTGATATAGTTTTACATATACAATCAACCAAAACATATTTTCATTCATAAATATTCATAAATATTTCAGATACTAATTGTATCTGAAAAGTTTGGGCAAGGATAGGTTGGGCTATATACATAACTTCTGAGATCTCTTCCAACTCTGAGATTTTATGTGTGTAAAGGGTAGAGGTTGGTTCTCTAAGGTCCCTTCTATCTCTAACATTCATTGATTCTCTAAGTGGCAGAGAACTTCAGTCTTCATGGGAAAGTTTATTCCATAATGAGAATCAAAAATAAGATCAATAATTTTGCTTTTAACATACTACGCAAACACTTCTGGGATTCTCTTTTATAGTGAGCTTTTCCAGTTTTCTAGTGAGTAATGATGCACATTCAAAATCTCTCAGATTCCTTACAGTCTTTTGTTAGTTCCCAGGCGATTTTTGTGTTTATTTTTTTAAATTTATTTTTATATCTTGTATTTATTTATTTTTAGTTTTCAACATTCATTTCTGCAAGATTTTGGGATACAAATTCTCTCCCTGTCTTTCCCCTACCTCCCACCCCAAAATAGTGAGCCTACTGAATACCCTTTCCCCCAATCTGCACTCTCTTCTATTCTCCCCCACGCCCCCTCTAACTTTCTAGTAGGACAAGATGGATTTCTATACCCCAGTGCCTGTATGTCTTATTTCCCAACTGCATGTAAAAAAACATTTTTAAAAAATTTTTTTAACATTTGTTTTTAAAACTTTGAGTTTCAGATTCTTTCCCTTCTTCCCTCCTCACCCACCTCCACTAGGAAGACAAGCAATTCAATATAGGTTGTACATGTGTAGTTATGCAAAACATTTCCATAGTAGATATACTGTGAAAGACTATATTTCCCTCCATCCTATCCCACCCCCCCTTATTCTATTTTCACCTTTGGCACTGTCCCTTTTCAAAAATGTTATCTTCTAACTACTCTCTCCCCAAATCTGCCCTCCCTTCTATAACCACCCCATACTCTTCCCCCCTACTTTCCTGTAGGGTAAGATATCCAACTGAGTGTGTGTGTTATTCCCTCCTTAATCCAAATTCAATAAGAGTACAGTTGACCCATTCCCTTTAACCTTCCTGTTCTTCCCCTCCATTGTAATCATTTTCTCTTGCCTCTTTTATGTTAGATAATTTACTCTATTCTTATCTCTCCTTATCTCATTATATTCCTCTCTCACCTCTTAATTTTATTTTTTAGATATCATCCCTTCCTATTCCACTGATGCTGTGCCCTCTGTCTGTGTATACATATACACATATATGCAAACACTCATATATGTATTTATAAAACATACACCCTCTTATATAAACATATATGTGTATATATACATATATATTCCCTTCAACTATCCTCATACTTAGAAAAGTCTCATGAGTTACAATTATCATTTTTCTATGTAGGAATATAAATAGTTCAACTTTAATAAGTTCCTTATAATTTCTTTTTCCTGTTTACCTTCTTGTGCTTCTTTGTATTTGAAAGTCAAGTTTTCTCTTCAGCTCTGATTTTCACTTGAAAGTCCTCTATTTCATTGAATGACCATATTTTCCTCTGAAGCATTATACTCAGTTTTGCTGGGTAGGTGATTCTTGCTTTCAATCCTAGCTCCTTTGTCCTCAGGAATATCATATTCCAAGCCCTTCAAGCCCTTAATATAGCAGCTGCTAGATTTTGTGTTATCCTGATTGTGTTTCCACAGTACTCAAATTGTTCCTTCCTGGCTGCTTGTAATATTTTCTCCTTGACCTGGGAACTATGGGATTTAGCTATAATATTTCTAGGAGTTTTCTTTTGGGATCTTTTTCAAGAGGTGATCAGTTAATTCTTTCAATTTCTATTTTGCCTCTGGTTCTAGACTATCAGGGAAATTTTCCTTGAGAATTTCTTGAAGGATGATTTCTAGGTTCTTTTTTTTGTATCATGGCTTTCAGGTAGTCCAATAATCTCCTGGATCTATTTTCAGGTCAGTGGTTTTTCCAATGAGATATTTCACATTGCCTTCTATTTTTTTTTTCATTTTTTGGTTCTGTTTTATAGTATCTTATTGTCTCATAAAATCATTAGCTTCCATTTGGTGCAATCTAATTTTGAAGGAAATATTCTCTTCAATGAGTTTTTGAAATTCCTTTTCCATCTGGGCAATTCGACTTTTTAAGGCATTCTTCTCCTCATTGGCTTTTTAGGCCTCTTTTGCCATTTGAGTTTGTCTACTTTCAAGGTATTATTTTCTTCAGTATTTTTTGGGTCTCCTTTAGCAGGCTATTGACTCACTTTTCATGATTTTCTTGTATCTCATTTGTCTTCCCAATTTTTCCTCCACTTCTCTTACTTGATTTTCAAAATCCTTCTTGAGCTCCTCCATGGCCTGTAATCAATTTATATTTTTCTTGGAAGCTTTTAATGCAGGAATTTTGCCTTTGTTGACTTCTTCTGGCTCCATGTTTTGATCCTTTTTGTCCCCCAAAAAAGGATTCTGTGGTCTGATTGTGCTTCCTCTGCTTGCTCATCTTGCCAACCAATTACTTTACTTTTGAGCTCTTTGCCATGGTCGAACTCTGCTTCCAGAGTGGAGAGCTGTGTCCCAAATTGCTGGGCTTTTCACAAATGTTGTCAGAGGCCTGAGGAGGGTGCCCTCTCTACAGTCACCACAAGCTCTGGCATACTAGTGTTTCTCACCCCAGGACTACCACCCAAGACAGCAACCCAGATTCAGGAAGGTCAAAGCAAGAGCAATTACTCTCTGAATGGTCACTTGTACCCCTATGATCTGCATGCCAGGAGCTCCAGAGGCACCACATGACAGCAGCTGCGGCCACTGTGGCCTCAGCCACCTCTCACCCCAGGAGCAGGAGCTGGACTGTGCTCTTCAATCACCCAGTTCTAACAGAGTTCCCCACTGGCCTTTTACTTTCTCTTTGGCATTTATGAGTTGAGAAGTCTGGAAACAGACACAGCTGTTCGTGATTCACTCTCCTGAAGTCTGCTCTGGCAGGTCTGGGCTGTTGGCCTGAGCCACCCCAGGCACAGCATGAGGCTCACATGGGACCGTGCTCACCTCTCAGCTAGGAGCGATAGACCCTTTCTATTGGCCTGCCAGGCTGGCTTCAGTGGGAGATTTGTTTCTCTCTGTCACTGTGGTTTCTGTAATTCTCAAATTTGTTTAGAGTTATATTTTACAGGTATCGGAGGTGGTCATGGTAGGAGCTCCCAGAATTTCTTGCTTCTATTCCACCACCTTGGCTCTGCCCCACCCCCTTACAGTCTTAAAACACCTTATATTTTTCAAAGTACCTTAATATATATTTTCTTATTATTTCTTACAACTTTATTTTTTTTATTCAAACAATTCCAGAAGATAAACAGGGCAGATAGAATTCAATTTAATTCAATTCAATTCTACAAACATAGGAATACCTACAATATGAAATCACTGTCCTGGATATTAAGCCTTGGGAAGAAGCACCATATGTAGAATATGAGATCTGGAATTAACAGCCCTAGGTTAAAGTCCAAGTTCTACCACTAAGGAATCATGGGACCAGGGGAAGGTCATTTAACCTATAATTCCCTCACTTCCTCATCTGTTAAATAGGGATAAAAATACTTGTATCTCACAGAGTTTTTGTGAGACAAAATCAACCATTGTCAACCTTAAAGTGGTTAACTAGTTCTGTGATTTTGTGTAAGACATTTCACTTTCCTGAGCATAAGTAATAATAATATTATTAACAATTACAAATCATATTTCTTTAGCACAATAATGTTTACAAAGTGCTTTTATGAAGAAGTCAGGACTTGAATGGAGAGTTGTGGAGGAAAGAGGAACTACTTATATCTTCTCCCATTTTGTTAGATTTGGATTTGGGCAAAATGTTCCAGGGCTCCTAACCTGGTGTTCTCCTGTGCTGTTGTTGTGGTTCAGTTATTTTCAGTCATGTCCAACTCTTTGTGACCCTGCTTTAGGGTTTTCTTGGCAAAGATACTGGAGTGGTTTGTCCATTTCCTTCTCCAGCTCATTTTATGGATGAGGTAACTGAGGCAGAGTTAAGTGACTTGCCCAGGGTCACACAGTCAGTAAGTGTCTGAGGTCAGATTTGAATTCATGAAGAAGAGTCTTCCTGTACTTAGTATCAAGCCTAGCACTGTATCTACTGCCCCACTAGCTACCTTTGCTCTCCTGTATATAAAAGCATTTTGTCCATTCCCAATTCCAATAGAACAGAATAAAGACATAGCTAGCTCCTCTTCCTTCCATGACTCACTTTCCTCTAAGCATTAGTTTTGCCACCATAGCAAGCAATCTATAATACCATTGATCTTTCAGTCACAAAACTTCTCTAATTTCTGCCTCTTATTAAACATAGCCTTTCCACTACCAAACCACAAATACCTCTGATATTTTCCCATGACTGGCATATAGTAAGTGCTTAATAAATGCATGTTGTTGATTTGAGTTAGCCATAGTGGCAGACCTCCATATTGCACTTGACACAGACACTCAATGAGACAATTCAGGCCTCGCAGGGAGACACAAATGTCTCTTTTTCTTCCGAGAGCAACATCAGAATTTTATAATTGAGTCTGATGCGTTTAGTCTTATTACCAAGGCATTACTATCTTTTCCATAGGTTGGTCAAGAATGGGAATAAGAAGGAAGAGGAGCGTTCCTTTCAAGTATCATTTGATGACAACTATCCACTCCTCTTCAATCTCCATCTTCAATCATTTCAATGAAATATGCCTGGGGTAAGATGACTAACCCTATGAGAAAACTACTCTATTAAAGATGTCATATTTCTTCAAGTTAAATTTTAAAAGGCTCAAAGGATGGTTGGGTCCTTTCATTAGCAAGTTCAGGGAGAAAGAAAACAGAGGTATCATACTGAAATAGGCAATCTTGGAGTGAGGGAAACTTTGGGAAATGTAGAAGGTCCATTGAGCAAAGCAGAGGGTTAAGAGAGAGCTAGCTAAAATTAGTACTGCAGAACAGGCAGAAATAGGAAACAGGATAAACAGCTTGATCAGATTGGAGGAACATACTGCCTTGAGGAGAGCCACCCTCTGCCATGATTTGGGAGCTGTTTTTAGGTATTTGCGAATGGTACAGAAAGAGCAGAGAGCTCAGAAGCCCATATTGGAACTCTTTACCCTGAAGAGAGTAATGGTGGCTGCCAGCCTCATTAGCAGAAGGGAGAGATCTGTCACCCGCATCTGAGAAAGCTGAATAGCTAATTAAAACCTTGCCAGCATGGCTAGCAAAGCAAACCTGAAGGGAATCCTTCAGCCTAGTAGTCAGTGCTGAACCAGAGTATCAGAATGAGCTCCATAGTCCCAGATTAGGAAGACTGTTTAGGATTGAAGCTTAAACTAGGTTGCTGCCAGAAGTTGAATAGGCAAAGGAAATGAGTAAGTAAATAATACATGTTATAGTTTGTATATTTTCTAAGTATCTGTATTCTTGAAAGTGTCTCAACATATTTCTATGGAATTGTCATACTCATGTCCTTCCAATAAAACAGTGTTGCCATCCATCCACACTTGCATATCCTGATAAAAAAAAATGCATATATTATCTTTTCAGCTATGATTCAATGTCTACTCTTGTTATCATTTCCTAATTAAGGGCATTTATGTATTAAAAGGGCAAGACCCTGGAGTTCAAGTGTATAGACCTTTAAAGAAAAATTATTTAAATTTCAGTAAGAGAAATTTAGTTTAAAGGTAGGCACTAGTTTTAGTCTAAAGAAGTCTAAAAGATGCATAAGAGCACGGAAGCATTGAATGAGAGACTGTTTTTATTTGTTCTTTGTAGAATTGTTTTTTTGTAGAACCATTAAATTTTTTAACTAGAGGCAAAGGGTCAGACTTCCTGACCTAAGTTGAAGATTCTCCAACTGGCTTGATATGCATTATTTTTTCTTGAAAAGAACAGCATTAGATGAAGGATCAGTTGAAGAAACCAGTTGTATTTAGCCTTGGATAAGAAATTTAATGAGGGACCAGGATAGCTGTGGCCAAGTATTTAAAAGGCTCTCATATGGAAGGAGAGCTTGTATTTTCTAACTTAGTTCCAGAAGACTGAACCTGCAGCATGGGTAAAAGATGCAAAGAACTTGATCTTAAGAACTGGCTAGATGACTAACCATCCAACAAGTTTGTAAAGATTATTGGTCAGTATAAGCTGGACTTAGGGCAGCAGATGGTGCAGTGGATAGAATGCCAGGTCTGGAGTCAGGAAAACCTGAGGTTAAATCTGACCACAGATAATTAATTATGTGACCCTGGGACAGTTACTTAACCCTGTTTGCCTCAGTTTTCTCATCTGTAAAATAAGGTAGAGAAAGAAATGGCAAACCATTTCAAAATCTCTGCCAAGCCCCATCCCCCCCCCACACACACACACACATACACACACAAAGGGGTGACAAAAAACTGGACATGAGTAAAAAATGACTGAGTGGTGCTACTTGTCCATTAAGATCCCTTCCAATTTTGATTATTTTATTCTGAAGGTTTTTGACCAACTATCAATAATAATAACAAAACAATAGCACCATCCGGTGGTATGATCTCTAAAAGGAATAGCTATATAGTAACAGTTATACCTGGACAATTTAATCTTGATAGTCAAATATAGCCGTCAATCCCAATTCTATACGTACTATGTTTTAACGTATTTTGTTGAAGTCAAGAAGTGTGTGTGTGTGTGTGTGTATATGTACATGCACATGCACGCGCACTGTGGAAAGGGGAAAAAATGTGGTTTTTGAGAGTATTTTGGTAATGACCTAGGCATTGAAGAACTAAAAAGAAGGAAAATTTGTGACATATTGTGGATAGTGGAACAGGACCTACAATTTCATTGGTATAGATGAGGAAACTCTGGTACCTTCTTTGCAACTCATAATTTTAGAGAACTACCTAAAGTAATGCGAGATAATTAATTGACCCAGGTTTCTTTAGCCATTATATGTCAAGGACAGGACTTGAATCCATTTCTTCCTATAAAGGAAGGCCAGCACTCTATCCACTATCCTGTCCTGCCTCTAGAGGCCTAAGAAATTTAGTGACAGGATGGGACACAGGGTTGGTTAATACAAAAGAAGATGAAGGAGAAAAGCTCTAGGTAGGGTATTGTAAAGGTGGGGGATAAAATAGAACATAGAATAAAAGGCTAGAGTACAAAATACAAATTTGACCTACTTAATTTTGCAAAAGGCTGATCCTCTCTATGTGAATTCCCCATCTGATATTATATATACATGTGTGTATGTGTGTGCATCCTATATATAGTGTGTGTATATATATATCTTATATATAGAATATATCCCTCATATATCATATATACAGTGTATATATATGCATCTCATATATGATCATTTTATTCTAAAGATTTTTGACCAACTATCAATAATACTAACAAATCAATAGCACAATCCGGTGGTATGATCTCTAAAAGGAATAGCTATATAGTAACAGTTATGCCTGGACAATTTAATTTTGAAAGTCAAATATAGATAAACATCATTAATTCTAGATTTAGAGCTAGAAAACACCTTAGATATCATTGAATCCAACTTCTCTGAGCCTCAGATTCCTCATCTATAAAATGATTGTGTTGGGTTCAACGATATCTAAGGTGTTTTCTAGCTCTAAATCTATGAATTGATGATGTTTGTCTAATCCAATTAAATTCTTTAGTAAATAATGATAGTGACATAGGGGTGTTTGATTAAGATTTATAAAGGTAAAGAAGGAATAGTTAAGTTGGTAAGGGTATGAGCTGAGAGATTTTATTGGTGGACACACCAATAACAATTTAACAATTGTTTAAATTTTCAGCATAAGCATTTATATCTCAGAAATTGCTAAACACTTCAAACCAGAGTTTACTTTATTATTCCATTGATTGGCAGGACTTAAGAAAGTGATGAAGGGGGTGGAGTCAAGATGGCAGAATAGAAAAAGGACTTATGCAGGGCTCCTCCAATTCATGTAAAAGGTGACTCTGAACAAACTTTGGAGGTATAGAATCCACAAAATGACACAAAGAAGCTGATCTCCCACTGAGGACAGTGCAGCAGGCCAGCAGGAAGCAGCTAGCACAGTGCTCTGGGAGTTGAGCCCAGCCCCAGAGGAGCCAGAGGTCTTAGCCTCAGGGAGGCCACAGCCAGCTGCCTGCTGGAGGGACTTCAGATCAACAGCAGCTGTAGCAGTTTCCAGAATTATCAACACATAGAGGCTAAGGACAAATTGAGAGGTCAGTGCAGTGTAGACTTTGGGATCCAGTAGTTTGAGGGTGTGGTCAGACTTTCCCCCAGGGCAAGAACCACCTGAGACATGGGGTGGCCTTGGAGCCACAGCCACATGGCGGCTTCAGCTCCTGGCCTGCAGATTGTAAGAGGAGCAAGTGACCAGTCTGAAGGGTAATTGCTCTTGCTTTAACCTGCTTGGATCTGGATTGTGGTCTAGGGTGGAAGTCCTGGGGTGTGCAACCAGCTTGCCAGAGCGTGTGGAGGCTTCAGAGAGGGCAGCCAACTAATACCTTTAGTAGCTGAGAAAACCCTAGCAATTGGGACAAAGCTCCCCTGTCTGATAGCAGAGCCCTACTGTAGCAAAAAGCTCAAAAGTCAAGTAATTGATGGCAACATGAGCAAACGAGGGAAGCAAAGCAAGCAGAGCAACCCAACTTTATGTTCCTATTTTAGGGACAAAAAAGATCAAAGCATGGAACAGGAGGAAGACAGTGAAGTCAGAACTCCTGCACCAAAATCTTCTAAGAAAAATACAAACTGGTTACAGGCCATAGAGGACCTTAAGAAAGATTTTGAAAACCAAATAAGAGAAGTAGGGGAAAAATTGGGAAGAGAAATGAGGACTATGCAAGAATATTATGAAATGAGAGTCAACAACCTGACTGAAGAAAATAACACCTTCAAAAACAGACTAACTCAAATGGCAAAAGAGGTTCAAAAAGGCAATGAGGAGAAGAATGCCTTAAAAAGCAGAATTTGCCAGATGGAAAAAGAATGTCAAAAGCTCACAGAAGAGAATCATTCCTTCAGAATTAGATTGGAGCAAATGGAAGCTAGTGACTTTATGATACATCAAAATACTATTAAACACATCCAAAGAAATGGAAAAATAGAAGGCTATGTGAAATATCACATTGGAAAAACCACTGACCTGAAAATAGATCCAGGAGAGATCATTTAAAAATTATTGGACTACCTGAAAGCCAAGATCAACAAAAGAACCTAGAAATCATCCTTCAAGAAATTCTCTAGGAAAATTGCCCTGATGTTTTAGAACCAGAGGGCAAAATAGAGGTTGAAAGAATCCACTGATCACCTCCTGAAAAAGATCCCAAAAAGAAAACTCCTAGGAATATTATGGCCAGGTTCTGGAGTTCCCAGATCAAGGAGAAAATATTACAAGTAGCCAGGAAGAAACTATTTGAATATTGTGGAAACACAATGAGGATGACACAGGATCTGGCAGCTTCTACACTGAGGGATCAAAGGACTTGGAATGTGATATTTCAGAGGTCAAAGGAGTTGGGATTAAAACAAAGAATCACCTACCCAACAAAACTGACTATCATGTTTCAGGGGGAAATATGGTCATTCAGTGGAATAGATGACTTTCAAGCATTCTTGATGAAAAAACCAGAGTTGAATAGAAAATTTGACATTTAGATACAAGAAGCAAGAGAAGTATGAGAAGGTAAACAGGGAAAAGATATCATAAGGAACTTATCAAAGTTGAAATATTTATATCACTGCATAGAAAAACAATAATATTAACTGATGAAACTTTTCTCAGTATGAGAATAGTTGAAGGGAATAGAAATGTGTGCATATACATATATAAATATATGTCTATATAGGAGGGTATATAGGCATATGGATATGTATGTGAATGGGTATATATATGTGTACAGGTATACACAGACAGAGGGCACAGGACCAATTTAATAGGAAGGGATGATACTTAAAAGGTGAAATTAAGAGGTGAGAGAAGAATATAATGAGAGGAGATGGGGAGAGACAGAATGGGGTAAACTATCTCATATAGAAGAGGCAAGGGAAAATGGTCAGAGTGGAGGGGAAGAACAGGAAGGCAAAAGGGAATGGATCAACCTTATTCTCATTGAATTTGGCTTAGGGAGGGAATGACATACATACTAAATAGGGTATCTCACCCTACAGGAGAGTAGAGGGGAAGGGAATGAGAGGAGGGATAATGGAAGGGAGGGCAGGCTGGGTGGGGGGAGGGAAGTTGAAAGCACCCACTTTTGAAAAGGGACAGGATTAAAGTAGAAAATAGAACAAGTGGGAGGTGGGATTGGAGGGAGAAAAATATAATCAGTCTTTTACAATATATCCACTATAGAAATGTTTTGCATAGCTACACATGTACAACCTATACTGAATTGCTTATCTTCCCAGTAAGTGAAGGTGACAAGGGAAGAAGGGAATGAATCTGGAATTCAAAGTTTTAAAATCAAATGTTTAAATATATATATATATACATACATATATGTATATATATATATACTATCATTAATATTATTTTACATGTAATTGGAAAAAAAAGATATACAGGCACTGGGGCATAGAGATCCACTGTGCCCTACTGGAAAGTCGGAGGGAGTATGGTAGAAGATATGGGAGAGAGCAGATTGGAGGAAGGGATATCCAGTGGGATCACTATTTTGGGGTTGTGGGTAGGGGGAAAACGGGGCGAAAATTTGTAACTCAAAATGTTGCATAAATGAATGATGTAAACTAGAAGCTAATAAAGCATTTGATTAAAAAAAGTATTTTAGATTAAAAACTTCAGTGGATTTTTAACCTATTTGTTAAAATTTTAAAAATTAAAACCATCAGAAAAAAAAGAAAAAAAAAGTGATGAAAATGTTAATCATGCAAACTAAACTTAAAATGTACCATGTATTTTTTTAGAAAGCTAAAACAAACCTGGAGATACCCCTTTGCCAATATGTTGCCATAAGTGTTTCAATGACATTATGCTTTAATTAGTTCCCACTTTCTTCATGGACTCTATGCATGTAGAATGTGACACAGACTTTGGGGAACAGTTTTCCCCTTGTTATTGCTAGGCCTTCTTAATAAATCCCTTTTCTAAAATGGAAATTATGTCTACTGGTTACCTAATAATGTATAGAACATTTCTGGGGGTTCAGAAGCAACAATGGGGCAGCTACTAGATCAATATTGATTAGAGAAATGTAAATTAAAAGAACTCTGAGGCACCACCTCACACCTATCAGATTAGCTAAAAGGAAAAGATAAATGTTGAAGAAAATGTGGGAAAAGTGTGACACTAATGCACTATTGGTGGAGTTGTGAACAGATCCAACCATTCTGGAAAGCAACTTGGAACTGTGACCAGAAATACCAATGCTAGGTCTGTATCCCAAAAAGATTTTAAAAAGTGTGTTGGGAGAACCTATTTGTACAAAAATATTTAGAGGAGTTCTTTTTGTGGTGCATAAGAATCAGAAATCAAGGGGAGGCCCATCAATTGAGGAATGGCTAACCAAGTTGTAGTATACAATTGTAATATTATTGTACTATAAGAAATGACAAGCAGGAAAATTTCAGAAAAATCTCGAAAAACTTAAATTAACTGATTTGGAGTGAAGTAAGGAGAACCAGGATGAAGTTGTACACATTAGCAGCAAAATTGTACAATGAACAATGAACTGTGAATGACTTGATTATTCTCAGCAATACAATTACCCAAGACAGTCCCAAAGGACTCATGATGAAAAATGCTATCAGTTTCCAGAGAAAGAACTGATGCCATCTGAATACAGACTAAAGCATACTATTTTTCTTTCTCTACACCTCTCTCTCTCTTTCTTTCTTTTGTGCAAGTTTTCTTGAACAAAATAACTAATATGGAAATGTTTTATATAATTGCACCAATATAAACTATATTAGATCACTTACCACCTCAGGAGGGAGGAGAGGAAAGAGGGATGGAATTTGGAACTCAAAAAATTAAAAAACACAAATGTTAGAAACGTTTTTCCTTATAATTAGGGAAAAACAAAATATTATTTAAAAAACAAAAATAAAAAACCACAATGGGGCACCCAGGTGGCACAGCAGATAGAGCACTGGGCTTGGAGTCAGGGAGATTCATCTTCTTGAGTTCAAATCTGGCTTCAGACACTTACCATGTGATCATGTTTGCCTCAGTTTCCCTATAAGTAAAATGAGCTGGAGAAGGAAATGGCAAACCACTCCAGTATCTTTGCCAAGAAAATCTCAAATGGGGTCACAAAGAGTCAGACATGACTAAAAATGACCGAACAACAGGAGCAACAATACTAGAAACTCAGACTCTCAGAGTTATACCTAGAACCCTGAAACTAGTAGCAGACATCATCCTTTGAAGACCTAATCTGTCAAGAAGAGTAGGAGTTGGGGAGGAGCCAATGAGGGTAATACACACACACACACACACACACACAATTATGGTTGTCGTAGAATGTCAGAAACTTTTCTGAAGTTTAGGGCCCATGTGATACAAGGGGAAAAGCATGGAGTCAGACAAACTGGGTTCTTATCCCAGGACAACCAGTTACTTAATTATTATATGACCTTGGGTAGTCTACTTTACCTCTGTGGGCCTCACTTTCCTCATTTGTAAAACAAGGGGCTTATATTAAATGATTTCTAAAGTCTCTCATCCAGCTAACATTCTAAGCTTCTATAGTTTGGAGTTTAATGAAACACACACACACACACACACACACACACATTTCCAAAGTGCTGCACTTGGCAATATCATTGTAATTCATTTACATTTGATTCTCACAGACACCAAGGCCATGCTGGACATTGTAGCATCCCAAAACCCAAATTCTGAGGGCTTCAAGATAAAGGAGAAGCAAATTTTGTCACTAACAGGTTTAATTAGAAAATCAGCAAGGAAACTAGGTTGGAGGCATATTATGGAAGACTGACAAGTACTATTTAAATGCTAATAGCTGAGTGATCAGAAATGATAGAGGGGTGGAACTCCAGAAAAAATTGTTAGCCACCTTATGGATTTTGCTTAAGATCATTTTTTTTATAAAATCATCTAAGCATGACAAAAAGTTCTTTAAATAAATACCCTTCATACTGAACTTGAAATTTTAGATGGAAAGACAAATGATTATCCAATGGCATTTATAGACCTATTAGGGCAATGACTTCCCCATCAGACAAAGACTTGGGGGGGGGGGCGCGAGTTAAGTAACTGAGGAGCTGATAATTAAATTCCTAAAATGATGTTTTCTTTTTCTTTCTCCTCTTCCTCTTTTTTCCTTGACTCCCAACCTTATACTGGGAAGTCCAGTGGTTCTAAATCTACGTGTGTGTGTATCTGTGTGTCCACACACAGATACACACACATTTTTGTTGTTTAGTGGTTTCTCAGTAGTATCCAACTCCTCATGACCCCATTTGGGATTTTCTTCCAAAGATACTGAAGTGATTTGCCATTGCCTTCTCCAACTCATTTTACAAATAAGGAAACTGAGGCAAATGGGGTTAAGTGATTTGCCCAGGGTCACATAGCCAGTAAGTGTCTAAGACAGAATTTGAACCTGGGTCTTCCTGACTCGAGGACTGGTCCTCTACCCATTGTGCCACCTACCTAGCTATATATATGTATGTGTGTATGTATGTGTATATAAGTATGTATGTATATGTGGTAGAAGCAATATCCTAACCTCTCCCTCCATGCAGGTTAGGGTAGTTTTTCTTTAAAAGGTATTAAAATATTCCTTGACACTTGGTTGCTTTAGGGGACTAAGAGCTCAGAATATTAACAAAATAGTTGTAAGGGATTGAAGGAGCTCTCAGATGCTAGACGAGTGGATTAAAGGGAACTTTACTCAACTGAATCTACTAAAGAGATTCTCAATTCCTTTCCTTTTTGAATATCCTTTCTATGTTGTTGTTTTTCAGTCATGTCTGACTCTTTGTGATCCCTTTTGGACTTTTCTTGGCAAAGATATAGGAAGTTTGTTTGTTTCTTTCTTTTTGCCATTTCTTTCAATGGTTCATTTTATAGATGAAGGAACTGAGGCTAGTAGGCTTAAATGACTTACTCCCAGGTTCCCATGGCTGGTGTCTGAGGCTAGATTTGAATTCCGGAATACAGGCCTTCTTGACTCTGGTACTCTACCCACTGTACCACACCATAAATGTTGTTTTATTAATTGTTGAACGTCCTATGAGAATCTCATTTTGTTTCAGTATTGGACCTTCACTACTGAGGGAAGGACCACTCCGTCCCAGTTCAGAATACCACGTGACCTGCGAAAAACATTTATTCTTTCTGGAGCCTCAATTTCCTCATGCTTAAATGGAGATAATAACACCTGCTATTCCTCATAAAGTTGCTAGGAAGAAATGATGCAACATACAAAAGGGGAAAACTTAATAAAGTTCCATCAGATGCCAGTCATTATTAATGTAACATGCTGAACACTTAGCTTAACTCTGCATTGTATTCATATTGAATACACATCACACAAAGGGATCTGTAAATACTGAGATTGGACTCAAGTTGATATTTATGTTCTCAAACAACTAGCTGTACAATGGAAAGGTCAAGAAACCTCAGTTCAAATCTCAGTGTTTCCATTTACTACTTGTATGACATTTAGAAAGTTATTTAATCTTTCTAGACCCTGGTCTCCTCATCTTTAAAATGAGAGAGCTGGGTTAGATGATCTCCAAGGTGTCTTTTCAGGTCTAAGTTTTATGATTTCAGGACTGCTGTATGAAATTTTACACTCCAGTGGCCAAGAGTCCCCCCTAGAAAGACAGTGAACCCTAGAAAGCCATCCAACTTGGGGCAACGACATATTACCAAAGAGGGTTGACAATAATGAAAAGTTAAGTTGCTCATTAAATGGGGAAAAATCATTAAAGAACACAGTAGAAAACATATGTGAGAAATTTTGACAACCTTACTTACTATGATGACTTTGCAAGTGCCCTATTGCCTATAGCTGTGTGGCCATGAGCAAGTTACTCAAACTCTCTGAAACTCAGTTTTCCCAATCACAAAATATGAATACCTCAAGGGTGTTTTGAGGAAAGTTCTTTGTACTAAACTTGAAATACTATATAAATGTGAGCTATTGTTATTATTAATATTTTGCACCTCATATCTTTATGTATATTTCATTCTATACTTCAACAGTCTATTATGAGGTATGTGAAGAAGAAGGGAAGTAACAGGCTGCTTGTGCTTGAGCCCCAACTCTAAGATTATGCCTCTGGAAGCCTCCCGATCTCTTAGTAGGCCCCTGCCCTGGGAGAAAAATTTTCTCTTGTTGAAGAATATATGCAGTCCTGGATCTGTCATTCCCTTATCAGAGCAGTTACAGACCCAAGGACTCTCTTGGCACTAGATCCCCAAGGTCCATGCCTCTGGCAACTAAACAAAAACTGTCTTTTCTCCCTCAATGTCTGCTAGCAACAAAGTTATGTCTGTCACATCCATAGATTATTGGAGCCTGCTCCCAAATATACCTCGACCTCCAATATATCCCTTGAAATCTGCAGATTATCTAATTACCATTGTTGAGTTTCCTTTCCCTTGTCCTTTTCCATATAAACTCCAGCACCACCCTCTCTATCTCTTAGGTTCCCTTGGAACTTTGTTTGCTTTTGCTAAAGCATTGCAAAAAACTTTTCCCACTTGACTAAGAGAAGGCTTGGGTGTGTGAATTGGATGCAAATGACACTGTCTTGACATTCTTTGGGTCCCAGCATCCCCAAACCTCTTCAGAAGGAAAGGAAAAAGGAACAAATATTTATTAATGACCAGTACTGAATGTTTTATAAATATTTTCTCAATCTTCACAATAACCATAGGAAGCAGGTGCTATTTTCATCTCCATTTCACAGTTGACAAAACTGAGGCAGACAAATGTTAAATGACTTACTCAAGATCAATCAGTTAGGGATCATTCAGTCTGAGGCTGGATTTGAACTCAGGTCTTCCTGAACAATCCAATGTGCCATCTGGTTATAGTTTGTAACCCTCCTAAAGCATCGTATAAACATGAATTTGTATTTTACTTACCATTGTTTTCATTGTTGCTTATTCACCCATTCATGACAGGAATTATGTCTTCTTTTTCTTATACCTCATATTATGTTAAGCACGTATTAGGTTTAAAAAATGAAAACCACAGACCTCTATCACTAAAAGGCTTAGCTCCAAAGAGAAAGACTTAGTACTGAAAGGTTTATAGCTGTATTTTGTGTGAGGTAGTTTCTCAGCAGCCTCAGAACTATACTGCACATAGATGATAAAAGGGAGACGGCAAGTTGCAGGAAGCAAAGAGGCCATTTTATCTCTGCGGGAACCAAGTTACAAAGGAACAACTGTTGACACCAGGAGGTAACTCCATGGGCCTCTGGGGATTCCTGTTCGTGTACCATGTGAACAGTAGAGGTACAGAAGGATCTGACTCTATCTTCCTCTGATTTTGATATTTGAAAGTCAAGGAAGCTCACAGAGCTTATTTAGGAAAAATGAAACTTTCATCCTGTGTCACTACTCCTAGGAATGCATAACTACCATGGAAAAGGTTATAATAAATTCCATCCTTTGTCAGAAGTTAGGGGTGGGAGATGGAGGTGGAGGTTGGCATGTAGGTGGGAGAGGGAGCAAATGGAACTGAAGATATGGTTCATGTCTTCAAAAAGTTAGCCATCTAACCATAACAGCTTTAATTTACTAAAGCAGAATTCTTTACCTTTGATAAAAACACATTCCCTACATGATAGCAACATGGTGTAGTAGATAGGACACTAGATTTAAAGTCAGAACAATCTGGATTCAAATCCCTCCTCCTCATACACATTAGTTATATGGCTCTGGACAAATTACTTAACCTCTCTGTGCCTCAGATTCCTCAAGTGTAAAACGAAGTACTCCATTGCCCCCAAGGCTCCTTCCAGCTTTAAACCTAGGGTTTAGAATCTCATGAACCTTGTGATAAAAATAGTACAATTTTACTGATGAGGGAAATGTCAGAAAAGGGGATTTGTTGGCTTACAGTCCCTACCCATTCCAGGCATGGGGAACCTGCATTACACCATCCTGCCATGCTACGGGCTGTGCTTTGTGCTAATAAGTCACAGAGTCAAAAGTGAAATCCTGTTCCCTAGAGTCTAAATCCATTGTTCTTTTTGCTCTAGTCCATTGATTACTTTCTGCTTTAGGGATTCTATTGGAGCGAATAGTGTACAAACAATGGACATCATGAAGGAAAGGGCCTTGGATACAGGCACATACACAAGAGAGAAGCCATACAGGAAGGGATTAGAGGATATGGTGAAGTACTTTTACCAAATGGTTAGAAATCATAGATCTATTCACAAAAGGTAAATTAAACATTTTGACTAATTGGCCAGTTACTAGGCAAATATATGACTCAACTGGCTGGCCAATATAGCTAGCTCAATCACAGGTTAAGTATAGGTCAATTATACATAGTCTATTGTATTATTTGTCCAGAACCACCCTTCATGCACAGACAGAGTAGACATATGCAGGGCTTTTAAGTGAGGTAATCAAAAGACCTTGCCCCTGAAAACTCAAAGTTTTCTTCTATCACCCTGCCACATTGCCTTCAATTCCTACATTAGTCTCGTCCTAATTCTCAACAAGAATTACAGCATTTTTGAAGAGAACTAAGGCATATACTTTCTGGGAAGACATAACACATTACCTTAATGCTTAGAGAAATAACAGGGTATAGTTCAATGAGCACTGAATATTTAGGAGACCTGATTTCTAATCTCAACTACAAAACTAACAACCTTACAAAAGACATTTTATTTCCTTGAGTCTTAGCATATCCAACACATATGAGAAATAATGATACTCGTTTGTTGGAAGGACCAAAAAATATAGATTGTCAAAATGTTTTAAGAACAGAGGTACCTAACTTGTACAGTGACTAGAGCACTAGACTGAAAATCAAGAATTCAATTCAATAAACATTTATTAAGCACCTACAATGTGTTAGTTCCCGTGCTAAGCATTAGTGATACAAATAAGAAAAAGGAAAGATGGTCTCTGCTCTCAAGGAGCTTCCAACATACAATATATAAAAAGAAGTTTAAAAAGGAGAAAGTAAGTTAGGATCATCAATGGATCCCTGATATGAAGGTATGAGATTGTTTTCCCCTTGGAGCTCAATATTCCCTGTAGTGGAAGTCTACTGATAGGAAATGGAAAGTTACATGAAAAGTTCCCAGACATCAACAAAGGAAAGGAAGAGTTTATTGCTCCAATCTTCAGTCCTCCATTCAGAAGGGAGAGGTAACTGAAGGAACTGTGAAAATGTAGACAATCAATCTGATGAGATTTCAAGTGATCAGTTTTTACTGGAGGAGGCCTAATGTTCCAAGGAGTGGAAAACAATTTGAAATCTACCCTACATGGTTACTAGATATATGATACTTAGAAAGTAATTCAACCTCTCTCAGACTCAGTTTCTTCATCTGTTAGATAGGGATAGTAATAAAACATATATCACACGGTTTTGGTGAAGCTAAAATGAAAGGAAATAGGTAAAACACCTTAAATTTTAAATGCTATATAAATATTAGCTATTATTAAGAAACAAAGGATAATTTGGAGAAGGGAAGCTCCCTCAAGGTGGAGTGGCTTAAGGTGTTGTTAAGATATCAGTTAGATAATGCATTTTTGCCATTCCATTCATGTGAAGAACTCCTTCTATTTGTGTGGATGACAACTTTATAATTTAGTGTCTTGGAGATTTTCCTAGGGGTACTGAAAGGTTAAGTAATTTGCTCATGGACATATATACAATATATGTCAGAGCTGGAAGCTGAGCCTAGCTTTTCCTGACTGTAAGGCAGCCCCTGTTATCCATTAATACTATCCTGCCTCTCAGCTAGCATATTGACATATCAATTTATCTTACTCATTTTAGTGGTCTTTCTTCCCTCCTTTTGTCTTATAGAGGTCACTCACAAGAAAGGTACTAGCCAGAGGCAATATATATGGAAGAACTGCTAGAAAGATGATCCCTAGGCAAGGGTTATAACTTGCTTTGAGTGATTTGAATAATCCCACCTCACTGCTGAAAATATCTAATTGGGGAGTAACTGGGGCCTTCATCAACTCCTAAACAAATAAAAAACATTTCCTTGTGTGGCCTCTGTCAAGTGTCAATGGAAAAAAGGACATCAAAATTTATGGACCTTGGCTCATGATAGGGATTCTCAGGAGACTAGAGCCAGAAGAAGCCCTAATTCATACATACTGCTCTATATCCTGTGACTGACTAGAGATTTGGTGAAAGGAAGCAATCCTCAGTAAAAAGAAGGCCCCTCTCTGGTAGGATACATCACAGAAGTCCTGTGCCTCCTGCCCAACAAGAACTCATGGGATTTTTTTTTCCCTTGTTGATGAAGACCTTGCCAAGAATAGAGAAAATTTTGCCTTAACACTGAGGGCTTTTTTGGTCTTCTCTGCCCTGGCCAAAAAATAACTGTGTGACTGAGCTAGGGTCCTTTTCTGGGAACAACTGGGGAACAATGCCTGGGGACACCTGCTTAGAGTTACTATGATGAAGCCTTGTTGAAGGATTCCTATTTTGTTTTCCAAGGGTTCTGTTCGGGTTTCTGTTTTTCTTGCCTCTGTCCATAAAATCTCCTATAACACTTTGTACTGTATAGTTGCAAATGAAGAGTCAGTCTCAATATAATAGGGGAGGCTGGCTGCTGGGCCCAATTCCAACCAGTTCTCAAGAACCAGCTTAAATTTTCAGTATCAGCATTTAGACCTTGGAAATGACAAACCAGAAATCATGACAAATCTGGATTTGATTTACTTGTTTTATTATCTAGACTTAAGAAAATTATGGAGAAATGTTAATAATGCAAATTAAATTTTAAAGTGTATTATGTGTACATTTTTTGAAGAATTGGGTGTTAAACATTTGCAAGCACATAGTCTACCAGTTAAATATTGACATGGTGGGTGAGCAGGGAGGAGTGGCTAACATATATACATAGGATCAAAGATTTGGAACGGGGGAGGGGGGCGGAATATTGAGATCACCTAGTATTTCCGAGATGCCTCATAACACCATCAATGAAATTTGACCATATTAGTGAAAGGTTGTGTCATTGAGAAAGTATTAGATCTTTTTTCTATGTTTGGACCCAAAGGGCAGAACAAGGAGCAATGGGTAAAAGCTGGAGAGAGGCAAATTTAGGATCAATATCAGGAAAACACTTCCTAACAATTAATATAATCTATTAAAAAATGGAATGGATAACCTTGAAAGGTAATGAGTTGGGGCAGCTATTCTAGTTGAATAGAGCACCAGCCCTGGAGTCAGGAGGACCTGAGTACAAATCTGGCCTCAGACACTTGACACACTTTTACTAGCCATGTGACTTTGGGCAAGTCATTTAACCCCAATTGCCCTCCAAAAAGCAAAAAAAAAAAAAATACGGAAAGGTAGTAAGTTGCCCCTCCTTGGAGGTCTTTAAGCCAAGGTTAGAAGACCACTTGTCCTTTCAAGTTTGAGTTGGAATACATAGTTACTGAGGTTCTCTCCCATTCTCAAATTCTGTGATTCTGTGACAGTACTTCCTTTTCAATTTTATGGCTCATAGTTTAGATTATCTTGTTCAAAAATATGAAATCACAGGTTTGTGATTTAATTTCTAATGTTAGAAATAGCACATTTGAGTGGAAAGAATACTAGACTTGTAATCCAGAGGTATGAGTAGTAAGTCTCAGCTCCTCTTCTTTCTAGCTATATGACTTCTGGAAAGTCATACTAACATTTGAATCTTACTCTGTTTATCTATAAAACTATAATACACTGTCTGCCTTACAAGTTTGTTATAAGGAAAGGCCTTAAAGCATTATATACGGTACATATATTTGTATTTACATAAATTTTATATATGCATATATATGCACACATATGCATATATAAGAACTGATTATTACATTTAACTTTGCTTTTAATTATTTATCATAATTTTCACCAAATCCGTTGATATGGTTTCACAGCATTTGGGTTCTGATGTAGGTAATTGTGACTTTGGGGCATATAGTTTCTGTACTGATAATTAATTCCCAGTAGCTAATATCTCCCAGATGAAGAACACGTTGCTCCCGAATCAACACTTTCTAATTATTTGATTGGATTTTAATAATGGAGGCAAAAGCCATTTCTAATTGTGGCAGCACAGTCAGAAATCTAATGTGGCTCTGTCTTGCAGTAAAGGGACCAGTCAGACAGGTCTCATATACTCTTATCTCTGTGTTCTGGATAGGATCTGACCTTCAGAGGTCCCCTTGGACCTGGGTTTACCAGTATTTATCTGTCAGACAAAAATATGAACTTGTGAAGATATGCTGGAGACATTCTAATTCAGTAACACTACTTCCAGTCCAGTTTATAGTCCATATATATTCTGCATCCCCACCAACTTACATGTATACATGAGATATCTTCTCTTGACTCCCCATCATGGTCATCATCATTCCCATACAAAAAACTGACCAGCCAGAATAAGGACTGAGAGCCGTCATGACAAACCTATGCATTTCAGCAATGTGTTTAATGTAAATTTTGAGAGGCCCTCTGCTCAAAAACCTCTCCATCAAAGTCCTGAAAAGGGTCTGATTTAGTTTCACTCCATAAATGTCTTTGGGAAACAGTTAGTATAAAATAGGCTAAACTGTGAATGGTATAGTGGATGGGAGATTTGATTTGGAGCTGGGAAACCCAGATTCAGATCAAAGCTCTAATGTTATCTAGTCCTCTAGCTGGCTTTATTCACATTCCTTTGTCTATCAAGTCGAGTAAACAATAGACTACTTACATCACAGCGTAGGTTATGAGGAAATTCAACTCAATAAGCATTTATTAATAAGCATGTTAAGTTATGAACAAGCCACTCTTCTAGGCACTGAGTATACAAAGACAAAATTAAACAGTCCTTGCCCTCAAGAAGGTTACATTCTGCTGAGAATATAAAAAATCTGCAAAAAGTACATATAAAATGTAGAGTTAATACAAAGTATATGCAACAATATTTTGCACTTAAAACATAATATAAATGAAAAATATATTTAACGATAGACTAGTTCTAAAATTTCCTATTTCCACTCATATTCACTTAAATACTAATTGGTGCAATGGATATAGCACAGACACCAGAATCAAGAAGACAAGTTCAAATCTTACCTCAGACACTTATTAAACATGATCCTGGGAAAGACATAATCTCCCTTGGCCTCAGTTTCCTCATCTGCAAAATGGGAATAAGAACAGTACTTACCTCCCAGGATTATTGTATGGTAAAATGAAAAAAAAATTGTAAAGTGCTTTAGAAACCTTAAAGTACTAGGGAAATGCTACTTATTATTATTGTTGTTGCTATTGTTATAGTGGTTTTGGTGGTTATTATCAATCACAACAACATAGAAAAGGATTCTGAACGTGGGGGAAGTGTCACTATTCTAGAATTTTGGCAGGCCTTATCTTTTAAGGAATTGAGAATGGTGTGGCCAAAATACACCTTTACAGAATTCACATACAGCTGTCTTTCAGTCATGCTAACTTTTGTTTGGGTTTCCTTGGCTTCCTTGACCTTGTACTAATATGCTCAACTGGGTTTTTGCTCTAGAATCCTATATTTTATGTGTCTGACCCAATTTGTAATCATTTCTTTTCCTTTTCTTACACTAATATGGTCATGTCTCTCATTCTCATGACCCCTTTCTACTAAGGCCTTTTTTATCCTCCAAACCCTAAGGTCGGATTCTATTCTCGAGGGCAGACCACCCCTCTCCCAGAATTGTTTTACCTAAGGTTAGGCTGTCTTCAGCAATATTCCCTGTCCCACCCCAGTCCCCACTCCCACTCCCCCACACACACCCAACCCTGTTGACTCAACAAAATGTACTGTGGGTACAATAATTTCTACTTATGGCTCTGGTCCAAGCTCTAGCACTGACCAGCTTCTGTGACTTTGAGTAAGTCACTTAAGCATCTTTGTGAGCCTCAGTTTCTTCATCTGTAGAAGAGGAGAAATTACCTCAGGGTCATTGTAGGGGTTAAAAGAGAGAGTAGAAGGGAAAACATTGAATCAGAACACTGTATATCAGACATGAACTTTTTGACTTTTTAGAGAGGAAAGAGATCATTCTCCTGACTGCCACTCTGGACCCTCTTGTCAAGAGTACCTCTAACTCCAGCTCAAAAAAAGAAAAAAATATTATTTTTAGCCCTGCTTCCTAAGTGGTTATTTTTACACCAGCTGTCAGATCAAGCTTCAGATTTCATCGATTGGGAAACATTTCACAAAAGGTCCTTATACATGGAGGGGGAGGTGGCTTTCCTCTTTGTCATTGGGTCATATTACACTAATGAATTCAGATGAGACATCTTGGCTTACATTGGCAGAGAAACATAAATATCTATCAGTTGACCTCTCCCCTCTGGGAAAAATTCTAATTCCAAGAGAACAATATTAGACATGAGCCCTGGAGAATCATCAGGATAAGATTACATTGCACTGGGCAGACACGGAAGCACATAATTTTTTAGTGAGAGGTCATGATCAGGCTGCAGATTAATCAGTGGTAAATGAGTCAAAGGGCATTATAGATTTAGAGAATGCTGCCTGGAGAGTATAACCCACAGCAGAAGATGATCTAGGGCTGGGCTTTGTGGAAAATTTGATATAAGAAAGGGACTCTAGAACCCCAATACATGACTTTTCTGTACCAGTCATAGGACATTACCCCCACTCTCTAGGTGTTTAATACTCTTTTGTCATACCTGGTCTGCCAGAGACCCAACACTTTGGGGTTTCACCCAGACTTACCTTTCTACAATGTATTCTCTATACCTATTTTCTTTTCATTTTCTCTTTCATCAAAATTTTCCTATCCTATGTACATTGCTCTATGATAATACTAACACTAAAGGGAATAGATAAATCAATTCATAGTAATATGTGAATATCTGATAAAGATTCAATATACTACCAATAGCATCTACATTTTTACTAGGAGAGTCCTGAAAACACCATGATTTTCTAAAGAGAGGGTTCTTAATCTGGAATCCATGGATCTCCAAGGTATCCAAGTAATGATTTCATAGTTTATAAACTTGTTTGGGAAAAACTACATCTTTATTTTGATATGTCTTTCTTTGTATACCTACTTATTTTAATTTAACGCTTTTAAAAACATTATTCTAAGAAGGGATCCATAAGTTTCATTAGACTACCAAAGGGGTTCATGATCCTCTAAAGTTTAAAATATCCTGCACTAAGGCAATTCCAACCACTGAAGGCAGGCAGGTGAGATAAACTAAGGGTTGAAGGTTATCCCATTTGGATGGTATACTGCCACCCCAAACTGAACCTATCTAAATCTAAATTATCTTTTCCATCCCAGATTCACTAACCTCCCACTTCCATGCCTTTCTGATATTGAATAATGTCACTATTACTATTCCAGTCACTCTCTGAAGCTTGAAAACTTAGAATCTTCTTTTCTTCATCCCTCTCTTTTGTCCTCGGCATCTAATCAATAAGTCAGTAAATTCTACTGATTCTTTAAAATCCTGAATCTTTTCTCTTTCATTTATTTTCCACTTCTTCCACCCTGGTCCAAATATTAATTACTTGTACAAACCATAGCAATTTTGATTGCTAGTAGAAAATAGAGCAAAAGCTACCACCTAGGCTAGAGTCACTTGGCCCATTTTAAGTCTTGTTCCCAAGGTGATTTGCATGACAACCAGGGATATTAGGGAATAAGGAAAAGGGAAAGAAGAAAGCTTTCATATAGCAACTACTATGTTCCAAGCACTGTGCTATTAGACTACCAAAGGGGTTCATGATCCTCTAAAGTTTAAAATATCCTGAATGAATGAATGAAAAGTTCAAGAGACTGTTTCTGGAGAGTTAATAATTTTATTAATTATGGCTAGCAAATAATCAATAAAATAATCATTTAACTTTCTCTCATATACTAAAGATGAATCTTGGGGGTCTCTGAATGACTAAAAATCCTTTCGAAAGGGGAGTACACCTGAGGGTGGAAGTCAACTCTGATTGGTTAACAATAAATGAGGGGGCAAACCAATGAAGAGATGGGCAAAACGTCCTCAGTTCCTCCTAAAGAGAATGTGACCTGATTTCTTGTGGCGTGGAGTCAAGATGGTGGAGTAGAAGAAGGACCTCCACTGGGCTCTGTCTTCTACCTTCCCCAATCCATGTAAAAGGGGACTCTAAACAAACTTTGGAGCTGCAGAACCCACAAAATAACACAGAAGCTAACCTCCCGCTGAGGACAGCCCAGCAGGCCGGCAGGAATCGGCTAGCCCAGCGCTATGGGAGCCGAGCCCAGCCCCATGCCAAGGCTTTAGCCCCAAGGCGGGCCTGACCAGCCACAGGCTGGAGGGACTCCACATCAGCAGCAGCTGTGGTAGTTTCCAGATTTGTCAACACATAGATGCAAAGGACAAAGTGAGAGGTCAGTGCAGTCTGGACTTTGGGACCCAGTAAGTGGGAGTGTGTGGCTTTTGTCCCTGGGGCAAGAAACCACTGAGATGCCAGCACAACCAGACAGTACATCATGGCAGCTTCAGCTCCTGGCCAGCAGAGTGTAGGGGGACAAAGCACCAGTCTGAGGGGTAATTGCTCTTGCTTTAACCTTCTTGGATCTGGATTGCAGTCTAGGGTGGAGGTCCTGGGGTGTGTGTCCAGCCTGCCAGAGCATGTGGAAACCTCAGAGAGGGCACCCATCTACTACTGATTATTAGTAACGGTAGCTGAGAAAACCCCAGCGTTTGGGATGAAAGCTCCCCTGTCTGGTGGCAGAGTCCTACTGTGGCAAAAAGCCCAGGGGTCAAGTGACTGAGGAGCAACATGACCAGGCAAAGGAAACAAAGCAGACAGAAGATTCCAACATTAGACTCCTATTTTGGGGACAAAAAGAAGCAAAGCATGGAACAGGAGGAAGACAGTGAAGTCAGAACTCCTGCACCAAAAGCTTCAAAGGAAAATACAAGCTGGTTGCAGGCCATAGAGGACCTTAAGAAGCAGATTAGAGAAATGGAGGAAAAATTAGGAAGAGAAAGAGAACAATGCAAGAAAATTATGAAATTAGAGTCAAAGCCTGACTGAGGAAAATACTACCTTAAAAAATAGACTAACTCAAATGGCAAAAGAGGCTCAAAAAGGCAATGAGGAGAAGAATGCCTTAAAAAGCCAAATTTGCAAACAAATGAAAGAATAGAAGGCAATATGAAATATCTCATGAGGAAAACCACTGACCTGAAAAATAGATCCAGGAGAGATAATTTAAAAATTATTGGACTACCTGAAAGCCATGATCAAAGTAAGAACCTAGAAATCATCCTCCAGGAAGTTCTCAAAAAAAACTGCCCTGATGTTTTAGAACCAGAAGGCAAAATAGAGGTTGAAAGAATCCACCGATCATCTCCTGAAAAAGATCCCAAAAAGAAAACTCCTAGGAATATTATAGGTTCCAGAATTCCCAGATTAAGGAGAGAATATTACAAGCAGCCAGGAAGAAACAATTTGAATGCTGTGGAAACATAATCAGGATAACCAGGATCTGGCAGCTTCTACACTGAGGGATCAAAGGGCTTGGAATATGATATTCCTGAGTCAAAGGAGCTGGAATTAAAACCAAGAATCACCTACCCAGCAAAACTGAGTATTATGTTTCAGGGGAAAATATGGTCATTCAGTGGAATAGAGGACTTTCAAGCATTCTTGCTGAAAAAAAACAGAGTTGAATAGAAAATTTGACATTCAGATACAAGAAGCAAGAGAAGCATGAGAAGGTAAACAGGGAAAAGAAATCATAAGGAACTTATCAAAGTTGAACTCTTAACATTCCTACATGGGAAAACAATAATTGTAACTTATGAAACTTTTCTCAGTAGTTGAAGGGAATAGAAATATATATATATATACATATATATACATATATATGTATATATATACATATATATACACATATATGAGGGTATATGGGCATATGAATACATATGTGAATGTGTGTATATATGTTTACAGGTATACATAGATAGAGGGCACAGGACCAATTTAACAGGAAGGCATGATACTTAAAAGCTGAAATTAAGAGGTGAGAGAGGAATATAATGAGAGGAGATGGGGACAGACAGAATAGGGTGAACTATCTCATATAGAAGAGGCAAAGGAAAATGGTTACAATGGAGGGGAAGAATAGGAAGGCAAATATGGGTCAACCTTATTCCCATTGAATTTGGCTTGAGGAGGAAATGAGGAGGGAACTCCAGGAGAGTAGGGGGGATGATGGAAGGGAGGGCAAGCTGGGGGGGAGGGAAGTTGGGAGCACCCACTTTTGAAAAGGGATGGGATCAAAGTGGAGAATAGAACAAGTGGGAGGTGGGATAGGAGGGAGGGAAATATAGTCAATCTTTCACAATATATCTACTATGCTATTGTTTTTCATTAGCCACACAGGTACAAGCTATACTGAACTGCTTATCTTCCCAGTAAGAGTGGGAGACAAGGGAGGAAGGGAATGAATCTGGAATTCAAAGTTTTAAAATCAAATACTCAAATATATATATATATATATATACTATTATTAATACTATTTTAATGTAATTGGGAAATAAGATATACAGGCACTGGGGCGTAGAGATCCACTGGTAAAGTCTAAAGGGGTATGGGAGAAAATATGGGAGAGAGCAGATTGGAGGAGGGGATATCCTGTGGGACTGCTATTTTGGGGCGGTGGGTAGGGGAAATATGGGGAGAAGATTTGTAACTCAAAATCTGGCGGAAATGAATGCTGTAAATCAGAAGTTAATAAAGCATTTAAAAAGAGAGAGAGAGAATGTGACCTAATCAGTAGATTCAGCCACCTCTAGCAATCTGGGCAAAAGATTCCATCTCTACTCACTTCTCACTAGCTGGTTTTCCCCTTCATAAACTAGGTCATCCTAAATTCTAACAGAAGGCTCTAAGGGCAGACAGAAGCTTATTTCCTAAAAGCAAGATCTCACTTAAACTTGATTCTGTTTGTAAGGTTTCCTAGCTGGGTAGAGTCCCACCCAAGATCAAAAAGCATGTACCCTAAGGATTTGGGCAATTTCATCTATCAGCAATGTCCTTCAGATGTTGGCTAAATAACCTACAAAGGGCTAATTTCTGAATGAGGAAATAGAAAAGGGAAAATTTTATTTCAGTTAATAACTGAGATAAATAAGAGAAATAAAATAAGAGAAATAATTATTTCTCTCAGTCCTTAAGTGCATTATTATCTCAATTGATCCTCACAATAACCCTGAGAGGTAGATGCTGTTATTATCTCCACTTTATAGTTGAGAAAAATGAGGTAAAGAGAATTTAAGTGATTTGCCCAAGGTAATACAACTATTAAATTTCTGAGGTCAAATTTGAACTCAGATCTTCCTGACTATAGACCCAGAATTCCACCCAATTTACCACCTGGTTGCTTATTAGTGAGATTGAAAGGTGCCTCCTCATCTGACTTTGTAGTTATGCTAAATGGGTTATTTGAAAGGGACCATAGCTAGTGACCCTGGGATATGACAGGGATTAAAAAAATTTTGCGACCATCACACAGACAAGAGTTTAAGGGAGGGAGAGTGTGACTGAGTAGCATAAGGAAGAAATGATTTCAAGATAGACTTTCAAATGGCTAAGGACTTCTCCAGCTAGCTGGTTGAGCAGAATTGGCTAGAACTTTCATCACAAAAGAACAAAAAAAAATAGCTCCTTGGGCTAATAACCTCGAGTTAGCAGACCCCTCCCACTCAAAGGAAAACTGTTTCACAACTGAAGATCAACTGGTGATAGCAGAAAGTCTACATGAAAGCTACAACCCAGCAGAGAACCAGAGAGGATAGGGAGAGGCTGTACAGCAGAAGAAAATCAGCAGTAGAAGACATAGTAGAGATACCCAATAGAGAGCAGGTGAGGGAAGGTACCTAACATATAAGAATGCAGCAGAAAGATTAAAACATCAAGAAACCCTAGTGTAGCTGAGGAAGTAGCTCACTTTAGGACACCACCAGAAGAAATCAGCATCTAGGAAGTATCCTAAGTTTGACTTTCCCAGCCACATATGCAACCTAAACATAGGCTTTCTAGATGGTGATATCCCTTCACATGTGCCCTAGCTCCATGTTCTCACATGTGTCCCTTATCTCATAATGGTGTGAAAATAAAATGCATCCCTCTGTTCATGGGAAAATTTTTCCTATCACTTATTTTGATAAGCTAATTGACTAAAAGTGTTTTGCTTTGATCTAACATGTTAAACTGGTTGGCGTCATAAAAGTAAGCATATTGTCAGGGGCTCACGAAGTATGGATTTCTGACTCACGATGTCTCAAATCTAGGTTGGATTTCTGGAATCCTACCAATGAGAGGGGTCCCAAGTCTCCTACATGGCTCTTACTGCTATTATGGCAATAACCTGCTAACTGGTATCCCAACCTCCATTCTCTAACATCTACTTCGAACTCATCCTTCATATCATGACCTTCTTATTGATCTTAAGTGCTATTTTGCTGTAAAATGAAGAGGTTCCAGGGGTGGGGAATCTGCAGCCTTGAGGCCACATGGGGCTCTCTAGATCCTCAAGTATCACCTTTTAACTGAATCCAAACTTCACAGAATAAATACATTTAATAAAAGAATTTGTTCTGTAAAACCTGGACTCAGTCTAAAGGCCACGTCCAAAGAGTATATACGTATACATATATACATGTATGTATGTATATATGTATGTATGTATACCTATGTGTGTATGTGAAGACAAAATGAGATCACGTTTGTCAAATGCCCTGTAAACTTTAAAGCTCTATATAAATGCTAGCTATTGTATTTATCCATACTTATATCCCTTGGACATAGTAGGCAGCCATAAAATATTTAATGAGTGAACAATAACAACAAAATATATTATAAAGTTAATTATGTAATGAGAATGTGTGGTCCAATATATCCTGAAGTAATCATGTTTCATAGTTGAGCTGGGCTTAGACAGATCCATACCCATGAGATATTGATTCATTGGGCCAAAATAATCAAGTTCTCCAGTTTAAAATTGACTGGCCCAGTACATATCTAGAGTAGTCTATGACCAACAGTGAAGTGACTTCAGTGGACCACTATTACACTTTTTAAAATACATATCTCCTTGAAACAGAATGTTCTCTTCTTTTTTGATTTCTTTCTTTTTGGCAATACTACAACCAACCTTCTTCCTTTTGACCATGCCCCAGTTAAAAACCAAGAGAGAAAAAGAAGAGGGAAAAACTATCCATAAAAAAATAAGTAGAATAATGCCAAAGAAATCCACATAGTGGTCACGGCCATAAATGTATATCTCTTTCTGCACTTTGTGTGCATCATTTCTCTCTCAGGAAGGGGGTAACATGCTTCACCACAGATCCTCTAGAGACATAATTGATCATTATCAAAAATTGTCTTCTGCTCACCTCATTCTGCATCAATTCATACTAAACAGGATTCTCTGAAACTGTTTCTTTTGTCATTTGTTACAAGCACCATAATATTCCATCATATTGATATGCCCTAATTTGTTCAGTCATTACCCAATTGTCTAAGAAGCAATCTGAGTCATTTACTTTGATTCTAATTCTTTTTTCTTCCTCCTTTACACCTCTCCTTCAGAATCAGGTTTGTTTTGCTTATGAATACTCCTTTCCTTGTATTATCATCCCTTCTAAATTATTCTCCCTGCATGACATCCCTACTTATTTCTCTGTTGAATTAGATGTATTCTTACAAGATACGGTGCATGTGTGTGTATTCATCTCTTCTTTGTCCATTTCAGATAAGAATTTTCATCTGATGCCTACTCTGGAAACCCCTTCTATGTTTATATATTCTTCTCACATATATCCCAATTATGAGAAATTACAAGTTTCAAGACCCTTTTTTCTTCCTTTCTACACAAATTTAATCCTATTTTTACTCTCCTCTTTATTTCCTTTCTTAAAACCTTCAGAACAAAATCAATTTTTCTCCCCAGCACTTCTGTTTTACTTATTTAATTCTTTTGGTCCTCTCTGAAGACATTAAAATTCTGAAAGTTTACTTTTCTTCTTCCTAACATCCTTAAGATGTTAGCACCACATCATCCTATATATTCTTGTGGTTGACAAATTTTTTTTTACCTTTCTAGGATTCTCTGAACTTTTGTATTATAATTTCAAAGTTCAACTTTTATCTTTTCATCAGAAATGCTTGAAAATTCCCTCTTCTATTAAACATTCATTTTTTTGCTCTTATGGCAATGCCTATCTTTGTGGTAAATATTATTCTTGGTGGTAAGATTTTATCTTTTGCTCTTCGGAACACCACACTCGAAGATATTCTCTGATTCTTAGTACAGGCTGCCAAGTCCCATGTGATTCTAACTGAAATTCCTTGTTACTTTGAACTGCTTATTCCTTACAGTATTATTTTTTGGGTTTGAAGTACTGGATTTTAGCTTTCCTATTCCTGGGAATTTTCCTTTTGGGGTTCATTTCAAGTAGTTAGCAGTGAATTCTTCCTACTTGCCTTCTGGTTCCAATAGAGGTGGGCTGTTTAAATTTATCATTTCTTGAAAAAGTGCCTATTTTTAAGATCATGCTTTCCTCAAAGTCTAGTGACTCTTTGATTACCTTTTATCTAGGTCAGTTTATTTTGATATCATTATCTTACATTTTCTCCTTTTATCCGTCTTCTGATTTTGTTTCTATATTCTTTGAGCTTTGGAGAGTCATTGATTTCTGTTTGATAACAACTAGTTTTCAGGGAGTTCATTTCTTGAGCAAGATTTACCACCTTCTGTCTACGCTACTTATTTTTCTTCCATTTTTTCCCTTTTATTTCATTTTTTTATCTCTTGTTTTATTTCTTCTAGGCATTCATGTAGTACTTGTAGAAAATCCATTTTCTCTTTGACTCTCTGTTTGAAATTGTAATGGAGTCAGATTTTCAATTTATTTTCATACTTTTTGTTTTTTCTTTGATTTACTCATCTCACTAGCCATAATTCTTAGTTTAAAGTTTTGTGCCAAGTCAATTCTCCACCATCTAGTGTACTTTCGGGTAGGGTGGTAAGTCCTGCTTGGTCTCACTCTGGACACTCTAAATTACTTGGCTAGCCTCTATTTTCTAGATGGAGCCCCACCTGGATCTTTGAGATTCAGAGGAATGGGTATTCAGGTACCCCTCTGTTATCACGGTACAGAGTACTAGGGACTTCAGTTCTCCCGATTCTGGGCTTTATTAATGCAGCACCATTGTACTGGTCCTTTCCACTCTGGTCTCTACCCATTGCCATTCATAGAGACTTCTGAGGTCTCCACCATGGGACTTTTTGCCCACCTCCTCATTCATATGTCTACCCCCTCATTGATTGTTAACCAATCAGAGTTGATTTCCATTCTCAGGGATATACCCTTTTCCAAAGATCTTTTAAAAATTCAATATTCTCTAGGAAAGGTATTTTATTTATGAGAGAAAGCCAAGGATCATTTTGTGATTAGCCATAATTGTTATTGTTTGTCCTTCATTCTAAAAGAAGACCGAGACATTAAAGAGGTGGTGCCATGACATGCAAGTGAATTGAATTTAAGTGAGGGAGTGCTGTGCAAAGTCACTAATCTCATTGTCTTTTCTGGAGTCATCTGGATCCAGTGGCAAGATATAGATCAAGACAACTAGATATGGCCCTGGCTGCAGTGGGACACCTTGGCCTTTTTAAGCTAAGGTCTTTAACAGGTCTCAGTTTGATTGTGGTAACACCCATTTAGTGATTAAGATTAGGTAATAAATTCATAAAATTATTAATTACCCAGAAACTAGATCTCTCAAAATTTTCATAAATCACAAGGGATGATAATGCACCAGTTGGGAACTGATCCAATCATTCTGAAGTACAATTTAGAACTATGGAGGATTCTGGGAAGGTGGCTAAATAGATCAGAAAATTCCCAAGCTCTCCAGATTTCCTCTACAAATAAGATAAAAATAACACCTCAGGGCAAATATAGAGTAATAAAAATCACCAAGAGTTGGTGCAGAACCCAGTGGTCCTCCTGGGGAAACCAGAGAAGATATAAGGTTTGGTGTTTCTGAAGTGTAAACAATACCAAGCTAGGTCCACTGACATAGCAAGCAGCAAGCCCTGGGGCTAGATGGGTTGGAAGGTAGCTTTGGCCCTAGCCAAAGGAATTTTCACCTATCCGAGCATGGGAAGATTGTAGGAACCTATGTTTATAAGGAATGTCAGGCCCAGCTGTGCTGCTGAGATGCAACCCTGGGCCAGAAGGAACCAGCACATGCCTGATGAATGCAAAAGTAGTGGGGCAGGAACTCTGCTGGCTGTGGGCACATACAGGAGGGCAGAGTTCTCAGTTTCAGTTCCAGGCCAGATGGAAGAACCAAAGGAAGATCTGAGGCTAAAGGCATCATCCCCTGTACCCCAGAACTAGATGTGATTGAAATAAATAAGCTGCTATAAATAAAACAAAAATAAGCAGGCAAAGGATAAAGAGCCCAACCACAGAAAGTTACTATGGGAATAGAGAAAACTGTGGTTCATCTTCAGAGTAAGAAGTTGAAGCCAAAAAATCTTCTTTTATCCTAAAGAGTAATATAAAGTGGTCACCTGCCCAAAAAGAATTCATGGAAGAAATTTAAAAATGCTTTTAAAATCAAATGAGACAGGCTGAGGAAAAAAATTTAAAAATAAAAGAGATCCAAGAAAAACAAGATTATGAAAAGAAAGTCAGCCAACTAGAAAAGGAGACCCAGAATCTTAAGGAACAACTCCTTGAAAATTAGAATTGGGCAAGGAGAAGCCAGTGAGGTTATAAGAAACCAAGAAACAAAAAAAAATATTTAAAAATTTTAAAATAAAAAAAGTGAAACATCTCATAAGAAAAACAACTGATCTAGAGAACCGATCAAGAAGAGGAAACATACGAATAATTGGATTATCTGAAAGTTATGATCAAAAAAGAATCTTAATGCAATAATACAAGAAATAACTAAAGAAAATTGTCCTAAAGTGTTAGAACAAGAGGGAAAAGTAGAAATAGGGAGAAAAAATTCACCAATCACCACCTGAAAGAGATCTGACAAGGAAAACCTATAGGAATATCATAGCTAGATTCTGAAAATCCCCAGTTCATGGAGAAAATATTATGAGCAACAAGAAAACAACAATTCAAATATGGTGGAACCACCATTACAGTCACACAATATCTAACAGGGATGACACTAAAAAGATGGCTGGTCTTGGAACACTGTATATCAAAGAGCAAAAGAACTGGTATTGTGGTCAAAAATATCATACACAGCAAAGTTAAACATAATTGTGAGGGGGAAAAGTAGATATTCAATGAATTGCCAGACTTTTATAATTTTGTTACAAAAAGACCTGAAATCAATAGAAAATTTGACATACAAGATTCAAGAAAAATTATAAGGTAAACATCAAAGATTAATTTTAAGGGACTCAATAAGGACAGACTATTTACTTTTTATATGAGGAAATGTAAATTGTATGTCTAATATTTTATTAGTTATTGGGTAGTTAAAAAGAAAGTTTATGCTAGAGCTGAGTATGATGTAATACTGAAAAATATCTAGGAAAAGATAAAAAGAGTTATTATCTTATACAAATGAGATGCAAGAGGAAGAATGAAGACAGAGAAGTTAGTTTGGGGAGGAGGGCTGGTAGTTCTACAACCCTACCCTCATTGGGAATAAGTTAAAGAGGGAACAATACATTCATACATACATACAGACATACATACATACATATGTATCTTCTAAATTCAGAAAGAAATAAAAGGTCAAGAGGATAGGGAGGGGAGAGGATAAGGGAGGGATCTTTGTTTTAAGAGGAAAGGGTGGGGGAACAGGATAAGAGAAGGATCCTTGGGGCTAGGGGGTAGGTTAAGTAATAGGTGGGCAAGGTAGTGGGCAGAAGTAAAGCAGAGAAGTCAGGAAAGATAAGAAATAAGAGATACACACAAGCACAAAATAAAGATTAGTAGTAGAATTTATCAGGTGAAAAAAGCGGGTGTAGTAATCATGATCTCAGACAAAGTTAAAGTTAAAATAGATTTAAAAGAAAAATAGGGACAGTACACTATATTGTCAGCCATATTAATCAATACTGTGCTAGACTATTTAAAATAACTAGATGACAGAAGGTTGGAATATTGCTGTGGTATAGGAAATGGTGATCCAGACTCAGCCCTATGCCAATACTGAGGGGTGTTATAGAGAAACCTAGTTTGTTGACTCAGCTTCAGGTAACTAAAAAAAAAAAAACAGGAGTAACAACCAGTCATGATCTCAGACAATGCAACAATAAAAGTAGATACCATTAAAAGAGATAAACAGGGAAACTATATTATGCTTAAAGGCACAACAAGCAATGAAATAATACCAAAAGTTGATCAATATGTACCAAAAGTTATAACTTCTGATTACTAAATGGAAAAGTTAGCTGAATTCCAAAGAAAATAGGAAGGAAACATATAAGTCAGGAATCAATAAAACCACACACACACACACACACCTAGATCTTAACAACTCTAGCAAAAAGATAAACAAGAAAAAAGTGAAGAATGTGAACAGAAATTTAGACAAAATAGATATCATAAATCTCTGGCATTACTGAGTAGAAGTAGAAAGGAATATACATATTTCACAACTATGTTTGGTATCTTTATGAAAATTGATCACATGTTAAGGCATTAAAAACCTACAGAAAAGCAAGAATGTTAAACACGTTCTTTAATGCATTAAAGTTACAATGAATGAAGGGTCTTTAGAGAAATAATTCAAGCGTAAATTGAAATTAACTTGATCCTAAAGAATTTGTGAATCAAAAAAAAAACAAATCAAAGAAATGATAATTTCATCAAAAAATAATAACAATAAGACAATATACCAAGTTTTAGAGATGTGACCAAAGCAGTCTTTAGTAGAAGCTTTATATGAACAAATACTTTCATTAACAAATTAGTAAAAGAATAGATCAGTTCATCAGACATGCAAGATGACGTGGCCATAGAAAAAGTTGCTGTAGAATACCAGCTGCAAGCATCCAGGAAGCATATAAATTTCTGCTAATAGGGCTCTGGACCAAAACCCTGACCTTGAGAGAAAGAGGCCCCCAGAGGAGAAACCTAATGATTAAAAAAGAGAATGAGAGATATCAATCAAAATGAAAGTTTTCCTGAGAAGACTGGTATGCCCATAAATATTTTTTTAAGAAAGAGTTCTTAACTTCTGGTATGTGAAATTTAAAAAAGTATTTTTAAAATTGTATCTCAATATATTAGTTTCCTTATAATCATATGTATTCTATTTTATGCATTTAAAATATTATTCTGAGAAAAGTCACATAGGCTTCACTAGACTTTAAAAGAGATCTTTGTCCCAAAAAAGTAAGAATCCCTCTTCTAGTTTCTGTCTGGCTTACTTTTGTTTTAATTCGCTAAGAAATTATCACATTTTTCTACCTGATTTTATTTTATTTTCCCATCATATACAGTAAAACTCTTAATCTTTTTCTTGTAAAATGCCATTAATTAAAGCTTGGTCAAACTACAGCACAGTTAAAGAAGGATATGGCAACAGGCAATATGGTAATAGATATTCATCCAAAACAGAAGGCTATAAAATATTTACTTTTAACATTCACACACACACACACACACACAAAAAAAAAAAAGGTTAAGAATTGCTACTTTAAGACCAGAATATATGACTTTCCTAATGAAAAAACAAAACCTGTTGGAAGAAAGTGATTAGGTAGTCCCCCTAGAGATTTGAGTCTCATATAGAAAAAAAAGATGTATTTCTTTTTCTAACAAGCAGAGAGTTCCAAAAATATGGAAGAGTCGACTGAATAGGTCTGAGGCTCTGAGGATAAAGTCCCTCAGTTTGCCTTAGATTCTTCCAGAGCACATTTTCCCCACAGAGCTATCCAGAGTACTGAATTGCTTCCATTGTAAGTCCTCTAACCCAATTGAACCAGGTTTCTCTCACTCAGCAACTAACTCGACTTCTGCCTGTCTTACTCTCTCTCCTGATTATTGCCACTTGCAATAATCTATATCATGTCTGGTGTCTCTTATACTTAAAATTGACTCCTCTCTCTCCTGCTATCTCTTGAAGTCCCTCTCTCCTTTTAAGGCCCAACTCAATTGTATACAGGTATTCCTAGCCCTTCGAGAATTCTTCTCTGACCACTCCAGGATAAAAAAGGGGCTTCTATTCAAATTTCTCCAAAGTGATTCGCATAGACCTCTCCTGTTATATGTTCTTGTCACATAGTCATAGCTATCTTTTTACCCCTAGAAGCCACCATCATACTTTGTACATAGTAGGTAATTAATAAGTGCTTGTTGTGTTTAACTGAATTGAAATTTCTCCTCTGCCTGTTGTCTGGCCCAACACGAAGCTTAATTTAAAGTAGGCATTATGTTTGTTGCCTAATCTATCCATGCTCTAAAGCAATAATACCAAACTCAAATAGAAATAGCAACCACTAAGCCATACATAAGGATCCCTATGGGGCACATATTGACTTAGTTTGGCAGTTCAATATTATCTATTTTATAGTATTTTATTTATTTTGTTAAATGTCTGCCAATTATATGTAAATCTGATTCAGACAGCACTCAGGAGTGTTGTGGGCTACATGCAGCTCATGGGCTGCATTTTTAATATATCTGTTCCAAATCAGTAATTCTCAAACTTTTTGTTCTCTGGATCCCTTTATGCCTTCACAAATTATTGAGGACCCCCCCAGAGAGATTTTATTCATGTGCATTATATCTATCAATATTTACTATACCAAAAATTTAAATGTCTTAGAATTATTATGAAATGTTTAGACTTTGCAGTTTCTGGAGACCCTCAAAGATCCTTGAATCACACGTAGAGAATCATTGCTCTCCCATAGGTTCCTAAAGTGAGCAATTTCACCCCTTGGGTGTGCTGGAATGAAACAGGGAGGTGGTAGCAGTTTGAAATGATGCAAATGTGAAAAAATCATAAAGAGTTAAAGAAAGTAGATATCCAGGGGACACTGAGTAATTTTTTTAAAAGGGGGGAGTAGGCCAAATAAGTTTGGGAACTTCTGGACTGCCAGCCAGCCCAGAATCCTAAACTGATCATTAGCAGTTGAAGCATGTTAAGGACCACACTTATTTTTTGGAATAGAAACCAACAAAAACAAAATGACCATTTGAAATTCTTATCCAGTCTTAATTTTCACTCTTATAATTAGCAAAAACGTCACCCTTCTAAATTATTACATATTATTATTGTGAATATATACATTTTCTGAAGGTATTATTTGGGCTGCCTAGTTCAGGTCACCCTCTTTGTCCATAAAGTGTTCCCTAAGCACCTCATTAGTGATCCCTCCCTCCTCTGAAATGGCATGTTGTAGAAGGCAGAGAACAGGAAATCAGAAAAATCTATGTTTGAATGTAAGTTGGATATATACTAGCTATACAATCCTGGCAAGTGACTTAACCTCTCTGTGCCTCAGTTTCCTCATCTATCAAATAAAGGGGAAGGTCTCTGAGTTTTTTTCCAGATCTAAATCTATGACCCTATGTGATCCTTATCCTAAAAGCTCATAATGCCTCATTTCTTGATCCCATTTCCCCATTTGGCAATTGGCCCATGCATCTTTGTATTGCTAGTTATGTTTTTTTTTTTTGTAGTTCTTTTTTTTTTCTTTTTGGAGGGGAGAAGGTAGGGTGATTGGGGTTAAGTGACTTTCCCAAGGTCACATGGCTAGTTTTTTGTTAAATGTTTGAGGTCAAATTTGAACTCAGGTCCTCCTGACTCCAGGGCCAGTTTTCTATTCACTGTGCCACCTAGCCGCCCCTGCTAGTTACCTGTTTATATGTGTGTTCTATCATCCCAATTGTAAACCCTTCAAAGGTGAGTTCTATATGTTATATTTCTATGTAGCTTCATCATCTAAGTGTACAGTGGGTGTTCAGAAACTGCTTGATAATGATAGTAATTAAAGATGGTATAATTTGGCATTGGGTATTCCATCCTCTCAACTCCCCCTACATACAGAATATAAAAGTCCTTTTTTCTTCCTTTCCCTCTAGTCTGTCTAGGGCTTTAGCACATCTCACATCAATACATCAACAAGAAAATAACTAGACACACCAAAGCGCAGCTCGGAAAATGTAATTATGTAATCTTCTGGCAAACAAATAAACCCCTGGCTAATGCAGAGCTTGTTTCCTAAATGTTCTTGCTCCTTTCTGCCCAAAGCAGGCTCACAGATAAATATTGAGTGTGCCAGGAAGTTGCTTAATTATTCATGGACTAAACTTTTAAAGTCATAACTGGGAAAGACAATCTCCTTGAATTTACCTACTTGCCGAAAACCATGTGTTATTCATTGGAGCGGAGGAGGTTTTTCATATGCCTCTTATTTACCTGTCAGTGGTTCAGTCTCCAGGTAGAAGAGCTGGTAATGCATTTTTAAGCAGCTTAATTTCATCCCCATAGAGATCTTCATTAAACCAAAATGCAAATGCCTCTATCCCATCACTATCTGGTGTGAGATTTGGGTATGCCTGTATATATAGAGCTGGGCAGGCTATTTCATGCAGCCTGGGCAAAGTTTAAAAATTCTGCCCCTGCTGTACACTGGAGGCTTGGAGCTGTCTACGGAACACATACAATTTCATTTATTCAAAACCAAATACTTATGTGCCATAGAGAATATGATTTTCTGACATTAAAAGTAGGCACACATAAGGAGCAGTAATTTGAAGTGTCCCTCATTGTACCCCCAGGCAACTATATATACAGTAATCAGATCTGGAAAGGACCTCAGAGCTCACAAAATCCAACCCCTCACTTTACAGTGAGGAAACTAAAAGGGAAGATCAGCAAGGTGTTTCCTCTTCTAGAAAGAAAGAGAACAGTGAATAAGCAGCTGAGACTTACTTTAAACCCAGGGCCTCTGACTCCAAATTCAGTATTCTTCCATTGTACCCTAACTGCCTCCTTCCACACTTTAGTTTCATTTCTATTAACATATAAATGTATTGACCAATTTACAAGTATTTATTGAGAGCCTACTATGTAATTAGGACTCTGAACACATGGATATGTCATTTAAATTTCTAAATACATTTCCACAAATGGGCACATATGTGCACAACATAGAAAGACTCACAGATGTGTCTATGTGGCACATTGGGTCGAGAGCTGGATCTGGAGTCAGGAAGACCTGAGTTCAAATATTGCTTCCCACATTTCCTAGCTCTATATCCCTAGGCAAGTCATTTCATCTCTGTCTGCCTTAATTTCCTTATCTATAAAATTCGGATGATAATAGCACCTACCTCCAAGGGTTGTTGTGAGGATCAAATGAGATAATATTTTTAAAGCATTTTTTAAACCTTAAAGCACTATTTGAATGCTGGGCCTTCCTGTTTTTGTTGTTGCTTTATTACAATGATTGTGATTATCATTATTAGAACACAAACAATCCCAAAGGAATTTATTAGATGTCTCCTAAGTGCATGGCATTGTGCTGAACATGGGAGTACAAGGCCAAAATGAAAACCAAATTCTACTGTCAGTGAGTTTACATTCTACTGGTAGAATATACTCTTTCAATGAAACACTTGCATAATCATTTCAGGAGGAAAGAGGGGACATTATGAGCTAATGAGATCTGTCCATCAGTCAACCAACAATTATTAAGAGCAGTTATTAAGTTCCTGCGCTGTGCCAGGCTCTGTGATATGTGCTGGGAAAGTTATTCAGAGGAGATGGCACATAAGATGAACTTTAAAAGAAGCTAGGGATTTTAAGAGATGAAGGTGAGGAGGAGGTGCATTCTAAGCATGAGAGAAAGAGTTCAGAAAATCATGCAGCTGAGAATTGGAGTGCCACATTCAGGACAGTAACTAGGATAACTTGATTGGAATACAAACTTCATGAACAGAAGAAATGAAAAAAGGTTATCACAATAAACTTGAGCCCAACTTTCAGAAAAATTGAAAGGCCTAGCTAAGGAATCTGCATTTAATTGTAGAAGCAATAGAGAGTCACTGATGGTTCTTAAGCAGACAAATGACATAGTCAGACTTACGCTTTAAGAAATTTTCATTGGTAACTGTGGGAAGGAGGGATTAGAGAGAAAGGATATTGTAAATTGGGAGTCTAATTAGGAAACTTTTGAAAATGGTGAGAGCTAATGATGGCCTGAATAAGGGTCATTATTACCGTGTTTCCCCGATAATAAGACACTGTTTTATTAATTTTTTGGAAAGAAAAACACCAGAGGGCTTATTTTCAGGGGAGGGCTTATGTTGTCCTGCCTCAGCTCTCCTCCGCGGCACTGCTCTCAATGGCGCCAGCAAGCAAATCACTGGGGAAGAATAGGATGACGCGCTCACTGCTGCAGCTCTGATTGGATGCAGCTTGGAGCGTGGCGTGCGTTTCACCCGGGGGGGGGGGACGGTGCATACAGAGGGTACCGTAATGTAGCATGTAGCACAGGGGATCACCTTCACTACAGTAGCAATCTCAATAGGGCTTATTTTCGGGGGAGGGCTTATTTTAGAGGAATCTTACACAGTAAGGGGAGGGCTTATTTTTGGGATAGGTCTTATTATCGGGGAAACACAGTATGTGTGTAATGGGGGAGAAAGAGATGAATGAAAAATATTGTAAAAGTAGAATACATAAGAATGGGCAACTGATTTGAATATATGAAATGAGAGAGAGGGAAGAATTGAGAATTGCAGAAAAATTAAAACTCCATAGTCACTCTTCAGTGTTACCAAATGACCCAAATCATCCAATGAGTGTCCAATTAGCTCACTGACTTTAGAGCAAAGACTTTATGAAGCCAAAGTCATGAAATATATATACCTGAGTTGGTGAGTTTCCCTCTACTCCAAGTGAAGACCATTAATGGTTGGCATTAAATGTGTGCTACTAATGAAATATGGAAGAGTAGATAGTGAGGATAACTCAGTATATTGGAGTTCTGTAACAAAGCCCACAATGTATAGGTGGCGGGTCTACAGACAAGCCATAATAGAGGAAGAACTGAATGTTGGACTAAAGGAGAAGCATCTGGGAATCAGATAAATCTTCCCCTTCTAAAGAAGGAAGAAAGATTATTAATTTAGGTATATACATAACTTCCACCCTTCAGGCACCTTGAATCCTATATCATTAGGTTAAATAGATGGTGTTTTAAAACAACTAAGTACAATTCTTGCTACATGGTAGACATTTAACAAATGTATCTTGATTGAATGGTTAAACTCCTACATCCTTGAGCCTTCATTTTGGGTTTTTGTGGTGGTTCTTTGGAAATTGTGCTTCCTATTCATCAAGATTTTGCCTTTCATGGAAATTACAACCAAAATATGGCTTCCTGAAGCACTTCGTTTCTGTAGGCCTTTCTACACAAGCTATTTTAGACTACATGATATATTCTATGAAGCAAGGTCAAAGAATTTCAGAGCTAGAAAGGATCCTTGAGAGATCATCTAGTCCATCCCTGTCACTTTAAGAAAGGAAAAGTACAGGCACAGAAAAAATGAACTCAAGATCACACAGAATCTTGGCAAAGTCCTAATTAGAACCCAGTTCTTCTGACTTCTAGTTCTGTGTCCTTTACATTGCATCATATTGTTTTAGTAGTAATTCAATGACATCACTTCATGCTTTACAAAAATTCTATCTTCTTCAATTTGTCTCCATCTCTTTCCATCTTTCTCCTTTCCAGTCTATCCTATGCTCACCTTGAATTCTATCATCTTTTCATGTTCAAGTCATTTCTCAGAATTCTTTGCTCCAATTCCAACTATAATAATCTCTATTTATGGTAAAATCTATTCCTGCTCCCAACACAAGACCTTCCAACCTTCTGGTACCAAGTTTCCAGAGGCAGACAACACTGCCTCTCAGTGGCCAACATTCAGAACTGCAAATCAACAACTTTTCACCATCATCCTCTCTATTCCAAGTTAGAAATGGAAAAAATAATTCAATCCTTTGCTCACAAGGGACTTGGAAAGGGGAAGACAAGGCCATCTCTTTTCCCAGTTGCCTTGCTTTCTACAGGCTGTCCACTGACCCCTATTAATGCATGAATTTATAAGGTTTAGGGTTATGCCCCTAACCAAATATATGCGTGTTTTTAAAAAGGACTCTCAAAGACTGAAAAGCTTTTAGACCCTCCAGGTGAAAGCATTTCTAGTGACAGGATATCAGGCATCCAAGCAAGAGAGTGTGGTGTTATGTTGAGAAGCAAAGCCTTGCCTAGTGCCCCTCAAATCATGCCACAAGATACCAATTCAATCTACTCATGAGATCAGTTCATGACCAAGATAAATCTCTTTTGAAATTGCTTTTAGGGTTATATTGGGAACCACATGAGAAAATCACAATCATTACCTTATAGTCATGCCTTAGTATTTTACTCAGAAATGCATAAATCTACCTTGATCACCTACATTATTCACAAGATTTGGCTTCATATGACTTTCAGCTATTTCCAAAAGTCAAACCTGTTCCCAAGAGATGATGACTTCTCATCATTGGAGATATTCAAAAGAAAATGGCAGACAATGAACAAAAATAAAGCTCCAAAATAACTATTTACAAGTCATTTTTTAATCATCAGAATATTGTTTTTGAAAGCAATTATCTGTTTTCAACCATCTTCCCTTTTGTAAATTTAGAATCATTAAATTCCAGAGTTGGAATCAATGTTAGAGATAAAAGGATAATAAGATTTTAGAATTAAAAGCAACCTCAGAGATCATCCAGTCCAAAACTTTCATTTTATAGGTGAAAAAGAAAGATTAGATGAGAAGCTAAGTGGCTTGTCCAAGGTAACTCTGTTGGAAAACAACAGTCATAACCAAAACCTATGCCTTCTAATTTGGTTATTACATGATATTTCCAAACAAGTGGTTGTCCAATCTTTACTTGAACACTCCCCAGCAACAAAGAAGTCAAAACCTGCTGAGACAGTCAACTCCACTTTTTGGACAATTTTAATTGTAAGGATTTTTGAGCTGTCACAGGTTCCCTTCTACTTTTTACCAGTTAGTCATAATTTTCCCCTCTGGAACACATTTACTAATTCCTTCCCAAAATATCCCTTTAACTATTTAGAGACAACTATTGTGCCCCCTTTATATCTTCATTTATTCAGGCTAAATGTCTCTACTTCCATCAGTTGAACCTTATGTGATAGGATTCAATTTCTTTCAAGATCCTGCTTTCCCCATTCTGGACCAAGTCATGGAATGGTATCTATCTTTCCTGAACTACTATAAGAGAAGGAAGAGCAAAGGGTCAGGAGCTACTGTGTAGCTTGTAAATATTTTAAAATCTCCTTGATAGCTATGGTAACCCTTTTCCCCCTTAGGAAGCATTTTCCCTAGTGAAAACTTGAGTCATCTAAAAAGTTAAAAACAAGAGAAGAATGAGGCAAATTAAAACCCTCTTCCTCCTCCTCCTCATTAAGCAGCTAATTCACTTATCTGCTCCCCAAGGACTGAGATATTGCAATCAGTGCAACATCATCAGAAAAAGAAAAAAAAATAGGCTTCAAAATATTACAAACCAAGGAAATTTTCTAGGCACAATGAGAAGTCAGGACTATGTGAGGGCAACTATAACTTGTAGCCTAGTATTGTTTCTGTGATCACAATTGCTCAATTATTCATTTTTTAAAAGTGTAATTAGCCTTCCTTCAATAGTCCTGGTCCCATATTCCTTTCACACAACAGTTCTTTAATGGAAGAAGTTTACTGAAATTCTAATCAATAAAACCCTAATCATGTTGTTCTGCTATCTTGTGAATATAATTTAAGATTCTAGAAACATCACTTTTAGGCTTAGAGAATTTCATGATATTCAGCCTCAAGAAGCCTTGTTTTGGTAAGGCTTTTTCTTAGGGAAGAAGGATTAGATTATTGACTTTCTCATGAGATGAAGAAGACACTATAATCAGTCATAAAAGCTAGACCTGGAAGGGATCACCTATCTTAAACACTTCATTTTACAAAGGAAGCAATTTATCCAAAGACACACAGATAGAAAGTAGGAAGTCAGAGTGCTATGGTTTAAACAAGGTTCCTCTGACTCTAAATGCAAAACTTGTCCATACCACTATCCTAATAGGCTAGGGCCAAGAAATATTTCATTTCTTTGGGGAGGTAAATCATTGGAATTTCTACACAACAAATCCTGGGACAGGCATCACTCAGAGCAAAACCACAATCAATTGAAATTGTAAAAAGAATCAAGTCCATACTTATTATTGTCAGGTCTTTAAGAAGTAAAATTATAGGAGACTACCATCTCTCCCCCACCAAAAAAAATCTTTCACTGGATAGTTTATGTCTAAAATTGCCTATTCACAAAGCACCAGTCTATTTTTACTAAAATTCTTACCCTTGACCCCTTCAGCTTCTGGTTTTCCCTTTTTTGTATAGAACCAAGATCAGTCTTCACTTAGACCTGAGTCTAACCTTGATAATTGACTATAATCATTTCCTGCCAAACCAGAGATGAGATCTCATCACTCCCTGGGATCACACATTATATATTGTGCCCTCTCCCATTTTCCCTGCAAAAGGCTACACACTAGATAGCAACACAAACTACTAAATTTGGTCCTCTTTAGATCTGACTTCCTCCTAAAACTGACCAAAGTAAAAGCTCTCCATGGACAGTATTCAGCTAAGAGTCATCTGGCTTCTGTTGGAGGTTAACTATTTTCACTTATAATTAGGTGAAAATTTCTCTTGTTGACTCTGTATTCCATCCCAATCAAGTTTTCTAGTACCCTCCTGTTACCACATTTCTGGTCAGTATACACTGCAGTGATGCCCAGCCACAATTTGATATTCTCTGGAGATGGTGTGACTACTAATTAATAATAGCTAACATGACCTACTCTCTACAAAGTAACCTTATTTGATCCTTACAACAGGTAAGGTGTTATTATTATACCTACTTTACTGATGAAGATATTGAGGCAATAAGAGGTTAAGTGACTTGCCCAGAATCATATAGCTAATAAGTGATTGAGGTTGAATTTGAAGTCAAGTCTTCCTGACTCCAGGTCCAGTACTCTATCCACCACATCACAAATGAAAAATTATTATTTGTTAGTGAGTATGAGGGTCCTTCTCTGTCTTTATCATCTCTATTTCTCCAAATGAATCAATGCAATGTGTCACTCTGAGGCTTTTTGGTCAGGATTTGCACAAGACAGTAAAATATCCTCTCTAAAGCATTACCCCAGACTTTGATTAATAGTGAAGTGAGCCAATCAACTGAATTTCAAATGCACTATTATAGTTAAATGATTAATTTCAAAAGTATATCCATTTTTAAATTTAAACTTACAAAATATCTCTAATGAGCATTATGTAGGCATAAATACAAAATGTTTATGTAACATCAAGCCCTGAAACTTGATAACAATTAGTGCTGTACAAAAGTAGAGTGGGATGGAGACAGGATCTCCATCACTAGAAATCAACAAACACAAGCTGGATGAACACTTGTAGATATGGTACAAGATGGACCAGAGGGAGCTCTTCTAAATCTCTAGATTTGGTATTTGGTGATGCCAAAAGTCTTAGGTGTTCAAGCTGCTACAAATTGTGGGTGATTAGCTAAACTATTAAAAGGCATGGGGCAAGCCAGTCATTGCTGTGTCTGAGGAAAGAGCAGACTGCCTCATGGCAGACTTCACAATTCTCCTGGTGTATCTACAATGCATATATTCAATGAATTAGAACAGAAAATTTTCAAGAGGAAACACAGATTGCTAATAATCACTTGAAAAGGTGTTCAGCCTCACTGATAATCAAAGAGATACAAATTAAAATGACCTTAAAATACCACCTCACATTCATCAAATTGGCAAAAAAAAAAAATTCAGACATTTATTCACTGCTAGTGTAATTATAAATTCCTAGATGGGTTTTGGAGAACAATTTGGTAATATACAGTAAAATTTCTGAAAAAATCATACCCTTTTACCCAGATTAATGGAATCAAAACTATATTTGCATAACAAAATATAAAACTATCATATGTTAAATCAGATTTTTAAAAATGTATTCATACTTTTGCTGTTCTCCTGGCTGGAGGTGCTTACCAAGGGGCTATGCATCCCATAAGATAGCAGATGGACTACACTATGGCTCTTACAGCTACTGCAAAAAGCAAATATATTTCCTTCCTCCCCTGCTTCCTGGCCTTTAAAGCTCAGGGTTGTATAAAAATTAATTTGCATGGAATTGCTTAAGATTATTGATTATCTCCTTTAGCCAGCTTCCAGCAATTTAACAGCCTACTCTTTAAAAGAATGCAACAATAAAAAAGCAATATGTCTACTATCATTGAGTCAAGATTCATAGCAACATAACCTTATGATTTATGAAGATTATTATTTTGTTTCAACATTGTCAAGTTGTTTTGTTTTCTTTTGTTTTGTTTTTGTAAAGGAGTTTCGTTTCATAAGGATTCCTTAGTCAAGGCAACATTGTAGTTGGAATTTGTGGAAGGAAGGGGAAAGTTGTTTCTCTAATTGCTTTTATACTAAAGGACACAACTGAAATAACTCAACAATAGCAATAAATGTACAAAGTCCTGCAATGAATGTTGGAGAAACAGCAAAAATAAAATCTATGGTCCTCAAGTAGCACATAGTCTATAGGAAAAATAATAATTGATATTTTATAATATTTTACATAATCTCATTTGGCCCTAATAATGACCTTGTGAAGTGGTACGACAGTATTATGATTCCCATTTCACAGATGAGCAAACTGGCACTAAGTGACTTCCCAATGATCATTCTGCTAATTATATGTAAGTGCATGGGATTCGTGTCTCTTTTGTTTCTTTTCTATTGCTGTTTAAATCATACCAAGAGACCACTCCAATAATATCAGCTCCATAGAATCTGCTTTCCTCAAGTTATTTTTATAGGTTTTTGTAAGCACTTTTCCTCAAGGTATTTTTGTAGTTATCTTTGTATTTTGTATTAGGTATAAATCAGACCCAGAAAAACAAAGGTATACAGCTTTGATGCCTTATCTCCCTCGCTTGGTGCATTGATCAAGACATCAAAGAGAAGACATTGTTTTTTCATAAAAGATAGAAGAGGGATTGGGCCAAGAAACCATTAAAATAATGTCAGTTCCTCAACTAACACAGACACTCAAGTTCCTAGCCCTTTGAAGGCTTGTCTGTCACCTGCCTCCCCCTCTCTTTTTTCCAGTAATGGAGAATAAGGTAAATTGAGATACATAATTTAATAGCACTAAGCAGTCTAGCCAAGGATACTGGGATTTGCATGACAATGACCTTCCTTTCCTTTTCTTGTTTGTTTGATGAATGAGACTTGAAGTTTCTCTTTTCACTTTATAAAAATCAAGAGTTCCGAACATCATGACTTGTATTTTTGGCAAAAGCACAGGACCTTTCTTTTAATTTAAAATTAACAGAAGTTTCTCTCCTTGAACACTGGGACTTGTCTGCTGATTTTCTTGATTGTGATTTATATCATAACCCAAAGGATATTTGTTTCAGATTTCTTCCTATCAGTAGGAGCAATACACTTGAATCTTTTGTCTCCTTGCTCTGCTGTCACTCAGCCCTTTCAATATTGCACCCCCATTTACCTTCTCTTCTCCTATTCCTGTACTGGTGAACCCTACTAAAGGAATTCACCAAACTGTGATACTTGGGACACTATCAATTTTTTACCCAATTTCAAGTAGGTATTCACTGCTGCATGGAAAAGATTTTACTTTTCCATGGATGACCCTCTATTATCACACTTTCTACCATAACTGTTCCAAATCTTTTCTTCTCTTCTTAAGTCACCTGTCAAATTCCCTATGTAAGAAGAGGATCTTACCTCAAATATTACAGAAAAAAATGATCTCTTTCTCTATCCCAATTCTACTACTCAGATTTCCTCAACTTGATTTCCAGTTCTCCCCTTCTTTGCTCCAGTCTTATAGGAGATGATTGTTTTCCTTGCCAAGATAAACCTGTATTTTTTACTCGACTTTATCTGAGACTCTCTACTTCAAGATATTTCCCCTAAATCATCATTTTTTATCCCCTGGCTTCTTCTCTGTTGCCCATGAACATGCCTAGGTCCCCTCCATATTAAAACTAAAAACAGCCCTTACTTTATTATTCCCATCAAACCATCATTCTGTATAACAGGTGTTAGTCAACTGCAGCTTGTTTTTGTACAAGCTACAAACTTAAAATGAATTTTACATATTTAAATACAATGCTAACGATGATTTTTACACTTTTAAACAAATTTTAGTTATTTGGCCCTCAGGCCATTTGCACACCCCTGCTATATTATTCTTCCATTTCTTTGAATTCCTAAAAAAAAGACAAAAAATCTATCTGCACTCCTTGCCTCTACTTCTTCATATCCTAGTGAATGTTCATCCCTTTCAAATCTAATTTATGATGCTACTACTTGGCTGAAAGTGCTTCCTTCAAGGTTATCAATGATTTCTTAATTGATAAACCATTGCCTTTTCTCACATCTCATCATTCTTAACCTCTGCAATATTCACAATATTGACCAATCCGTGCCCCTGGATACTCTTTTTCCTGGGCTTTCCTGACACTGATCTCTCCTGATTCTCTTCCTCTCTCTTTAACCAGTCCTTTTCATGGTCTTTTGCTGGATCTTCATCAATGTCCTACTTCCCTGTGAATCAGTGTACCTTAGGACCTTGTCGTAGACCTGCTTCCTTTTTTCTCTCTGTATTCTCTATGAGGTCATCAGTTTGCATGGATTTAGTTTCATCTCTATGCAGATGACTGAAAAATCTACCCATTTATCCCACAGCTCTCCTGAGTTCCAGTTATACATCAACAACTACTTTCTGGCCATCTTCACCTGGATGTCCCATAAGCATCTCAAACTCAACACATCCAAAATATAACTTATCATCTTCCCTCTCTCCTCTCAGAAAGACCCACTCCTCTTCCTACTTTTCCCATAATTGTTGAGGGTTCTACTATCCTTCCAGGTTAACATAAGTGTAATCCTCCTCAATTTTGGACTCTTTTTCAGCCCACATAGCTATAAAATTGCCAAGTTATACTGATTCTATCTCATACTAATCCCTTTTTCTCCATTCACAGCCTCCACCCTAGTTCAAACCTACTCCTCTTCATACAGACTTCACAATAGCCTCCTAATCAGTCTTCCTGCAGCCAGTTTCTTCTTTCACTCTATCCAATACATAGCAACCAAATTAATATTCCTAAAGCAGAATCTAATTATGATACTCCCCTGTCCTAGAAGCTTTAGTGGCTCACTACTGCATCAAGGATAAAATCCAAACACCTTTATTTGTCATTTAAAACCCCTCTCTCTCCAATCTACTTTTTTTTAAAGTAATCCTACATTACTCCCTGCAATATATGCAGCATCCCATTTCTCAACTCTGTACCTTGGTATTGTCTATTCCCCATTTCATGAATATTATCCCTCCCCACTAACCTCTGGCTTTTGGAACCTCTACTTCCCTCCAAAATTCAGCTCAGTTGTTACATTCTACATTTTGATCCCCTCAATTGTGAGTACTCATTCCCACCCCTCCCTCTTTGCCTTGACACTGGTTTCTCTGTATTTTGTATTTACTTATCAATATACTATTGTTTTCCCTCAGGAGAATAAAAGCTCCTTGAGGTCAAGAATTGTTTTCATTTTTATTTTTGTACTCCTGTCATTTAGCACATACTAGGTACTTAATAAATGGCTGTAATAGAATTTATTTTTAGTCATCAGTATTATTAAGATGTGTAATATGATTATTGAAGTCCTTTATAATTATTGGCAACATTAGAATAGATATTTTACCATATAGAATTTGTGGCAGTAAAAAATAAAACTACCAGACACCACATATTAATAAAGAATAATAATAGGGGTGGCTAGGTGGCTAAGTGAATACAGCACCAGCCCTGGAGTCAGGAGAACCTGAGTTCAAATCTGGCCTCAGACACTTAACACAAAAACTAGCCATGTGACCTTGGGCAAGTCACTTAAACCCAATTGCCTTCCAAAGAGCAAAAAAAAAAAGAATAATAATATTGCATTTATACAGTTCTTTATAATTCTTAATATTTAAAATTTAATCTACTATCTTTTGTTCATCTCTTCAAAAACTGTTAGTGAAGTTGTATAAGAATTATCATTTTTCAGGGGCAGCCAGGTAGCACAGCAAGTAAGAGCACCGGCTCCAGTGTTGAGAAGACCTGGAGATCGAATCCCGGGCTCAGACACTTAGCACCCACCCAGAAATAACTGGCCGTGTAACCTTGAGCAAGTTACTTAACCCCGATTGCTTAAAATATATAAAAAAAAGAATTATCATTTTCATTTTACAGTGATCAAGATAGGTTGTGACTTGCCCAAGATCACAGTGCTATTGGCAAGCCAGGAGAAAATCCCAGATCTCCTGAAAGCTTCTCTAGTGTTCTTTTCAAGGTATCTTGCTACCATTTTGAAGTCAGTAACCATGAACCATAATGTTAATAAAACTGAAGAAGTAAAAAATCCCTAGGTTCTTTTGTACATGCCATTTAAAGGTAAGTCAGATCAAGATGCATACCTCCATCACTGCCATTTCTTGGCTGTCACTAGTTATTCTATGTCTGTCATTTTGTCCCCTCTCCTGTGGAAAGGGTCATCTCATTCCTTGCATGAGCACATATGTGGCTGATTAGGTTCAAGACTGGTTTAGGGGGGAAAGGGAAGCCAGAACAGTGTTGAAAGAAGAGAAAAACAAGAAGGAACCTAAGGACTGAAGGTCATGACAAAAGCAGAAAGCAGGCATGCGAGTCTTAAGGGAATGGGAAAGAAGAACATATAAGATTAACAGTTCCAAATGATAACGAAGCCTAAGGCTTGATCATCCTAGTGGGTAGCAGCAGAAGTAGCCTAGAAATGGAAGTCATAAGAGTTCAATAAACTATGAGGACAGAATGTTAGAAGGGTCATTAATAAAAACTGACAATTATAAAGCATGTTCCCTACTTCACTTACATTATGTGAATGAGTAAAAATTCAATTTGCACAGTTACCAGGAACTCATCTATCTCATAAAGTTTGCGAAGTGTTTTACATACAGCATTTTGCTTTAGCCTCACAACACACTAGTGAGTTTGGTACTAAAGATATTGTCTCCTTTTTACATATAAAGAAACTAAGGTTTCATGAAATTAGTGACCAGTCCAAGGTCACATAATTAGTAAATATTAGAGAAGGAATTTGAACTCACATTTTCCCAATTGTGAGTTCACCATTCTTTTTTTTTTTTTTGCTTTTTGGAGGGCAATTGGTGTTAAGTGACTTGCCCAAGGTCACATGGCTAGTTTTTGTGTTAAGTGTCTGAGGTAGGATTTGAACTCAGGTCCTCCTGACTCCAGGGCCGGTGCTCTATTCACTGAGCCACCTAGCCACCCCTCACTATTCTTTCCATTATTCCTGAATGCCTCTATAAAATGGAAGTCTTCATGTCCCATAGGGGGCCTGAGAAAAGACATAGAGGAATAATTTAATCAGAATTCTAAATAACCATAGAAAATTTTCATATCTGCTATTTCATTTCATCTCAACAGCTCTGTAAAAAATGGGAGGGTTAAAAAAATGGGAGGGTGAATAGCATAATCTTCATTTTACATATAAGGAAAGAAATACAGATAAATTAAGTGACTTTTCTGACGTTACACAGATAATTAGTGATAGACCAAAACCAAGAAGTCACATCTTCTGATAGCTAACACAATACCCTTTCTTTGAATATGGATTGCCTTTATATCATGCTGAACAATCCATTTATCTGGCATTTTTAGCTGAATTGACTGGCTTTTTTTTTTAGCCAAGACTAGATGTTTTGTTGTAGCCATGTAGAGATAGTCTCACTCTCAATCACAAAATAATTGTATACTGTGTGATTCTATTACTCCAAGGTAAATAAAAATTCACTTGATTGTTCTTTTGGCTACTTAACAGATTATTTCCCCCAAAACTTGATTCAACTCAGCAGTTCTTAATAATTCTCAACTTCTGCCTATTCTGCAGTTCCAAATTAGCTGCTATTAATTTTTAAAAAGCAAGAATTAACCTCTTGCATTTTAAAATGCAACAGAGGGGAAAGAACTTCAAGATGGGAAAATACCTACGTGGAATAAGTTAATTGGGAAATGAAAGGATGGGAATCTAAGTAAAGTGTGCTATAGAAAGTTGCTGACCAAAGCACATAATTGTTCTCTGGTAATGGTCCAGTTATACTGATATACTCTTTCTTGGTTTCCTGAGCAAGGCAGAAAGGGAAATCTGGGGTGGTTTCAGCCAAAGGATCCAAGACATTTTGGATCATTGATGCTTCATAAGACCCGTTACCATAAAAGGGAAAGCAGAGAACCCTGAATTCCTTCTAACCTTGTCCCAACCTCATAGCTGTCTCAGAATATATAGCCTAGGAGAATTGCAGCTCATTAAACTATACAACTAAAAATGATCTGAAAGTTTATCTTAGAGGCAACTAGGTGGCATAGTGGGTAGAATGCTAGATCTGCTGTCAAGGAGATTTGAGTTCAGATTTGACCTAAGATACTGGCTGGGATAGACTGGCTCAGTTACTTAACCTCCTTTGTCTCAATTTCCTTAACAATAAAATGGGAATAGCAATAGCACTTACCTCTCAGGAATATTGTAGGAATGAAATGAGATAATATTCGTCAGGATCTTTGCAAATCTTGCTGTTGTTCAGTCATTTTAGTCATGTTTGACTCTTCGTGACCCCATTTGGGGTTTTCTTTTGCAAAGATACTGGAGTAGTTTGCCATTTCCTTCTCCAGTTCATTTTATAGATGGGGAACTTAGGCAAACAGAGTTAAGTTATTTGCCCAGGGTCACACAGCCACTAAGTGTCTGAGGCCAGATGTAAACTCAGGAAAAGGAGTCTTTCTGACTTCAGACCCAGTACTCTATCCAATATACCACCTAACTGCCTCCATAAATAACTATAGATAGCTTTAAATATAAATAATAGAGATATAAATAAATGATTAAAATATAGATATAAATAACTATATAGTTATATATAATATAAAAAATGTTATCTCATAATCTTTATTACATTTTCTATCTCCTTTATTGTGTAGATGAGAAAAATGAGGACCAAAGTGGTTAAGAGATAGCTTAAGGTCACATGGCAACTTAGTACAATGCCAGCACTTAAAATCTAATTTTTCTAACTCCCCAACCTCAGCTTTTGCTACACTGATGAAGTGAGTGGGTCTACCTAGAATTCTGAAATACTGTAATCTCAAAAGAATCAAAACTATAGATAAGCCCAAGGGTGATAGAAAGATACAAGTTGACTATCGAGAGGCTGTAGCATATGAGCAAGGATAACCTGGAGGTGAGAAATAATGTAATAATAGATACCATTTAAGAAATTATTGAAGACATAAGATTACAACCCACCCAAAGACAATAAAGGGAACCATGTTCTGAGAGGGTTTGAAAATCTAGCAACCTTATCAACCTGAATCAGCCTCCAAATGGGAGCCATAATTGAACCAGCATTTAACTCAGACAGGATGGAGGGGTGGGAGTAAGAAGCCCTGGTGAATAATTCAAACAATTGCAAGAATGTACCTGTCCCCTGGCCCAGCTGCTTCTATATTTGTATGGAAGATCAGGGTCAGCTTTTAAGATTCTTTTACACTTTAACTTTTCCCTTTTGTTAGATGTTTTATATCCCTGTAATTTCTTTGCACAGACTTGTAATAAAAACCCTCAAGAAATCTGAAAGGTTACGTGCTGATTTCAGGGAGCAGAGCAAAAAAAAAAATGTGGAAACCATTCTGGGCCTCATTTTCCTCATTTTAACCCTTGCCACCTTGCTCAGGTATCTTAGAGATAAGGAACCATAACCGAAATTAGAACCAATGACCAAAAAAAAAAATAAAGCAAAAGGAAGAGCTGTATTTTGAGCCATATTTTGAGACTTGCCAGTAGGGGCTGGGGTAAGCTGTGAACATGGGTACAATAGGCTTATAGCATTGCAAAGTCCTTTTAATTTACTACTTCTCTAGGTTTTTCTAATTGAATGAGGAGAAACACCTACTATGTTTTATGTTTTTGTTTTGTTTACATAGCATAGAGTGAAAGGCCCTGCATGTAGGCTCCATATGTAGCAAAACCTTTATTATGTGCAGCTCAAAGGGAGGTTGAATATATATCTCTAGTCTCTTCTGTCTCCATCCTTGTCCAAAGGAGACTTTCATTCCTGCCAAGAGGGAAAGCAAGAAGTAGGAAAGGAAGTCACTACTCTTCTCTCCTCTGAAAGAGGGGGTGCATGTCTGGAATATCTGTCTGCTCCCTTAAATATTATTTGCCTAGGGAATATGAGAAGGTTTGAGCTAATTTCTGATCACTTTGTCATTATGGGTGGAAGGGGGGACTCCAAGGTCTATATCTAAGGTTTGACCCACTATTCTACTCAATATCAATTTCACAATGAATACCCATAGAGAAGAAGAAAGAAACCATTATCCAAATCATAGCAAAACAGAAAATTAGAGAAGATATACGTAGGAGATAATGTCTCAGACAATACAGAGTGAAGGAGCTCTCATTGGGAGAGTGATAACTCAGGTCAACCAAGAGAAAGTGTCCTAGATCTCACCCAAAGGAAAAATTCTCTGAAGTCTCTAGAGTAGCAAGTTAGAAATTGGGACATGATAGACACTGGCTGCTTCTCCCATATCTTCCCAGAGTCTTTTCCTTCAGCAATCTGAAACAGGGTTTGCCTTTCATTGTCTCTCTTAAAACTGGAAGCCAGTTTGATGATCAAAGAAGATTCTACTTTTTGAGTCCCCAAAGAGGATGGGAAGGAGACTGTCTGACAACTGATGCTCTTCTCCCTCCTCTTACCAACTGTGCCTCACAACTCATTCAGGATGTGCCATTCATCTCCACCAATGAAGAGTCCCAGGCCAATGAGCCATAAGATAGGACTTACATTCATAAGAAGAAGTCAAGAAGTTCTAATCCCACACTCTGATATTAACTGGCTTTGTAACCTCAGGAAATCTTTTAATATTTCTGTATTTGTCTACATCATCTATAATGTCTCTTCTAGATTTAATCTTCTATGGCTCCCTACATCCAGCATGACCCTCTTCCTCAGTGTACTTACAATCTAGGGAAGATAGACACATACACATAAAATAACAAAGCAGTGTGTGATTTGACGTTAAAATGACTGATGCAGACTAGGAATTCAAATAAGAAGGTGATCATTATGGGCTTCATAGATAGACTTCAAAGATGAGCTGGCACTTGGTCTTCACAAATGGGAAAGATTTTGATGGGAGGATATACTATAAATGTAGTAGGTGAGGGTACAACCATGAGCATTGGTAAAGAACAAGCCATGTTGAGGAGACTGGCCTGATTGGTGAGCAGAGGACTTATTTCACTATTCTTCCTGGGATTCTAGACCTTATAAGTCACTTCAGCCTTCTATGGCTCATGACTGAGCCATATGCTTTGCATATAGAATGAAGTCACAGCTTTTTTGCGGGCTTAATGTCAAAATTGCCCTCTCTCTTAAATCCTTTAAATTACCTATAAAGTACATTAGGTAAGTAAAGTAAGTGAGGCATATCCATAACATCCTTCTAAGTAAGGACTGACTCAAAAATATATATAGTATTTACATAGCAATTTCATATGTGCAAAGTGCTTCACAAAAATTCTCTCTTTTATCCTCACAACAATCCTGACAGATATTTGCTATTTTTATCTTTTTTATTTTTGCTATTTTTAACTTTTCAAATTTGGAAACTGAACCTGAGGAACTTGACCAGGATCGTGCAGCCAGGAAGTATCTGAGGCCATTTGTGAAATCATGTCTGCCTGACTCCAAGTTCATGGTTCTCTCCACTGCACTGTCTAGCTGCATATAAGGACATACATACAGAACCATAGAATGGAAGAGAGGTTAAAATAAACTACTTAGATAATTTTCCTCATTTCTTTTTCCTTTTTGTCCAGTCCTGCATTTGAAGTTATAAAAGTTAAATGAGCATATGAGTTTAATTCACTGAATTGAACTGAAAAGTATTTGAGGGATTCTCTTTAAATGCCAGCTTAAGAAGTATGAATGGTAGGAGGCATGAGGAACCACTGATGGATTTTAAGCATAAAAGTGATATAGGTCCTCTTTCTAGAAGATCTACAGTGAATGTAAAGAGACAGATGGGATGACAACCTAAGCAAATACTCAGAAGTAAGGAGAAATTTCATTTAAGCTAAGAGAGACCTGAGTGTGTTACTTAGTAGGCAGATAAGGAGACAATTGAAGGATTGAAGTTGCAATAAAAGAGGAATAATTGATGCACTGTGGTCCTGGGGAAGTGGAGAGGGCAAGTTTAGGAATTGGGCAGGAAGAAAATTCTGTTCTTTGTAGACAGAAAGGAGGGCAGAGACTGTTGGTTAAAACAAGAGAGATCTTCAGGTGGGGTAAAGGAGAGCTAAGGTGCCTCACCTTATATGGCCTCAATCTTTTCAATAACATAGAAGGCAAAGTCATCTGCTAAAAGTAAGAAGGGCAGGAGTAGGAAGGGAAATGAGAAATGTGGCCAAAATTTGTCTTCCTTTTAGCACTTCTAAGGTAGGTTCTTTATATTCCTGTTTCCAGCCTTCTTTCTATTGTGGACCTTGGATTCTCTCCCAGGACACTTCCCTGAGGAAATAGAGATAAATGGCAGAGAGTATAAAGAGACTTCACAAAGAAGTAGTAAGGAGGGGGGAAAGCTACTTGGCAACTTTTAGAGCAGCAACAAGAAAATTTCAAAAAGGCTCTTCTTGTGCTATGTAAATGATATGCAAATATGCATCCTGTGTATGCACAGCGTATAACTTGCTAGCTACTCCATGGTCTTGGCTGTGGCCAATGTTACTGATAGCTGACCCAAGGCCTTGGTCTATGATGACTGTCACTAAGGTCTACTTACTTGTCACCCTCATGGGCTCTAATACCATGATCAGTTACCAACTCACTCTAATATAATGCTTTATAGATCACAAAGTACTTTGCTTACAATAACTCCACGGGATCCAGAGTATGTGCTACTATTTTGTTTTTATAGATGATGAATGTGAATCTCTGAGTGGTAATAGGGCTTGCATACAATGACATAGCTAATAATTGTTATAGATAGGATTTAAACCCTGATTTGAATCCACATACCACAGACTCTTCTACTATAAACAGAGAAAAGAGACACTATGGATGCTCTAAGTAATAGCCCGCCCATATTCACATGAGGGGAAATGAACACGATGGATTTAGAAATTACTTTTTTAAAACGCTAGCCTATTTTTATCTTTAATTGATATTCACTAATGACACTATAGTTACATTTTTAATTAACAAATTATAATGGGCAATTAGTCGGAGAAGAGGAAAAAAATTCCAAACCTAATATAATGAAATGAATATTTTCATTTAATCATTACAGGAAAAAAAATGTTTTATTTATAAAAGTTGGCATCTCACCAAAAGATTGGCCTTTCCAAATGAGGAGGAAAATGCTTTAGGAAGAAAATTAAAGTGTAAAAACTTTGTGGAAGAATGGTGGGGGCTACATTTTAAGATGCACCCTCATTTTCTTTTGCGAAATAGAAACAAATGGTCTGTATGTCCTAGGAAATTGTAGGCAATCTAGTTTTTGTCAATCACTAGTTCCTCTAAAAAACTATTGGAGGGGCAAATATTTTCTCACCCCAGTGAGCTGCACTCACGAGATAATTGTAAAAGATCAGAAGAGAATAGTAGAAATATTGCCCTGGGACAGACCTGTGGTCAGCTTTAACCTCTCTAGCTTCTTCATCTTTCCTGGTTCCTAATTACTTAACCTGGTTTAGAGCCACTACATCAACTTGCTCCCAAGTTCCACCAGTTTCTGTGCTGTATTTGATTCACAGCCATGTCTTAAACTACTTGGTATCCTTCTCAGCAAACAGTGGAGTAACTAGTACCCAAGACTGATTCCACAGTGGGATATTTTGGTTAACTTGGGATATCCTCAGTTTAACAGGTTATAAGGGCAATTACATGATTCACCACAACTCATTTAAAGCATCTAAATCTCCATCCTACTGTCTTATTGCCAGTCTTGGAATTCAATTTCCCCTGATTATCTAGAAGATTTTTTTAATGATGGAGAAAGAGTTAATAATGGAGGATAAATTAAAAAGTATATCCTACATAATTTTTTTGGAGAATTGATTGCTAAAAATTCACCAGCATTACCCCAGTCTCCATAGCATCTGATAATATAGCGCTAAAAATCCAACAGACATTCAACATGTGCTAGAAGCAACTAAGAAAGAACTTAGAAATGGAATGAAGATGAAATACATCGCTAATAAGTGAAATAAGTCAAGTTTTTCTTTCCATAGAGTTGTGTTCTTCTCATTTTGCTTTTAGTAGGATAAGAGACAGAATGCTAGAGTGGTTAGAAAGCTGACCTAGAAACCAGGAAAGTCTGGATTCAAGTCCTGCCTCTAACATAAACTGGCTGTATGATTCTGGGCAAGTTACTTAGCCTCTCACAGTGCTCTAGGAAGCTCTCTAAGACTGCAAGTTGGAGAGAAGAAGCAAACCTGCATTGGTAGGAAGAGTTTCCTTACCTAGGATTGTCCCTATACCAATGAAATTACAGGGCCACTGTTCTCCACCTCTGTCACTATGATGAAGTAGAACATATACAGAACTTTGAAAAATAAATTTTAATTGATATCTTCTCTTTCTTATACCACCTGGCCATGAGCCGTGACTATTACTCCAAGTATTTAAGCTGCTCTTCATTTCCTTAAGAAATATTATATAATTAAATCTATACAAGTTTCTTCTGTCCTCTGGCAGGTTGATCACCAGAAATTTTATGCATTTTGTAGGTTTTTGAAATGGGATTTCCCTTTCTTTTACAGCTTTCTGTGCTTTGTCCATATTATATAGAAATGCTGTTGATTTTTTAGCATTATATTTTGCAGACTACAGCTTTGCTGGAGCTATTAATTGTCTCAATTTGTGTCTTTGCCTGGGAAAAAATCTCTGGGATTTTTCAAGCCATCATATCATAAGCAAATGGAAATGGTTTTATTGCCTTTTCTTTTACCTCCTTTTATCTTTAGGCCTTTAATTTTGTATTCTTGTGTTATTGCTTTGCTAGTATTTCCCAAACTATATCAAATAATAGTGAGGAGAGTAGGCATTCTTGCTTCACTTCCATATTTAATAAAAAAAGATTCTAGTATATCCCCGCTGCATATGACACTTGCTTTTGGTTTTAGAGAAATGTTTTTAATGTTATTTTTAAAAGGCTCCTCTATGCCTATACTTTGTAGCTTTTTTAGAATAAAGGAGTGTTGTACATCATTAAAGGTTTTACTGCATCTATTGGGATGGTTTTAGATGTTTTAGCTTTTAATATGATTAATTATGTTGATTGTTTTCCTAATGTTGAATTACTCATGCATCCAAGTGGATATAAATTCCACTTGGTAACAATGATTGGTTTCTTGGATAAATCATGGTAGTCTGTTTGACAGCATTTTGTTTAAAATTTGGGGGATGATTTTCCTTAAAGATATTGGCTTATAATTTTCTTTCTGAATTTTATCTTTCCCTGACTTAAGTTATTAGGACAATATTTGTCTTATAAAAGAATTCTGGTTGGGTGCTTTCTTTCCCAGTTTTTGAGAATAATATGTGAAGTATGAATACTGTCTTTAAATTTAATTCTCCTATAAATCCATCAGAATAAGCTTTTTATTTCCTTTGGTGGCTCCTTTCTAGTTGAATCTATTTTCTTTTCTGGACTGTGTTTTTTAAGATCTCTATGTGTTCTACTTATAGTTTAAATATTTTATATTTGTGTAGATATTCCTCTATTCCTTATGAGTTCTTGGTTTTATTAGCATGTATTTGTACATAATGTATTCTGATTATTCTTTTTATTTCTTCTGATTTTTCTGTGATTTCATTGTCCTCATTTGCCAATTTATTTAATTTTTTCTGTTCTCTTTTTCAATCTGATTAGCTAAAGGTCAATCAATTGTATTAGTCTTTTTTAAAAAGCAGCTTTATTTTTATTTATCATTCCCACATTTTTTCTAATTTAACTATTTCCCCTCTAGCTTTTAATATCCTCCCCCCTTTTTTAGTTTTTTTTTTGCTTCTTTTTGTAGGGGGCAATGAAGGGCAATTGGGGTGAAGTGACTTGCCCAAGGTCACACAGCTAGTAAGTGTTAAGTGTCTGAGGTCAGATTTGAACTCAGGTCCTGCTGACTCCAGGGCCAGTGCTCTATTCACTGTGCTACCTAGCAACCCCAATATCTCACTTTTTTATCTGTCTTGTCTACTTGTTGCTTATATGCATTTTAGCTTTGTTCATTTGTTGATTTTATAATATTTAAATACACATTCAGCATGTTAATCTTCCTTTTTTCTATTTTGTTAATGAATGTAAGAATGTAATTATCCCCTTCCTCCAATGACTGCTTTAGCTGTATCCCAGAAATTTTGGTATGTTATTTCATCATTATCATTTTCTTTTATACAGTTATTAATTGTTTCTCTAATTTGTTCTTTGACCCACTTATTATTTAGGATCTCATTGTTAAGTCTCTAAATGTGTTGACTTTTCTGCCATTTCATATTTCTCTCTAGTAGCGTTATACCCAGTATGTGGCCTTTTTTTTTTTTTTTAGGTAAAGTGCTCATGTGATGCTGAGAGGTGTGCATTTTCTTCTTGAATTCCATTTAGAAGGTGCCACGAGCCTTACGAGCCTGATTCTCCAGCAATTGGGTCAGTATCATACTTTTCTTTTTGTTTTCTTTCTGTTCGACTTACCTAAAACTAGGGAAGGGGTAGCAAAGTGTCCTGGAACTATTGTGTTCATGTTTGTGTTTTTGTGCTGCTAGATGTTTCCTTTATAAATCTGGCTCCTAAAGAATTTGTAGCATATAAGTATATTACTGATTTTGATTTGTTATATTTATATTTTTCTCCATCTGTCTCTAGTGAGTTTTACAAGTTATGATTTTTCCCTCTTCTGCTATAAATACAATAATACATCCCGTCAGTTACTTTACCTTTATCTTTTTTAAGGTGTCCCAGTTAATATTAGCTCTCTTCCCCTCCACTCTGGTCCCTTCCTCATATTTGTTACTTTCTCTTTAAGGTTTTATTTATTATTTCCTTTTTCTCTTCTGCTCTTATTTGGTTATATTCCCTTCTATTTTCTCTCTCTCAGTCAAATAATGAACTATATCTGCTCATTACTTTTTAATTTTTTCATTTTGTACCCATTTTCAAAAAACTATCTCCAACTCCCTTTATTATCCATCTTCTCTTTCTCTCTACCTGAGATCCCCCTTGTCTGATTCATGATCTCTGGGATTATCTTATCTCTCTCTCTCTTTTCTCTGTATTCCTAATGTAATCAAAGGTTCCAGGGTATTTATTCTATGCTATCTCCTCAAGGTAGTCTCTGCCATTACCTTGTAGAGCTTGCTCCATGGATTACTCTTTTCCATTGTACTTTATTCCTAGAATAATGCCTTTTGTTACAGGTAGTCAGAGAGGACATTGCTCTTTGGTAGGGTCTCTGCTCCAAAATGTTGCTGATTATGCAGCACACTTCTGTATATTTGCATTCCCAATCTATTATGCTGTCATCTTACTTAGGTGAGACCTGCCATCACAGATTCCATCTTTTCTTTGCTGCCCATTATTTTTGCTGCTGAATTGCTAATTATTTATGAAATTATGAAATGGGGGCAAGCACCCACAGTTCTTTGGGTATTATTTGGGAATGTCAGTGAGAATGAAATCACATTTTAATAAGGCACAGAAATGTACAGGAAAACCACAGAGAAAACACAGAGACAAATGGCACAAAGAAAGGAATAGAGAGGCACAGAGGGTAAGGTGGTAAAGGATAGGAGGAAGTTTGGGGAAGAGAATGGGGAGAAGTACAGAGAATCACTCCATGTAATCATGGATTAGAGTTGAGAGCAGTTAACAGCATGGACCCAGAAGGAGATGGAAGAGTATTAGGGGGACTGGACTTTGTGGGAGGGTTGCTTGGGTTTTTTTGTTTGTTTGTTTTTAGGAATAGACTCTTATACATTCCACCTTGGAGTTAGTTCATAATATATCCAAATAATTTCATTCAGTAACATTTGCTGCTCTGCTGGTCTTACTGTGGATGTCTAGAATTTAACTGAGATTTGCATACCATAGAACCAAAAGTCCTTGATGGTCAGTCTAAATGGCTTTCCCCAATTTAGGGCATATTACCAGTATTGGTAATTGATTCTTGGTTAATATGTGATATATTCATGAATTATGCTCCTTTAATTTTGGGGATAGTCTATATGTGACTTCTAGGTTTCCCCCTTGTATCTAATTCCTCCTATTTTTACTTCATACTGGCTGTACTGACTGGAAGCAGGAGGAGAGGGGGTTGTCAGGGAAGCAGAGAAATATACACTTTCAATACAATTCTGCAGGCCATAAATTATGCTGTCATAATTTTTATTTCTTTTTTGAACCACTAAGGATCAACATATTGTGGTTCCATGTTCTCATCACATTTCACAGGATTTTTTGTCTCATTCAGGGTTAAATAATCTCTCTTTGCTTTACAGTATTTACTCAAAGACAACTGAACTCATTTGCTAGATGTGTAAGAAAGATATTTATTTCTTTTGTTAATATTCCCTATGTTTATTTATCTGCTTGTGTTCAAGATTTTTTAGTTTTATTCTTTCTGAGACCTTTGAAAATTTCATTCTTTTTTTCGCTTGATTTTCCCCAATTCACTTTCTGACTGTCCCCTCTGAGAGTGGTTTCCTTGGGGGCTGGATCTCAAAATATCTCAGCCTCCTCCCATGCTGAGCAATTCACAGCTCACCAGCCTAGATTTTTACCCCAAGTGACATCTGGGTAGTCAGAACTATCCCCAGCTAGATGCTGAGCTCTTTCCCTCAGGCTCAAGTCTCTGGCTCAGCATCAGCAGTTCAGAGAGTTGCTGCATTGGTGTGATGGGATTTCATGCCCTGGCACCAGTAGTTCAGTTTTGCAGCACTGGTACTACAGTATTACTGCCCCCAGCAGACTTTTGCTCCTAAAGGGCTGCAGTCACTCTGGCATATTGTTATAATGGTAATGGAATTCAATTCACCAGCCAACAAAGGAATCCCTGCTCCCTCTGCCAAAAACAAAAGAACTGATAAATTTATGTCTGGTCTAAGTGATAATTTCATCCTTCAAAAGAGAAAGGAAATAACAAAGTGAATTCCTGTGTTATACCTGATAGGAAACAATAAGGAGAAACTGCTTGCTAAAATAGAAATGATGGCAACATTAGGGAAAAGTGACTATTTGATAATCAAGTCCATGACAAGAAAAGGAAAGAAGTGTCAGGTATAGATTAAAATACATCCTAGATTTGAAAAGAGTAGATTTCAGAGAGTATGGAAAAATTCAATAGCTTAAGATTCTGAAGGGACAGGAAGCTTCCAGGTATTAAATTCTGAGGACACAAATAAATGATTATCACCAAAAGGAAAAGATATCACTGCCTAAAGATACAAATGTGGCTATATAGGGAACTTGATAACCAACTCATATTTTAGCAAGACATATATAAAAGACAGAAGCAAAGACAGATGAACTGAGGATGAATTAAAAAAAGTCTTGTGCTATTTTAGTAAGGCATATATAATTATCAAGTGCTCACTATGTCCCAGACATGATGCTAAGCATTTTACAAATATTATCTCATTGATTTGATAGAAGCAAGGGTAGGTAAACTGAAGATGAATACAAAATAAGAAGTAGCTAGGCAGATAGAGTGTTGGACCTGGAGTCTGAAAGAACTGAGTTCAAATCCTGCCTCAAACACTTACTACCTATGAAACCCTGGGCAAGTCACTTAACCCCTCTCTGTCTCAGTTTCCTCATCTTTAAAAGGGCGACAATAACAGCAAAATAGACAATACCAGCAAAAATGATCATGACTAAAGGAAAGAAGATAACTGCCTAAAAAGACCAATGTGGTTATATAGGGAACTTGATGATTAACTCATTCTAGCAATATAGGTATAAAAGATAGACACAAAGGCAGGTGAACTGAGTATGAATAGAAAATAATAAAACAGCCTTGTGCATTGAAACCTGCATTCTTAAATCCCAGGATGAACTACAAATGTCACTGAATAAAGCTAAGGACTTTTTTTAAGAACTTAAAAAAAATCTTTGTTAGGAACAAGGGAGGGATAGTATTATTGTTTAGGATAGGTGAGGAGTCAGGTGTGGTGGCACACTCCTGTAATCTCTGCTGTTGGAGAAGATGATATTGGTGGAATCTCATTAGTTTAGAAATGAACAACAATAGGAATTTCTTATGTAGTAAGTGATCCAGGAAGCACCACACTGCTTAAGGAGGGAATGATCCAGCTTAGATTGGAAACAGTATAATTCAAAATAGAGACCTGTTCTCAAAAAAAAAAAAGCTTGGAATAAAAACAAAGTCTGGACTACTCAACTTCTATTTTCCTTTCATTTTGTTTCCTAAGGCAAATGATATTTGAATTTAAAAGCACAAAACAAAAACTAACTATAAATGTGGCCATGTTAAGAGTGTACCTAGCACCCCCCTCAGTGAGTTCTGATTATCAAAACAAAAAGAACTGTATCTTATGCTACTTGAACTGACATTTTGCTGATGAGCCACTACTGCTGAGTCTCTGAAAAGTCATAGGAAGCTGGAGAGGTGCTGCAAGATAGAAGAAGGGCAAGGAATGTCCTGATTTTTGAAAAATGACAAGATGGAGGAATTGGCAAATTACAGGCCAGCAAGCTTGACTAACAAGATTCTATGATATGCTTAAAGGAGTATGTTGTGAATATTTAGAAAGGAAGGCAGTGATCTCTAAATTCCAGCATGGATTCATCAAGAACAGGTGATGACAAGCTGATGACATTTTTATTTCTGCCATGGTTATAAGATTGCTGGGTTCTGAAAATGTTTTGAACACAATTGACTTGAATTTGAGCAAATAATTTGACATAATCATTCTGGGTATCCTTGTAGAAAAAGTGGAGAGATGTAGGTTATTTGATAGTGCAGGTGGATTTGGAACCAGCTGAATCAATATAACCAAAGAGTAACCATTAATGATCAATCAGTGTTTATCACTGTCCTAGAACCCTTCACTGTATAGAACTGATGAAAAGACAATCAACTCCTAGAGCAGAGAACAGGATCATACACAAACACATTTCTATTTTTCCAGGTGGGTTTATATGTATTATGCTCCTATAACCCACACTGGGGGAATTGTATGTTTAACCACTGGCAGAGGATAAGGAAAGAAGAGTAGGGGAAGGGAGAGCCAAGTATTCATGATATATTTTTTTAATTTTAAGCTACATTATTAACATTTTTCTCCATCATTTTTTAAAGTAGAGACAATCAACAGAATAAATCAAGCCCTGATTTGAAGGGTTTACAGATCTCCATAGTGTAAACGTTCACACTGAAAATTTGACAATCAACTCCCCTAAACCTTTATGAGTTTCTTACAGCATACCCTTGCTACAGCAAACCTAGCATTTTTGCTACAAATTATACTGCTGATGGGAATGCAGTATTCGTGTCAGTCCAATTCCTCTAAATGAAAAAAAGATATATCAGCTCCTGAATAGCTTACATTAGAGTGCTTTGTAAGATTCATTCCTATCCATTAACTCATTTTTATTCTTACACTCATAGAGTAAAGTAAATAGTAAAGATCTTGTTTTCATTTTACAGATGAAAAAACAGAGTCTCAGCAACTTACTCAAGGTCACACAGCTGATACATGTAGAAGCAGACAATAGAACCCAGGAATTCTAACTCCAACAAAGGTCTGGGTTCTTTTCCTTATACCTTAGGATTTAACTCTCCAGGGTGGTCTCTCAGAAAGTTGTTTTTTTCCAAATATTCTTAGGAGAGAAGCAAAGAGCTAGCCCTCAGGGAAATAGAAGATTGTCAGTGTGGTACATTCATAACCTGCTAAAACCTTTAGCCTCCCCTGGGGCCTAAAATTGCACGCAGAAGAGTAAAATCCTGCTCCATTGAAGGCCATAGTTAAAATATCAATTTCTCTACTGGAATGGGCAATATACTAGCACATTAGCATCCCCTAACACTGATTAGCATGTCAGAGTAACTGGGAATGGGACAGAAGACAAACAACACCTTCATTTCCATATTGCTTTGTGCTTTCTGAAACCCTTTTGAATCCAAGACCATTTTTTTTTTCATTTTCTGCTCATCATCAATCCCTTAAATTAGCAGAGCAGGGATAAGTATCCTCATTTTACAGGCAATGAAACTGAATTCAGAGAAATTCAATGACTTTTTCCAAATTCCCACAATTAAATTGAGAGAGAGCAGGAAACCTAGAACCCATGCCCCCTTTCTTCTATTCTAGTTCTTTTGCCATGATATTATGATATTTTCCTGTAAAAAATGTTGATTGAAATGAACTGGGGCAATAAGCATTATCCAGGGAGGATAATCATGACAGCCAAAATGGAGGCTTAGTCAAGAACCAATGAACAAGATTAAGAAGAAGTTTAAAGGTGACATGAAGGAAGCTGCAGGCACCAAAGACTTGTCGTCCCATTCGTATTTTACACAGATCAAGGCCTAGTAACACAACCAGTGAATGAGCCACTTAGACAACATATCACACACAAGGACATCATTACCACTCCAACTGTTAAGTTGTCCAGTTGTGCCAGAATCTTCATGACCCTGTACGGGGTTTTCTTGGCAAAAACACAAGAGTGCCTTGCCATTTCCTTCTCCAATGGATTAAAGCAAACAGAGGTTAAGAGACCTGCCCAGGGCTACACTACTAGTAAGTGTCTGAAACCAGAGTTGAACTCAGGTCTTCTATACTCCAGGCCTATAACTCTATCCCTGAGCCACCTAGATGTCTCTACCACCCCAATCCCATCCACAGAATGAGTAGCAGCTGTAGCTGGGTATATATTTTATAGCTGATTATAGAATCCCAGAAACTCAGGATGGGAAGGGACTTTAAGAACCACTAAGTCCAACTGGCATCTAAATAAGAATTCCTTATACAAGATACCCAGGAATTAGGTAGCCTGTTTTAGGGAGACTAGACACCATATGAGGAAGAGATAGTGTGCAAGAAGGCTAAAGGCAGACACGGTCACTCTCTTGAAGTATTGGACCTGGAATCCACAAGACCTAAATTCAAATCTAGCCTCAAATACTTAATACTTATGCGCTCTTGGACAAGTCACTCAATCTGTTTGTCTCAATTTCCTAATCTGTAAAATGAGGACAACCATAGCATCCAACCTCAAATAAGTTACATTTAAGATAACTTTAATAAACTATATGTGGTAGTGGTGCTATTTTTGCTATTATTATCATTATTATAGTATAATTGGTTTACTTTATAACTATATTTTATGCATTTAAAAACAGTATTCTGAGGGAAGAGAGTCCATCATCTTCACCAGACTTCCAAAGGAGTGTATGACATCAAAAAAGGTTGGAAATGTCTTCTCTAAGGTCTATGGCAACTCCAACATTCTGTTATTCTTGGACTAAGGAATTGAGTTAAACCAATATAGGAAAGGAGAAGTGTTCACCTAAAAGATTTCAGAGGGACAAAATCAAAATGTCACATACTGCCCATTGAAGAAGAAATTGGTTTTAAGAGATACAAAACTTCAAAATTCCCTGAGCACCTTTGTTGTTTAGGGGCCCAGCTTGGCTAATGCCATTCTTGAACACTGCTGTTTTGCCATTCTGCTCTTTTTTGAAGCAGATATTACTGTGCTGTTAGTTATCATCATCTAAAATAAATGTTCGGCTATTTTTTTAAATGCCAAGGGAAATGCTTTCTCCATCACTGGGGCTTATCTGCATTAATCCATCCAGTCACCCTTAGCAAATCCCCATCTTTGAAAAATAAGAAAAACCCAATCCTGCTTATAAAACTGCTGCTGTCCTCAAAGCAAAACCCCCAACCACTTACCCTCAGAGAATGCTGGGCATTAGAAAACAGTCACCGCTGAGAAAGTCTCAGTGACTGCTTCTCAATCAATCAGTCAATCACATCATGTACTAGAGGCTTTGGAAGATGCAAAACGTTTGTTTCCTAATAAGATGTATGGTCCCTGACCTCAAGAAGTTTGCTATGATAATAGCTAACATTTATGTAGAACACTGAGGTGTACAGAGTGCTTCCCTCCCAACAGCTGCATGACATAGATAGTGTAAGTGCAATTACACATCCTTGAAAACTGAGGAAAGTCTTACTCAATGTAACATGATTATATGGGGGCGACTCTGGGTTTTCTGAGGCTATTGCAGTGAAGCACACCTTCTTGTAGGTTCTATCCTGCCATAAAATCTTAAAAGGTAGCTCTCACAACAGATGATTCCTGCTTTCCAAGGATGATCCTAGCGAAATACTGAGAGGCAGTTTTGCACAGTCAACATCATAACAATTATACAACTTAATTTATCTCAGTAAATTTTTAAATACCTACCATGGACAAGCCACTATATATACAGTTCAAACAGCAGATTGTGCATCTTCAAAGAGATTACATTCTTCTGAGAGTTTACAATGTGTAAGCCAAGTCAGTAAACATTTATTAAGCACCTATTATGTGCTAAATAAATACAAAGTACATGCCTCCAACTGGGGGGCTGTTCAGTGACAGATCAATCCTGAGAGCCACACAGATAACTTTTTTTTCCCATCAGGTGTACTCCTTGGACTAGATTTCACCATGATCATGCCCCCAGGAAACCTCATCACAAAGAAAATCATCATCATTTGAGAGTACATTAAAACCAGGGGTAGCTAAATGGTGAAGTAGATAGAATGCTGGTCCTGGAGACAGGAATACCTGAGTTCAAATGTAGTTTTAGATACTTATTAGCTGTATGACCTTGAGGAAGTCATTTGACCTCAGTTTGCCTTAGTTTCCTCATCTCTAAAATGGGTGTAACAATGGTACCTATATCCCAGAGTTATCAGATATTTGTAAAGTTAACTTTTCATTTCCTACCAGCTTGTCCTCCTTGAACAAGACTCTACCATGTCCTCCTTTGTGTAGCCAGGTACCTTCTCCAAAAGGATTGTCAGCTTCTTTTTGTATGTTGTCTGCCCCAGTTAGATTGTAAGCTCTTTGAGGCCAGGGATTGTATTTCTTGTTCTTATCTGTACCAGTGCTTAGTACAATGCCTGGTTTATATTGGATGCTTAAGAAATGTTTATTGATGGACTGGTAATCTGACTTCTTTATAAAAATTCATTATAATATGAAGTGAAAGTGAAAATACGTTTAATATGAAGGTTAGAATCTATATCAGATTACATGCCATCTTGTGGGGAAAGGAGTAGGAGAGGGAGGGGGTGAAAATTTGGAACCCAAAAGCTTGTGGAACTGACTGTTGTAAACAAAAATAAATTAATTTATAAATATATATGGAATGGAGGAAATTGGTTCTTTGCTTCAGAATATGAGTAAAAATTCTGTTTCCTGTCCATGTTCTGTTTGCTAAAAAAAAGTCCTTTTATTGGCTACTGAACCAGAACTTACAGGACATACAAAAAGTTCCAGTGGAGAAACTCACTCCTTTTTTTTGCCATTTGGAGGACAATTGGGGTTAAGTGACTTGCCAGAAGCCACAGGACTAGTAAGTGTTAAGTGTTTGAGGCCAGATTTGAACTCAGGTCCTCCTGATTCCAGGGCTGGCGCTCTATTCACTGCACCACCTAGCCACCCCCTTTCTTCTTACTTTAAAACAAATGGTGTGAAGATTATCTTTCTAACCATAGGGTGGGAGGGGGTAGGAACGTATAGGAGAGAGGGGAGCTTTCCATCTTACTGAGTCACACTATGAACCCATGACTTCCCAGGTAAGCCTTTGTCTAAGACTAAGCCATCACCATTCATGTCTTCTTTCTATTGGTACAGGAAAAGGCTATAAGGTTTTGTAAGATTAGAGGAACAGAGGTTCAGTGACAGAAGTTCATACCAGAGTTTGCTGGCAGCTAAGCCAGTGGAGCCCTGAAGAGAAATCTGCTTGATTCACTCTGAAAATGGACAGACCCAATATTAATACATCTTGTCCTGCAAGCAAGGGAGAAACTTTGCAGCTTTGCCCTTTTTGGAAACGCAATGACTTTGAAACTTAGCAGCACTAGAAGCATGAATAGCCTTGACCTCATGTTTTCCTACACGTGAGCCTCACTAACATGTTCTGTGGCCATTCTTGTTACCAATTGTATGTATATCAAGGAAGTATATACACTGGGTATACCGAAGGAAATGTTTTAAAACAACTACTTTCACTATGCTGTATTAGTAAATGCTTCTGTTTGAGCCAGTTTTATCTCCTGACTATTAGTGTGAAGCACACAGGTAAGGGCTTTTAAGCTATCAGGGGCCCAGAATCACAGTCATGAGGGACCCAACCCATAAGTTCCAGGGCAAGGTGGGGATGGGAAAGATAATCAAAAAGTTGGTGCTACAAGATGAAGAAAGCCTACTGATCAGACATGCCGTTAAAAGAACAATCCACAAAACTGGTTCACCAGCAAATCTGTTTGGGAAAGAAAGTACAGATGGATAATAGCCTAGGCTGATAACTGAACAAGAAGAGGAAAGGTAGACTTTGGGAAATCACGTTACTCTTTTAATGACTCCAAGTATCTCTCAAACTAAGACCGATCTTTTTATCACAAATATTCTTCTGGTGCTGTGAACCATAGAACACTGCAGACTCCAGAAAAGTGATGTTAAGGATCACCTAAAGAACAATATAAAAACATAGGGTGGGTGTGAACAGGCTGCAGCTCATTAGAGTTGAAGAAATGACTTAAAGGAAGCACTGTAAATGGGGCAGTAAGAAACATCTTTCACTGGGTTATGGGGAAGTAAAGAGATGTAGCTAAAACAAAAGACAACTATTGTATAGCCTTCATGTTCCATTGTCCACATCTTGTTAAGAGAAATAAGAGGAATGCCCCCAGGATGTGAGGTGGGCCCCTGTAAGACAAATAAACACAGCACACAGGAGGGCTGCTAGCAAAAATTAACTCTTGATCTGGTCAGACAGGAAAGACACTAAGAAAGGGTTAATAATCTTACTTTATTCTCTAGTCTAGTTTTCTCAGAAGAGGATTGCTGATAATGGGAGGATAAAATCCTACAGTATTCCCTAATCACCCTTTTCATAGGGGCCTTTGAGAAGGGGAGGCAACTACCCCTAGTCTGGATGGGGTCAAGACAGGCACAACTTGGGCATCCTCTTAAATCCCCTCGAGCCTCAATGGGGGCCAGTTGAGGCACTCACAGCATTCCACTTTGTACATTCAACCCTAAGGGTTCCCCCTAAGCCTTGATGGGGGCAGATCAGGCACACAAAGCATTCTAGCTTGTGCATTCAACCCTAAGTTTACCCATTCACTGACCAATTCCCACCTGCTTTATAGACCAACAAACAAAGAAGGCATATTGCCAGCAATAACCCCACAAGTTCACACCACCCCATCCCTGTATTTCACTGCACAGTCACGGTGGATATTTGTATTATTTATCATTATATAATGCTGTGCAAGAGTGGTGGAGATGTTTTGAACCATAATTGTGGGAACCCACATCTGATACCTGGGAATAAGATATTGTTATGGCTATGGAGCCTGGGAAACTGAACTTTAAGAAATAAAAACAAAAATCCACTTTACACTAAAATCCACCTTACTTAAAGCCCCCTATGGTAAATCTGTAGGAAGTCATTGCCATTAATTTCATAAAACAAACAAATACAGATGAGCTGTTGTCTACTTCACTAGAGGAAATACTCATTAATTAGATTATATTCCATTGAGGTATACAAGTGAGTAAACTAAGTAAAAATTACAGGGGTACAGGGGAGTAAACTAAGCCTCATAGAGGTAGTGCCTGGCCCAAGGTCACAGCTAGTATTTTAGTTGTTGGGACAGAACTGATGCTAATGAAACAATTGGAGAACAGTTAAGCACTAAATTGCATAGTACTAATTCCAAATGCAATTGCAGCTCAAAAAAGGGGAGAATTCGATCTGGATTGACATAATCAAGGAAGCTTTCCTGGAAGAGGTGGTATTTGAGTTGTGCTTTGAATGATGTGGAGGAGGGAATTGGATGAGTAAAGTTAAAGGAATTTTCTTCCATTTTTAAGTTTAAGAGTTCCATGAACCATTATAATAGCAACTCCCATTCTCGCTAAGGGAGAATTAACTGCGCTGATTAATGACTAAGCACAGGTGAGTTTATGGGGACTTTATGAGTTAATGCTTTATTTATTCCTCCTCAACACCACAAAGTAACACCTAGTTTATCCCACATCTTCAGCAAATGAACTCCCATAAAGCTTCTCTTTTAGGTACCATTTTTTTTATTTTAACTACTTACAGACAGTTTACAGACTGTTTCTTACCCACCTTTCCTCCCCTCCCTCCCAAGAGCTCTCAGAGACCCTGAGAGATTGACAGTTTCCTCCACCAGCTCCCACTTTGATTTAATCTCTAACCTAATGATCCACACATTGCCTTCTTTTTGGTTTGAAAGAATAGTTTCTCCCCAGCTATGATGATGTTGCTGATTCAGAGAAAATTTAGGGAGAGTAGGGCTACCAGAGGGCAAGTCTAATTAGCAAGAAACTATGGCATAAGACAGGACAAGACAGGGAAGTGATGGCAGCTGTGTTTAGGTGCAAACATCTTGCATTCCCTTGTCATTGTCTTTTTCTTGAGAAAGTGACTTCCAGGTTGTCAAACTGAGAATGGAAAGCCAACTACCACTGAAAACGCCTGATTCTCCCTATTTGCCACACACATGAGGAGCAACTGACTTTGGGGTTGAGGGCTGATTCATAAACTGCTACAATCTGACGCTCTGTCTGAGGTATCCACAACTGGAGGAGAGGTGGTTGAGACCAAGGCTGCACATATGACCCAGATACTAGAGTAGATGCATGAGGAAAGAAGGTCCTGAGGATGGCATCTCCCTTCATTCTTTGAAGAGGTGGGTGACAATGAAACAATGTCACACATGGTTGATATATTAGTTTCCCTAAGTGCCCCCCACCTTTTCTGGGAGCTACTCTCCTGAATGAGTTCCTGGGTAAGGGTTGCTATTTCACTAGAAGCCACATTTATGTTCTGCACTCTCTCAGGTAAACTCACTCTGGGCTGTTCAAACCACTCCCCAAAAACCTTCTCCTGAGGTGACCACTCCATTTCTAGTTCCTTCTAAGGTTTACCCACACCTATTAAAATATAATCCCTTTGAGAGCACAGACTATTTTGTTTTCCTTTCTTACATCCCCAGTGCTTTGCACCTTGGCACATAGTAAGGCTTAATAAATGCTCACTCACTGTATCTTGCTAACTTTCTATCCACCCTTCTATTTATTTATCTATATTTGTTATAAGGGATAGATCTCTATAAGGGGGAGTGTATAAATTGGGAAACAAAGGTGATATAAAATCCAAAGATAAGAATAATGTTTTTCAAGGGGTGAAGGGGCGGAGCCAAGATGGCGGAGTAGAAGCACCACCTTCCCTTGGCTCTGGCTTCCACCTTCCCCAATCCATGTAAAAAGGGGACTCTAAACAAATTTTGGAGCTGCAGAACCCACAAAATGACACAGAGAAGCTAACCTCCTGATGAGGACAGCCCGGCAGGCTGGCAGGAATCAGCCAGCACAGTGCTCTGGGAGCCGAGCCCAGCCCCACGCTGAGGCTTTAGCCCCAGGGCGGGCCTGACCAGCCGACTGCCAGAGGGACTCCAGATCAGCAGCAGCTGTGGCCGTTTCCAGATTTATCAATACATAGATGCAAAGGACAAGGTGACAGGCCAGTGCAGTCTGGACTTTGGGACTCAGTAAGTGGGAGTGCATGGCTTTTACCCCTGGGGCGAGAAACCACTGAGACACCGGCACAGCCAGCCAGTGCCACATAGCGGCTTCCACTCCTGGCCTGCAGAGTGGAGGGGGACCAAGCACCAGTCTGAGGGGTAATTGCTCTTGCTTTAATCTGCTTGGATCTGGATTGCAGTCTAGGGTGGAGGTCCTGGGGTGTGTGTCCAGCTTGCCAGAGCGTGTGGAGACCTCAGAGAGGGCACCCATCTAATAACTCCAGCAGCTTAGAAAACCCCAGCGTTTGGGACGAAAACTCCCCTGTCTGGTGGCAGAGTCCTACTGTTGCAAAAAGCCCAAAAGTCAAATAATTGAGTGGCAAAATGAGCAGGCAAAGGAAGCAAAGCAGACAGAAGATTCCAATATTACACTCCTATTTTGGGGACAAGAAGGAGCAAGGCATGGAACAGGAGGAAAACAGTGAAGTCAGAACTCCTGCACCAAAAGCTTCAAAGGAAAATACAAGCTGGTTACAGGCCATAGAGGACCTTAAGAAGCAGATAAGAGAAGTGGAGGAAAAATTGGGAAGAGAAATGAGAACAATGCAAGAAAATTATGAAATTAGAGTCAACAGCCTGACTGAAGAAAATAATACCTTAAAAAACAGACTGACTCAAATGGCAAAGGAGGCTCAAAAAGGCAATGAGGAGAAGAATGCCTTAAAAAGTCGAATTTGCCAGATGGAAAAAGAATCTCAAAAGCTCACTGAGGAGAATCATTGCTTCAGAATTAGATTGGAGCAAATGGAAGCTAATGACTTTATGAGAAATCAAGATGCTGTTAAACAGATCCAAACAAATGAAAGAATAGAAGGCAATGTGAAATATCTCATGGGAAAAACCACTGACCTGGAAAATAGATCCAGGAGAGATAACTTAAAAATTATTGGACTACCTGAAAGCCATGACCAAAGTAAGAACCTAGAAAGCATCCTCCAGGAAGTTCTCAAAGAAAACTGCCCTGATGTTTTAGTACCAGAGGGCAAAATAGAGGTGGAAAGAATCCACCGATCACCTCCTGAAAAAGATCCCAAAAAGAAAACTCCTAGGAATATTATAGCCAGGTTCTGGAATTCCCAGATTAAGGAGAGAATATTACAAGCAGCCAGGAAGAAACACTTTGAATATTGTGGAAACACAATCAGAATAACCCAGGATCTGGCAGCTTCTACACTGAGGGATCAAAGGGTTTGGAATGTGATATTCCGGAGGTCAAGGGAGCTGGGACTAAAACCAAGAGTCACCTACCCAGCAAAACTGAGTATCATGTTTCAGGGGAAATTATGGTCATTCAGTGGAATAGACTACTTTCAAGCATTCTTGCTGAAAAAACCAGAGTTGAATAGAAAATTTGACACTCAGACACAAGAAGCAAGAGAAGCATGAGAAGGTAAACAGGGAAAAGAAATCATAAGGAACTTATCAAAGTTGAACTGTTAACATTCCTACATGGAAAAACAATAATTGTAATTTATGAAACTTTTCTCAGTAGTTGAAGAGAAGAAATATATATATATATATATATATATATATATATATATATGTCTATATATGAGGGTACATGGGCATATGAATACATATGTGAATGTGTGTATATATGTTTACAGGTATACATAGATAGAGGGCACAGGACCAATTTAACAGGAAGGGATGATACTTAAAAGGTGAAATTAAGAGTTGAGAGGAATATAATGAAAGGAGACAAGGAGAGACAGATTGGGGCAAACTATCTCACACAGAAGAGGCAAAGGAAAATGGTTACAAAGGAGGGGAAGAATACGAAGGCAAAAGGGAATGGGTCAACCTTATTCCCATTGAATCTGGCTTGAGGAGGGAGTGAAATACACACTAAATAGGGGATTTCACCCTCCAGGAGAATGGGGGGGGGAAGGGGATGAGAGGGGGGATGATGGAAGGGAGAGCAGGCTGGGGGGGAGGGAAGTTGGAAGCACCCACTTTTGAAAAGGGACAGGATCAAAGTAGAGAATAGAACAAGTGGGAGGTGGGATAGGAGGGAGGGAAATATAGTCAGTCTTTTACAATATATCTACTACGTTATTGTTTTGCATTAGCCGCACATGTACAACCTATACCGAACTGCTTGTCTTCTCAGTGGGGGTGGGTGGCGGGGGGGAAGGGAATGAATCTAGAATTGAAAGTTTTAAAATCAAATATTCAAATATATATATATGTGTGTGTGTATATGTATATATATATACTATTATTAATACCATCTTACATGTAATTAAGAAATAAGATATACAGGCACTGAGGCATAGAGATCCACTGGAAAAGTCGAAACGGGTATGGGAGAAAATATGGGAGAGAGCAGATTGGAGGTGAGGATATCCTCTGGGACTGCTGTTTTGGGGGGATGGGAGGGGGAAAAACGGGGAGAAAATTTGTAACTCAAAATCTGGCAGAAATGAATGATGTAAATCAGAAGTTAATAAAGCATTTAAAAAAAGATTAAAAAAAAGAATAATGTTTTTCTTAGAAATACATATATGTATGTAGCCTACTTGCCAGATCATGTTAAGGGAATGAAAATCCAAATGGCACAAGAATATATATATAAATTGTGAAAAAGTACCACTATAAATGTAGAGGCATAATTCTTATCTTGGTCACAACATTAGCTAGTTATTGCTGTTGTCACTGTGTGACTCCCTGTGACCCACAATATTAATTCTTTAGAAATTGGGCTATTCTATGACTCACAGCTATATAGCATTGCTAAAAGAATATTAATATTAAACAGATGGATCTTAATTTCAGGGAGAAGCTTGTGGTCATTAAAAGCACCACACCATGTCTCAAGGGCAGTCCTTCCCAGTCTCTGGGCCCAGTTCACTGTCCATTCTCAGTGTCTGACCCAGACATATTTACTGATAAGACAGCTGTCTGGCTTTTCCATTCAACTGCAAATCAAATTTTAGGCAACAAGTATTTTTTTAATCTACTGGATTATTCCTGTGCATATAGTTCAGTGGATCTCCTTCAATCGCAAATGGATTTCATTTTGGAGACTCCTTACATTGTTCACAAACAGGAGCATCTAGAGGACCTCATAATCTATAGAGAATTCCTCTTCCATTTGGACTCTTCTGGAGATGACAAATACCCAATGGCCAGCATGAGTCTTTCTGTTTTGTGCTTTTCTTGATATTAATTATCAGATTCATTGAAGTTATTTCTGTTTTTTACATCTTTCATGGAATCTTACATGATTCTGAAATACACATGGGAGATACCTTACTGAAGGATATTCTTTTTATTTTCTTTTTTGGAGGAGGGAGGTAGGGCAATTGGGGTTAAGTGACTTGCCCAGGATCACACAGCTAGGAAGGATATTCTTTAGGGCAACATTTTGCTTTTTTTTCTAGCTAACATAATAATTGCAGTAGAATACTTCATTCTTTATACCTTTTAGTCAATTGTGTGACTTAAGAGAGAAATCTAAAGAGAATCCAGGTGCCCTTTCAGTTTCTGAACAAGTAAGGAGTTTGAAGGAGAAAAAACATTGAGATTTGTTAGTCCTCATATCTGAATCCCTTGTTGGTGATTGAGATTTTGAAGATTACAAATTATTAGTGGCTTTCTCATTGCCCATTAAATGAAGTATAAACTCCTTATCCTAACATTAAAAGCTTTTTAATGTCTACTAGCTCTAATTTCATTTTAGTCCAACATACTCTGTTAATGAAACTAAATTTCTCTCCTCTGCTCACTCTCCATTCTTTTGACCTTTAATCAAACTGCCCTGAAGCTAAGGAACAGATTTATCTTCTTCCCTGACTCAATATCCCTGTATTGAAAGCCCTCCTTTTCTTAAAGGCCCAATACAAGTGCTACTCCTTCCATAAAATTTGTCCTGTTTCCCTCTTCCAAAAGACATTCATTGAGTACCTACTATGTGGAAAATGATTAATTTAGACCCCTGGTTTATTTCCAGAATTATTTACTTTAGTATGATTCTGTAGAGATAATGATTGTTTCTGTTTTACATATCCATTAACATACATTTAATTTTATAAGTATATATTTACATATGTTACATGTTTTATATTTAGGGATAATTAGATAAGGTTAGATAAATTCTTGTATTAGATCCCAGGACTTTAAATTACAAGTTCACTTGTTCAACCTGCTCAATGGGATGCTATCTACAGGGACCTCCAGCCTTTTGGCGTGATGAGTGAGTGATCAAGGCTACTGTGGATGAAAGGACCTCTATACCTCCACCCTTGTTTTTTGCCTACTTATCCTGATGAAGTCCAGCATGACAGAGAGACAGAAAGATTTCTAATTTATTTTTGTACCTCCAGACCACCCCATATTGCCCAACATGAGAAAGTGCCCATTACATGACCACTTAACAGAAATGACTCTTGCCTTGCCCATCCTATGACTATCCATGATGATGTATCATCTCCAGCCCTTTTGAAGAGTCTAGATATAGGTCTGGAGAATCAATGTGTAGATCTGCCAACCAATGAGATCCTGTATTTTACTCTGCCTTATCTATATAATTTGGGTATCAAACACTATAAAACTAAGGCCCTGGAGTAAGGGGGCACCTCAGATCATGAGGAAGACCTGAGGTCCTATTCACTGAAGGAAGCAGGGGTATAGTCCCTTTAATAAATGGTTATAGGCTCAGATCTTTGCCTCAGTAATGTTTTCTTTTTTTACAGATTGTTCAATTTTTAGACCCCTCAATTATGTGCCTGGTAGTGTGCTACAAATACAGCCCTATTCCATCAAGATTACCAGGAAAGCATGTAACTAACTAGGAACGACAAGAGTTGCATCATTTTATAAAAGGGAAAATTGGAGAACCACAGAAATGAAGTGACTTCCCAAGGTCACACAAGTAATCAGTAGCAGACCTGGGAATCAAAAACAGATATTCAGACACTAAAGCAATGTTCTTTTGACTTACCCATATTATTTATCAGAATACAGAATATTTACTCATTATACTTAGTATCATCTTTGTATAATTAGTTGTCTGAAGTTTCCTTTGAACTCCTTTTTATTTCCTTCCTCTTAGATTTCTTTTTTTGTCCCTTAGGCTTGTCTCATGTACTATACAATTCTACCCACTTCCACAGCCCAATCCAGTAGTTCTACTTCTTGATAAGAGCCTTTTATATTGAACGTATCTTCTGATTCTTTTCTCTTTCCCTCCTAAAGTTCCCTAATTCTCCTCCCACTCCCCTCCCTCTTTTCAGAAATCCATTTTCTCTGAATCATATCCTATCCCCATCTCCTCTTCTCAGCAAGCATTATTGTTTGCATAATGACTCCTTACTGTACCTGTTCATCTCTCATTCCCTCTTTTCCCTCTCAATTCTTCCCAAACATGATTTGAAATCTACCTTATTTATTCCCACTCTTATCTTCATGAAGCCCTGCCTTAGTACCTTCTCCTTTTCACAGTCCCTGGATGCCTTCCTATATTTATATGGCCAGATTTCACCAGTTTGATGATTTCTATTCAACTTCTGTTCTGGGCCATTAACACTGGTATTGCTCTGTCTTCTATGCCTGTTACTCTTTTCTTCCTGGGAAACTGGTAAAGACGACATCCTTCATCACAGAGACTAGCATAGCCTTTTTAAAAAGTTTCTGTTATGGTTTTATGCTGTGGGCTGCTTAGTGTCCAGCACTTAGCATGATTCAGAGATGTGAATAAGAAATGACCAGGCCATGTGGGTAGTTCAAGGAATAATGATGAACTCCATTTATTGATTCTCAGGACAAGGTTTTTATAGAGCAAAAGAGACAAAGGAAGGGGACTCAAGTTTTCTAATCATTACCTTAGCCTGTTGTATCCTGGAGGTAACATAGATTAGATAATTTGATAAGGATTTGTTATCTAGGTGACTAAAGTCTTAGGGTAAAACCTTTGACGTAGGCCTCAGGTATCTGCTAATGCAGTTGTAGTCATAAGTTGATACAATTGAGAGCAAACTTCAAAGCCAAAGCTGCAATCCTCAAAAGATATCATGTTTAGAGCTGACCACCCAAAGATACCTGAGTGCTGAATCAAATATTTAGGCTCTCAATAACTAAAATCTTGGGGTATAGCCTACTGATCTCAGAACTCAAGTAACATCCTTGTAAGTGTAACCCATAACAAAGAACTCAGGAGCTAACTTGACGAAAAGTCACATCTCAAAGAGGTCTTTGATATTTGGATCCACTGATATCAAGGTAATTATGTGAAGTCCTGGCTCAAGCCTCTGGCTCCCAACAGTTTTATTCTCTATACCCAAAACATTCAGTGTTCAAGATTACATGCTGCACTCAGATAATTTCTTCAGCCATGTTTTTTTTAGCATATATTGAAATGTAGAGGTCTCATGACATAATGGATAGATGGATAGAGAATTGCCCTTGATCAAGCATAATTGCCATGTCAATTAAAAATCATAATATATCAGTAAATGCAGGAAAAGCTTTTTTTAAACAAAATACAATACTCATTCCTATGAAAAATGATAGAAAGCATAGGGATAAATGGAGTTTTTTCTAAAAATGCTAAGTAGAGTTTCTCTAAAACCAAGGGCAATGATTACCTATAATAAGAATATATTTGAAGTGTTTCCATGATGATGAGTGCTAAAGCAAGGGCCTCCATTATCACCAATATTATTCAATATGGTACTAGAAATGCTAGTTATAGCAACAAGACAAGAAAAATAAATTGAAGGAATAAGCATTGGCAAGGGAAAACAAAACTATCAATTTGTCCAGATGATATGATGGTATACTTAGGGAAACCTAGAGAGTCAAATAAAAAAAAACACAATCGAAGCAATTAACAACTTTAGCAAAGTTGCAGGATATAAAATAAACGCATATAATTCATCAGCATGTCTATGTATTACAAATAAAATTCAGCAGGAGAAGATAATTGAAAATAGTATAAAATATTTGGAGGTCTTCCCAACAAGACACAGAGATTATCCAAACAAAATTACAAATCACTCTTCATACAAATAAAGACAGACCTAAATACTACAGAGAAATATTAATTGTTCATAGGTACACTGAACCAGTATAATAAAAATGAAAATACTATCTAAATTTAATTTACTTATTCAGTGCCATAGCAATCAAACTATCAGAGAATTACTTCATAGAACTAAAAAAATAGTAACATGATTCACTGGAGGAAAAAAAAGATCAAGAATATCAAAGGAATCAACAACAAAAAAAATGTAGAGGAAGAGGACCTAACAGTAAATATTTACATTAAAAAACAGTAGTTATCAAAATAATTTGGTACTGAATAACAAATAAAGTGGTTGATCAATAGAACAGATTAGGTATACAACATATGGAAGTAAATGAGCACAGTAACTTCTTTGTGTTTGATAAAACCAAAAACCCTAGATATCAGGGCAAGAATTTAATTTCTGACAAAAAAAAAACTAGAAACACTGAAAGAAGTCTAGCAGAAACTAGGCACAGACCAACATTTCACACCCCATACAAAATAAGCTCAAAATGGGTACATAATTTAGATGCAAAGGGTGATATCATAAGCAGATTACAGGAGCATGGGAAAAAAAGTTCTTTCAGATCTATAGATAGATAAAGAGTTGTGACCAAAGAGAAGATAGAGAATTTCATGGTAGGTAAAGATGAATAATTCTGATTACACAAAATTAAAAAGTTTTTCCACAAACAAAACCACTGCCATCAAAATTAGAAACTGAGAGGAAATTTGTTCATAGTGATTTTTCTGACAAAAACATTTCTCAAATGTGTAGAGAATTGAGTCAAATCTATAAAAATAAAATCCATTTCCCAAGTGATAAGATAACTGGTCAAAAGATATGAACATGGCATTTTCAGAGGAAGAAATTAAAGCTATCAATAGTCATCAGAAAAAAATGCTTTAAAACACTCATAAAGAACTGCAAATTAAAACAACTCTAAGGTACCACTTCACACCCATAAGATTGGTTAAAATGACAGAACAAGAATGATAAATGATAGAAGGAAGTATAGTGTATAGTAAATTTTCTCATGGACTTATGATTAGTTTTTTTTGTTGACAAAAAAATCTAAGTCCTCATATTTACAACACAAATAATTCCCCATCCAAAATTGTCAAAATAGCATCTGAAAGTTGTGTTTATTTATACTCATATATTAAAATTTTTATATTCCTATTAGGTATCAAATTTGTCCACCATAAGAGAAGCAATATCTCATGTTCTTTGACAATATAAATATTTTCCCTAAAATTTGTCTACACATGTGCATACACACATTTCTTTCTCATCTGAGTTCCATAGGGCTTATGGTCATGCTATATTCATACAATCTTCCATTTCCTGAACTACATGTGTAAACTGCTGTATAAGGTCATAAAGCTTTGCCCAAATGATGGTCATTCACACAAAATGTGATCCTCACAACAACCCTATAAACTAGTTTACATAGGCATTTTCAAAACGGTCTCCATGTTACAGATGATTAAATATATATGTATATGTATATTGTATATATGTATGTTGTATATATGCATATGTATAATGTATAAAGTATATATGTATGCATGTGTATAAGTGCATGTAGGAATATACATATATGTTTATAAAACTTCCCTACAATCTTACTGCTAGCATGGAACAGAGACAAAGCTACTCACTAAACATTTATTAGGTACTAATACCTAATAGTTAAGCATTTTTTATTTCAACAGGCAAGGCACTGTGCTAGACATTGGAGATACAAAGACAAAACAAGGTATGATACTGGCCCCTTTAAAGAGCATACAATGTAATGGGGAGGCTAAGACTTATACAATACAACTCTATAAAAGCAAGTACAATGTGGTAAGTGCAAAGGAAAATGCCAAAGTACTCTAAGAAATTTGTGGAGGGAGAAATTATGTCTAGCTGAGGGTTTTAGGGTTTTTTGGATGAGGTGGATCTTAAATGGATTCATAAGGGAAGGGAAGGATTTCAGCTGGTAGAGAAAGGGAAGTGTGGCCTGTTCTATTATATGGGAAAGTATGAACATCACAAAAATGGATGAGGGATGATTAAAAAAAAAAGCCCAATTTAACTAAGATATAAAGTATGTGTGGGGGCGGCTAGTTGATACAGTGAATAGAGCACTAGCCCTGGAGTCAGGAGGACCTGAGTTCAAATCTGGCTTCAGACACTTAACACATACTAGCCGTGTGACCTTGGGCAAGTCACTTAACCCCAATTGCCCTCAAATAAAAAGAGAAAGAAAAATTGATTGGAAACTGATTATAGAGAATATTGAAAATAAAAGCTTTGAATTTAGTAAGTAATGGGGAGCCACAGAAGATATTTTTCACAGAGGAGTGATGTGACTAAAATATATGAGGAAGATTACTGGAATGTGAGATATGACAGATGGATTACAAAGGAATTAGACCAGAGGTAGTGGAAAAATAACCAACTTGGAGGTGATTATAATTTTTCAGGTAAAAAATAAGGGCTTAAATTAACATAGTTGCAATGGAAATAAAAAGGAAGGGATTAAAAAGAGATTATGCAGATAAAACTTACAGAAGTAGAACAGACCTCTCAATTGCCTTCCTCATGTTTTTCACTATGATATAGTACCATCTTTTATTGTTGTTTCAATTATTTCTCAGTCGTGCCCAATTCTATATGACCCTGTTTGGGGGTCTTGGAAGGTTTGGTAAGGTGTAATGCTAAGCACAAGCGACTTCCAGGTTCAGATTACGAGCATAGCAAACATTAATTCAGTGAAGGATTAAGGTAAAACATTCACAGAAAATCAAGATCAAAATACAGGGTAACCCAGTCATTTAATAAGTTATCAATTACTCCACCCCTGGACAGTACATTCATTTAGTCAATCACAAAGTCTTCTCTCTATTCAACTGGATATTAGTTTCCAATCATAAAGTACATTCATTTGGTCAATCACAAAGTATAAAAGTCAAAAGTTTTCCATCCCTGGATCACAACTAAATTACAATACCATCCATCACCACCAAGCACCCTCTCAAAGGGGAAGTAAAGAGCACAAAGGCCATCTACTCCTAAGCCACAACAAGGTTAAGATATCATCACAGCATTCAATACCCAAGGAGAAGTCTTTTCTTCATCTTGACCCGAGGCAAGTTCTTAGCAATCTCTGTTCCTGAGGAGACAAAGCTTAACAAAACCACAATATACATTTCCAGTGTCCTCATCAATTCACTCTCTGCCTGCAGAACAGTCTCAGGACCCCTGAAAACATCAGCAAGACCCTCCTTCAGGATTTCTGTAAACCTACAACAAGAAAATCCTCCTTCAGGGCTTCTGAACCAACAGCAACAGTCCAGGACCTCTGCAACAACTGCATTGTCCTTTACCAGCAGACAAACCTGACAAAATAACATCAAAACAGACAGAAAAAATACTGGCAGCATAGTCATGCCTCCTCAGTTCTCAGCAGCTCTGAGTGGCAGTTCTTGAAAGTCCTGGGTCACTCCAACTGACCCTCAACAATCCTTCCTCTCTCTCTCTCTCTCTCTCTCTCTCCCCTCCTCTTCCCCCCCCCTCCATGATGCTGCTCCCAAAAGTTCTTCTGGCATCTCTCTCCTTGGGCCACTCCATCCATGGCACCAACTCTGCCCAGTTCAGCCCCCTCTCTTCAGGTCAACAAGTCCATCCAACAAGTGGGATTCACAAGCTCTGGGTTTTAATACTTAACCTGAAAACCAAGCCAATACAAGGGGATCTTTAAATTCCATTATCATTACATAATGCTAATAAAGTGGCTTGCCATTGCCTTCTCCAGCTTATTTTACAAATGAGGAAACTGAGGCAAACAGGGTTAAGTGACTTGCCCAGGGTCACACAGTTAGTGTCTGAGGTCAGATTTAAATTCAGGAAATTGAGTCTTCCTGACACCAGGCCCAGTGCCCTATCCACCGAGCCACCTAGTTACCCCACACTACCACCTAACATTTTCTATACATGCATATGCACACACACACACACACACACACACACACACACACACCAAAGAATAACAGAATGAATATTCTTAATTGATTTCTAAGTATAATCCTTCCCAGAAAACAAAAAGGAGATATGGAAATTTCCTTATAGATTTAAGGCAAACATTTGCCTTTTAGCTAATAAACAAAAATGCTAATCTCTTCCATATGATTTCTTTCCTTTCTATTATATAACATAATGACAGACCTGAAATTTCTATAAATAGCTGAAAAACATATGGAGGGCTCTGAAAAAATATTTGCTTTTATCACAATTTCATTAGGTCTGGCCTGTCAATAGCAGGTAAGATTAAATGTGCCTTTAAGAAGCACAGGTAATTGTGATGCGATTCCTATCACCATTCTCACCAAAGGGGAATCATACTGCTGCAGTTACTGCTGGGCAGCTAGTAAGGAAAAGGAAGAGGATTCTTTCTTCTCACAATCTGCTCCTTGGAAAGAAATGAATTATCTTTGGAAAATCCATTAAAGACCTATTATACCATCAGTTCAAGGTGCTTGGGTAACATCTAAGAGGAAAAAGGTGAATGGGATATTGAATATGCAGAAAGGGTAATGTATTCAGTGGCACTCCCAGTGTCTTGAAAGCCATAATATATGTTGCAAAGTCATCTAATTTATTTCCAAGGAGTAGCTTACTAGCTGTGAGGACCTGGCTCAAAAGTCATTAGTCATGTCAAAGACTACCTTTGGTTTCCAATGAAATAATATCACATCTCTTTGGAGCATGCACCCACATATATGCACATGCATACACACACACAGTAGTACCACAATCACAAGTTCTTTTTTTTTTGAGGGGGAAAGGCAGAGCAATTGGGGTTAAGTGACTTGCCCAGGGTCACACAGCTAGTAAGTGTCTGGGGCTGGATTTGAACTTAGGTCCTCCTGACTCCAGGGCCAGTGCTCTATTCGCTGTGCCACCAAGCTGACCCCACAATCACAAGTTCTTAAGGATCATAGAGCTAGAACTAGAAGCAATGTCAAAGGCATTTAGTCCAAACTCTTCACTTTACATATTAAGAAACTGAGGCCCAGAAGTTTCAGCAATTTACCTACAGTTAATTGATTGGGTGTCAATGGCTGTACTTTGAAGGAAACAGATGCTCTAGACTTGGTTCTTCTGTGAATTCATTGTGTGACTTTAGGAATGTCATTTAACATCTGGAAAGATCACTGATTCTGATTCTGAAATCAGAAGGCTTGTGTTCACAATCTACCTCTAACATTTCCTATTTGACCTGGGGTTAATCACTTAGCCTCCCTGGGTCTTTGTTTCTCCATTTGTAAATAAATGGCTTTAGACCGGATGGTCTGTAAGATACCTCCCAACTCTACAGATACCATGAGCCTCAATTTCCTCATCTTTACCATTGGATTAGATGATCTCTGAGGTCCCTTCTAGATTTTACTTTATATGTCTACTGTTTTAGAACAAGGGCTAACAGTCTTCACTGTTTTTAAATGAGGTCAGGCTATGGGAGACAACCAGCAATCCATATACACGAATATATATCAGGTTCTATAAATATATGTGTACGTATTTGTATATGCATGTATATATGTATATGTTGCAGTTGTATTTTAATGGAGCTACAAAGTAGCACTAAATAGATATTCCTCAAGGAGGGGAAACTTAAATGTTTTCCAACATGATATGAATGAGATGAGGAACGAAGCCAAGCTAGCATGATAAAATATTAGTTGGTTTAGGGAAGGAAATGAACTTAAACTTTAGGGTTGTTAAACATTGTCCTTGGGCTTATAGAAAAATTCAGAGTAAAAGGAAGGAAATAATTATAAGCACAGCTTTAAGCGCATTGTAGAACAGTGATGGCTCAAGCCCTGTCTGGTGAATTGATTTCCACAAATGGTGATTTCTTTTCTTTTTTTAAATAAATCATATTGCTGAATCACTTAAAGGAACATGAGAGGATTTCTCTGAATGGTTCCACACATAGCCAATAGTTCCACTCAATGAGAAAATAATGTCATTTGACTTACCAGTCAAGTCAATTTGACAGGCAGGCAAAAAGAGCCTATTATATGGGAGGCACAGTGCTAAGCTGGGGAAACAAGAAGGAATGAGGCATTGCACCTGTTCTCAAAGATAATATAATCTAGTAGACACAAATGCATATATACAAATAACTATAATACAAGAAAAAAGAGGAGCAAAAAGGATCCTCAGTGTGGCACAAATTAGTAAGCCTTGTGGGAAATTAACCCAAGCCACCTTTCAGCAGACAAATTCACTAACTAAATGATTCAGATTGGTTATCTGCATTCTTTAATTCTTCAACAGATTCATGATCTTTCATCTGTAAGTGATCTGCCTACTGGTGTGATTAGGACACATTCATGGCTTCTCATTCTGTATGATATTTGTCTGGGGAAGCAATGTAATATACTAGAAAAATCACTGGGTTTGGAAACTGGAAGACCTTGAGTCAAAACTGGGCTTTATTAATTACTACCTGTATGTCCTGGGAAAGTCATTAACCATCCACATTGTCACCATTTATAGGAATCACTTTTCATTTGGACTTAGTATATATGTATTTATGTATGTATTCTTAATGGGCAGTTAGGATAGAGCACTAGATTTCAAATCAGGAAGACTCATCTTCATGAGTTCAAATCCAGCTTCACTAACTAGCTCTGTGACCCAGGGCAAGTCACTTAAACCTATTCACAGTCCCTCATCTGTGAAAATAAACTGGAAAAGAAAATGGCAAACCACTCCAGTAGTTCTGCCAAGAAAACCCCAAAATGGGGTCATGAAAAGTCAGACATGACAGAAATGACCTAACAACAACAACAAAATATATATACATACACACATATGTGTATGTATACACATATGTGTACCATCAAACACATGCATAATGCATATGTATATATACTCATGTGTGGACATATATATACATACATTATTTAAACCATTATTTTATATTATTAGAAGATCATTTAATAAAGTTATCTCTGTAGTCAGGTCAACCTGGGAATTTATATGATCTTAAGATTTGGTATACTTATTGAAGGAAAACCTCTAAAGTTATATGACTAAGATACCTTCTTTTTTTAAATCAAAAGCCAAGATACAGATCAGGACTTTGTATTCAATTTATGAATGGGAACATATTATCTAATGCTGAGAATCATTTCCAAAAGGCTGCTTGTTTTCTACCCATTTTTCAAGGATGTTATTAATAGATAGGTATAGATCTATACAGCCTTTATGAGAAATGTATACATATATGTATACATCTGTGCAGCTATGTATATATACATAGCTTTAATATTGAATTATATTATATCTACATAATTATACACACATTATATATACATATATATCATTCTCATAATGACTAGAGAGATGAGAATAACCTACCTACTTTGCCAGTCATGCATTTCCTCAATGTTATTTCTTATACTATTTCCTGAGTCTTCTTGGTCCTCCTTAGAAATATTCTACAATTGCATTCTGGATCATCACCAGATCATCATCACTGGACTCCAGAGATGACTCTGGAGGAGAGAGGCTGATGACTTTGTACAGCTCTGCCTCACACTATCTAATTCATGGCTAGTCAAGACATCACCCTCATGATATCCTTGGTTCACTTTAAGGAAAAAGGATGAACAACAACATATATAGCTTGGCTGCATTCATCATGTGTCTACAAATGTATATTTGTATAAACGTGTATATATATACATACATATGTACACACACATTTATACAGAGTAAATATAGAGTATAATACAAGGCAGTTTAGAAGGAGCTCACTAGCAGTTGAAGAATTAAGGAAAGATTCCATACAGAAAGTAGTGTTTAAGCAATGTCTTGGGGAAAAAAAGAGAAGGATTGATTCCATAAGGTAGAGGTGAGAAGGGAATGCATTCAAGGCATAGGGGTGAGCCAATTAAAAGGCACACAGACAGGAGATGAAATATCCTATGTGAAAGACAGAAAGAAGGGTAGTTTTTCTGGATCACAGAGTGAAAGAGAATAATGTACAATGAGGCAAGAGATAGGTTAAAGCAAGGTTGCAAAGAGTTTTAAAACTAAACTGGGGACATTATATTTGATTCTAGATTCAATAAGAAGCCACTTGATTCTATTGAATAGGGGAGAGCTTAATGAAAATCTTTTTGGCTTTGTGTGGGGGGTGGACCAACAAGGAGAGTGATTTGAGGCCCAGGGACTAATTAGTAAGTCATTATAATAGTCTAAGTGAGAAATGATGAAGGCCTGAACTAAGATAGTAGCTGTGTGAGTAGAGTGAATGGATTAGATGTGAGAAATGTAGTGAAAGTATAAACAACTTAATTTGGCAACTGACTTGATATGTAAGCGGAGGGAGAGGGGGGAGTTAAGGATAATGCCACTTATAAACCTAGGATATTAGAAGAATTGTGTCTTTGACAGAAATAAGGACATTTATGATATTAGGGTGTAGGGGAGATAATTAGTTCTGTTTTTGACACAAAGAGTTGTCTCTAGGACTTCCAGTTTGAAATGTCCAATAGGCAGCTGGTGATGAGAAAGGACGTTCATGGATCAACAGATACTAAATCTCTTTGTGCATAAATATCCTCCCTAATTTTTTGTTTCACTCTTTTACAATCTTCTCCTCCCGGAAATATCTGCAAAGTGGTGCCATAATGCTTTCAGGATTAAATTGCCTCTAGCATGACTCTTCTCAGTGCATACTTGATCTACTATAACTATTCTTCTCAATTTTGTCAAAATACTATTTCTCCTTTTCACATCATATTTCAATTTTCATCAAAGACTATGATATCAGATTCTAAATGAAGTAGTTCTATAACTGTTAAGGAAAATAGATCATTATAGAAAAACTGACAAATGTTTCCCACTTTACATCCACTTGTTTCCAGCCAGTTTCATCTATGAATGCTCTTGAAAAGATTTTGCTCATTTGAGTTTTATTCCATGGCATCTTCAGACTTGTTTTTGCTTCAGATATTTTTTGGTATTGTTGACAAACTAGGTCCACTAAGAACCAAATGAAGAATGGAGAAGCTTATCACCAATAGGATGGACACTAAGTAATAATCTCTTTGGCCATAGCAAACTAAATTTTTTTAAAAATTTAATGTCTTGGGGTGGCCAGGTAGCACAGCGAGTAAGAGCACAGGCTCCAGTGTCAGGATGACCTGGGGATCAAATCCGGGCTCAGATACTTAGCACCACACCCAGAAATAGCTGGCCGTGTAACCTTACGCAAGTTACTTAACCCTGATTGCTTAAAAAAAAATGTCTTTCAGGTCTATGAACCTCTCCCTGCCCTTCTACTTTCTTAGCAAGAGTGATCAAGTGACAAAAGACGGGAGAAAAGATATTAAGCTGGAAACAATTCTTAGACAATCTAGAAGTTTCAACTTAATGGGACTGCTCAAAATGGGAGCTCTTTATTCTTTGACTAACAAATTGACATAATATTGAAAAAAGTGAATTACATCACAATATTAATACTTTTTTAGTTAAAGGAAACCAGTAGATGAAAGTATGTCTCATCTAAATGGAAGGATGACTCACAGGTTCTCCTTGGAGAACCAAACAAAGTAGATAATGGATCTTGTTTTGTCAAGAGCCCAAAGACAACATGAAATATCATTTCATGAAACACTTGATCACCTTGCTTTGAAATTCTCAGAAGCAAAAAGAAGCAAAAATAATCAGATCTTATTGCCAATATCTATTGCAGAGGATAAAGAGCTAGTTAAATCCTATACACAAATTGACAAGATTCTCTAAAACAAGTCAATATTGAACTTCAATTTTAAAATAGGTACAGAGAAGTTTCAATATTTTCAAATATGATAAATAGAGAAATGACAGGGACCAAAGACTTGTAGACTACTCAGAAACCTCATACCTATATATCATGAATATTAGAGTAAATGTGGAAAGGGTTTAACATGATAAAACCAAACACAAAAATATCATTATCTGTACCCTGACATTCAAAAAACAACTGTTTACTAATAAGAACACCATATAAGAATCCATTTTTATAAGTGAATAGAGAGAAGAAACATCAATACTAAATTAGAAGAAAAGCAAAAAGGACAAGATGATAGAGGACAGGAATAGGACCTGTGATTTCATTAGTATAGGGAATTCTCAAATGTGAAAACTCCTTCTACATGTACCAGTCATCACTACTCTGAAATTTATAGTCTGAGAATGTTGCCTAGAACACTCAGAAGTTAAATGACTTGTCAAGAGTCACCCAGCTAGCCTATGTCATATAGCCATCTCTTTCTGCCTTTCAGGACCTCTTTCTTTTTTTTTAAAGCAATTGGGATTAAGTAACTTGCTCAAAGTTACACTGCCAATTTTTTCTGGGTGTGGTGCTAAGTATCTGAGCCCAGATTCGATCCCCCAGGTCATCCCGACACTGGGGCCAGTGCTCTTACTCGCTGAGCCACCAGGCCGCCCCTCAGGGCCTCTTTCTATTCACTGTTACATGCTTCATCTAAATAAGGTAATTCTGTGAAAAATTGCAACAACTTCAACACAACCTATTTAAATAAGTCAACAATAGCAAAAATTGGGAAATGTAAATGCAGAGAGTTTGATTATCACCATTTCCACAAAAATTTAACTAATTTAAAGTAGTCAACACATAGAAGAAGTCAAGACAGTCCAGACATTACCTTAAACAGAAAGGAAGGAAAACTTACTTCAGCTTGAAGAAAGTGGTTTCTATGTCTAGAAGATACCTATGACACCCATTTCTAAGAAAATCTGGAAAACTCAACAGTGGTCACTAAATGGGGAAATAACACCAAAGGATGTTCAAATTACTGAATAATTTTATTCATTTTGTACACTCACAAGGTAATGCTTAAGATTCTGCAAATGATGCTTCAGTAATATGTGAACTGCAAAAAAAACACAGAACAGACTGGTTTTGCAAGAAGCAAAGGAACTAAAAACCAAATTGCCAAAATTCACAAGATTATGTAGAAAGCAAAGTAGTTCCAGAAACATATCTAATTCTACTCCATTGACTACACTAAAGCCTTTGAGTGCATAGATCACAAAATGTGGCAAGTTCTCAAAGATAGGAGAGTGCCAGATCATCTCATTTGTCTCCTAAGGAACCTATATGTGAGTCAAGAAGCAACAGCTAGCAGACTCACCTGAACTCTCTCTCAAACCCCACCAAATACCTTTAAAAATGACTCTCAACAAATTCTAGAAGAGCAGAACCCATAAAAAGACAAAGTGACACAAATTTCCAAACCAAATAAACTTGGAAGGTCAGCAAGAAAGGTCTAGTTACATGAGGGTGAGAGTAGTGCAGTCCAGCATAGGCTGCACCAGCACAGACTGGACCCCAGTAAACCCAAAAGCAGGCTTCAGAGAGACTGAATTAGTGGCAACAATGGCAGTTTCCAGACCTCTCAGTCCACAGGTTCCAAAGGCAACTTAGGTCAACAGGAAAGGGCTGTTGCACCTGGGTAAAGTGGAGCACAGTCCAGCTCAGGCCATGCCAGCACAACCCCAGCCCCAGCAAACCAGGAACAGGCCTTGAGAGTGACTAAATCAGCAGTGGCAGCAGCAGCAGCTGCTTCCAAAGCTCTCATCCCACAGATAGTAAGGGGTTCAAAAAACTGGTCAGAAAGAGATTACATGGATCTTTTTGCTAACACTGAGGCAGGACTCTGTTACTCTGCCCATACTCAGATCTGGGTCCCAGTCCTGGGTGGCAATCACAGGATGAGGAGGAACACTAGCATAGCAGAGCCTGTGACAACAGTGGAGGGGAAATATTCCTCACATTTCCAGGACAGAAAATAGTGCTACTGGTCACTCACAAAGAAAACCACAGGCCAGAAGAGTAGCAAACATCTCTCCTTAGATCTTACCACCTTAGAAGGACTGAAAACATAAGTCCCTAGAAGTATCTCTGAAAACAGCTGTGCAAAACCCCTGAAACTTGTAACAGTATGCCCTCCACCCAGGAAGCAGAGCCCTACTTTAACAAAGAGTTAAAAATCAACTAATAGGCTGGGAAAATAAATAAAGAAAGGAAATAAACTCTAACTATAGAAAGTTATGGTGGCAATGAAGATCAAAACACACACTCAGAAGACAACAAAGTCAAAGCTCCAAGAAAAATATGAATAGGTCACAGGCCATGGAAGAGTTCAAACAGGATTTTGAAAATCAAGTAAGAGAAGTAGAGGAAAAATTGGGAAGAAAAACAAGAGTCATGCAAGAAAAACATGAGAAAAGAATCAACAACTTGGTAAAGGAGACACAAAAATATACTCAAGAAAATAACACCTTAAAAAGCAGATTAGGCCAAATGGCAAAAGAGGGCCAAAAAGTCAGTGAAGGGAAGAATGCCTTAAAAATCAGAATTGGTCAAATGGAAAAGAAGGTACAAAAGCTCACTGAAGAAAATAAATCCTTAAAAATTAGAATGGACAGGGTGGCCAGGTAGCACAGTGAGTAAGAGCACCGGCCACACTGTCAGGATGACCTGGGGATTGAATCTGGGCTCAGACACTTAGCACCCACCCAGAAACACTTGGCTGTGTAACCTTGAGCAAGTTACTTAACCCCAATTGCTGAAGGGTGGCCAGGTGGCTCAGCAAGTAAGAGCACCAGCCCCAGCAAGTTACTTAACCCCAATTGCTTAAAAAAAATTAGAATGGAGCAAATGGAAGCTAATGGTTTTTTGAGAAATGAAGAAACAATAAAACAAAACCAAAAGAATGAAAAAAATAGACAATGTGAAATATTTCATTGGAAAAACAACTTACATGGGAAATAAATCTAGGAGAGAGAATTTAAAAATTATTAGACTACCTGAAAGCCATGATCAAAAAAGATCCTGGATATCATCTTTCAAAAAATTATCAAGGAAAACTACCCTGATATTCTAGAACCAGAAGGAAAAATAGAAATTGAAATAATCCACTGATCACCTCCTAAAAGAGATCCCAAAATGAAAACTTCCAGGAATATTATAGTCAAATTCCAGAGTTTGGTCAGGGGAAAATAATATAAGCAGCCAGAAAGAAACAATTCAATTATGGTGGAACCATAGTCAGGATTTAGCAACTTCTACATTAAAGGATCAGAGGGCTTGGTACATGATATTCTGGAGGGCAAAAGAGCTAGGAATACAAACAAGAATCACCTATCCAGCAAAACTGAGTATAATCCTTCAGGGAAGAAAATGGATCTTCATGAGACAGACGACTTTAAAGCATTCTTAATGAGAAGACCAGAGCTGAATAGAAAATTTGACTTTCAAATATAAAACTCAAGAGCAGTATAAAAAGGTTAACAAGAAAGGAAAATCATAAGAGACCTAATAAGGTCAAACTGTTTACCTTCCTACATGGGAAGATGATATTTGTAACTCATAAGACCTTTCTCATTACTAGGGTAATTAGAAGGAATATGTATAGATATAGGGCACAAGTATGAGTTGAATATGAGTGTATGATATCTAAAAAATAAAATTAAACAGGGAGAGATGAATGTACTAGGAGAAAGAGAAAGGGAGAGGTAGAATGGGGTAAATTATCTCACTTAAAAAAGGCAAGAAAAATCTTTTAAAGCAGAGGGGAAGAGGGGGAGGATGCAGGGAAGTGAGTGAACCTTACTCTCATCAGAATTGATTCAAAGAGGGAATAACATACACATGCAAATGGGTATCTTACCCTACAGGAAAGGAGGAGAAGGGGACAGCAGAAAGAGCAGGGTACAACAGAAGGGAGGGCAGATTGGGGAAGGTGCGAGTAAGAAGTGAAACACTTTTGAGGAGAGACACAGTGAAAGAGGAGAGAGAATAGAATAAATGGGGAGATGGGATTGAGGGAAATACAGTTATTAATAGTAACAGTGAAAAAATTTTGAAGCAAATTTCTCTGACAAAGGCATCCTTTCTCAAACATATAGAGAACTGAGTCAAATTTATAAAAATAAGAACTATTCCTCACTTGATAAATGATCAAATGATAGAAACAGTTTTCAGATGAAATAATCAAAGCTATGTATAGCTATATGAAAAAATATTCTAATTTACTCATGATTGGAAAAATGCAAATTAAAACAATTCTGAGGCACTACCTCATACCTATTAGATTGTCTAATAGGATAGAAAAGATAAATGACAAATGCTCAAGAGTATGTGGGGAAAATGGACATTAATGCATTGTTGGTGGAGTTGTGAACTGATTCAACCATTCTGTAGAGCAATTTGGAATTATGCCCAAAGGGCTATAAAACCATGCATACCCTTTGACCTAGCAACACCACTACTAGAGCTCTATCCCAAAAGTGATAAGAAACAAAAAAGAAAATGACCTATATGTACAAAAATATTTATAAGAGTTCTTTTCTGGGGGGTAAAGAATTAAAAACTGAGTGGATGCTCACCAATTGTGGAATGGCTGAACAAGTTGTTGACTGTAATTATGATGGAATACTATTATACTAATGAAATGATGATCAGGATGCTCTCAAAAAAACCTGGAAAGAGTCACATGGCCTGATGCAAAGTGGAAGGTACTGTATAAAGTAACAGCAATATTGTAAGATGATTCAGCTGTAAATGACTTAGTTGTTCTCACGATACAACAATCCAAGACAACTCTGAAGCACTCATAATGAAAAAAGCTATCTATCTCCAGAGAAAGAAGTGATGGTGTTTGAATGCAGAATGAAGCACACTTTTTTTTACTTTATTTTTCCTGAAGTTTTTTTTTCCATGTTGTCTTTAACAGCATGACTATTATGGACATGTTTTGCATGACTACACATGTATAATCTATATAGATTTTCTTGCCTTCTCAATGGGGGTAGAGGGAGATGGAGAAAGGGAAAGAATTTGGAAATCAAAGCTATAAAAACAAATGTTAAAATTATTTTTAAATGTAACTAGGTAAAAATAAAATACTAAATAAATACAAAAATAAAATCATTTTTAAAAAAAGAAGCAACAGCTAAAATCAAACATGGAACAATGGATTGGTTTGAGATTGGAAAAAGAGTATGACAAGACTGTATATTGTCACCTTAACTTTACCACATTCTGTCTCTCCCCATCTCCTCTCATTATATTCCTCTCTCACATCTTAATTTCACCCTTTAATTATCATCCCTTCCTATTCAATTGGTCCTCTGTTCTTTGTCTATGTAAACATGTACACACATATATACTCACTCACATATGTATTCATATGCCGATATACCCTCCTATATAGACATATGTATATGTATACATACATACATACACACACACATTTCTATTCCCTTTAACTATTCTCATACTGAGAAAAGTTTCATAAGTCACAATTATCATTTGTCCATGTAGGAATGTAAATAGTTCAAATTTAATGAGTTCCTCATGATATCCTTTCCCTGTTTACCTTCTCATGCCTCTCGTGCTTCTTGTATCTAAATGTCAAATTTTCTATTCAACTCTGTTTTTTTTTTTCATCAAGAATGCTTGAAAGTCCTTTATTCCACGGAATGATCATATTTTCCCCTGAAACATGATACTCAGTTTTGCTGGGTAGGTGATTCTTGATTTTAATCCCAGCTCCTTTGACCTCCAGAAAATCATATTCCAAGCCCTTCGATTCCTCAGTGTGGAATCTGCCAGATCCTGAGTTATCCTGATTGTGTTTCCACAATATTCAAATTATTTCATCCTGGCTGCTTGTAATATTTTCTCCTTCATCTGGGAACTCCAGAACCTGGCTATAATATTCCTAGGGGTTTTCTTTTGGGGATCTTTTTCAGGAGGTGATCAGTGGATTCTTTCAAACTCTATTTTGCCCTCTGGTCCTAAAACATCAGGGCGATTTTCCTTGAGAATTTCTTGAAGGATGATTTCTAAGTTCTTTGTTTGATCATGGCTTTTAGGTAGCCCAATAAATTATCTCTCCTGGATCTATTTTCCAGGTCAGTGGTTTTTCCAATGAGATATTTCACATTGCCTTCTATTTTTTCATTGTTTGGATCTGCTTAATAGTATCTTGATTTCTCATAAAGTCATTAGCTTCCATTTGCTCCAATCTAATTCTGAAGGAATATTCTCTTCAATGAGCTTTTGAGATTCTTTTTCCATCTGGCAAATTCAGCTTTTTAAGGCATTCTTCTCCTCATTGCCATTTTGAACCTCTTTTGCCATTTGAGTTAGTCTACTTTTTAAGGTGTTATTTTCTTCAGTCAGGTTGTTGACTCTCATTTCAGAATTTTCTTGCATGGTTCTCATTTATCTTCCCAGTTTTTATTCTACTTCTCTTATTTGGTTTTCAAAATCCTTCTTCACCTCCTCTATGGCCTGTAACCAGCTCATATTTTTCATGGAAGATTTTGGTGCCGGAATTCTGATTTCATTGTCTTCCTCCGGTTCCATGCTTTGCTCCTCTTTGTCCCCAAAATAAGAGTCTAATGTTGGATTCTTCTGTTTGCTTTGCTTCCTTTGCTTGCTCATGTGCCACCCAGTTACTTGACTTTTGAGCCTTTTGCCACAGTAGAACTCTGCTAACAGAAAAAGAAGTTTTATCCCAAATGCTGGAATTTTCTCAGCTGCTGTAGCTATTAGTTGGGTGCCCTCTCTGAAGCCTCCACTCACTCTGGCAAGCTGGTCATACACCCCAGGACCTCCACCCTAGACAGCAATCCAGATCCAAGCAGATTAAAGCAAAAGTAATTACCCCTCAGAGTAGTCACTTGGTCCCCCTACAATCTGCAGATCAGCATCTTTAAAGCAGCCATGAGGCAGGCTGGTGCATGGCTGTGGAGCCCCAGCTGTTTCTTGCCCCAGGGACAAAGGCCAGATCACACTCCCGAATTCCCAGGTCCCAAATTCCACACTGCACTGACCTCTCACTTTGTCCTTAGCATCTACGTGTTGATAATTCTGGAAACTGCCACCGCTGCTGGTGATATGAAGTCCCTCCAGCTGGAGGCTGGTCAGGCCACACTGAGGCTAAACCTCCTGCTTGAGCAGGGTTGGGTTTGGCTCCCAAAGCACTGCACTGGCTGCTTCCTTCTGTCCTGCTGGGCTGTCTTCAGCAGGAGGTTAGCTTCTCTGCATCATTTTGTGGGTTCTGTAGCTCCAAAGTTTCTAGTCCTGTTACTTCAATAAATTAGAGGGAGAAGAAATGGCACTAGTGGCAAGTTTTATATTCTTGGGCTCAAAGATCACTGCAGATGGTGACTACAGCCATGCAATTAAAAGATAATTGCTCCTTAGACAGAATGCGGAGAGAAATCTGGACATAACACTAAAAAGCAGGAATATTATCTTTCAAACAAAGGTCCAGATAGCCAAGGATATGGTTTTTCCAGTAGCAATTTATGGGTATAAGACTTTGACTATAAAGAGAGTTGAGCGCTGCAGAATCAACTCTTTTGAATTGTGGTGCTGGAGAAAACTTTTGAGATTCTGTTCTACATCAAGGCAATACTTAAATAAATTAATTCAGCCGGGGAAGATTCAAGATGGCAGAGTAGAAGCAGGACCTCCCCATGGCTCCGGCTTCCACCTTCCCCAATCAATGTAAAAAGGGGACTCTAAACAAGTTTTGGAGATGCAGAACCCACAAAATGATGCAGAGAAGGTAACCCCCTACTGAGGACAGCACAGCAGGCCTGCAGGAATCGGCCAGCACAGTGCTCTGGGAGCCGAGCTCAGCCCCACACCGAGGCTATAGCCCCAGGGTGGGCATGACCAGCTGCCGGCCTGAGGGACCCCAGATCAGCAGAAGCTGTGGCCATTTCCAGATTTATCAACACACAGATGCGAAGGACAAAGTGAGAGGTCAGTGCAGTCTGGACTTTGGGACCCAGTAAGTGGGAGTGCCTTGGCTTTTGCCCCCAGGGCGAGAAGCCACTGAGACACCGGCACAGCCAGCCAATGCCACATGGCAGATTCAGCTCCTGGCCTGCAGAGTGTAGGGGGACCAAGGGCCCAGTCTGAGGGGTAATCTCTCTTGCTTTAACCTTCTTGGATCTGGATTGCAGTCTAGGGTGGAGGTCCTGGGGTGTGTATCCAGCTTGACAGAGCATGTGAAGACCTCAGAGAGGGCACCCATCTAATACCTCCGGCAGCTAAGAAAACCCCAGCATTTGTGATGAAAGCTCCCCTATCTGGTGGCAGAGTCCTACTGTGGCAAAAAGCCCAGGGTCAAGTGACTAAGGGGCAACATGACCAGGCAAAGGAAACAAAGCAGACAGAAGATTCCAACATTAGACTCCTATTTGGGGGACAAAATGGAGCAAAGCATGGAACAGGAGGAAGACAGTGAAGTCAGAACTCCTGCACCAAAAGCTTCAAAGGAAAATACGAGCTGGTTGCTTAAGGCCATAGAGGACCTTAAGAAGCAGATAAGAGAAGTGGAGGAAAAATTGGGAAGAGAAATGAGAACAATGCAAGAAAATTATGAAATTAGAGTCAACAGCCTGACTGAGGAAAATACCACCTTAAAAAATAGACTAACTCAAATGGCAAAAGAGGCTCAAAAAGGCAATGGGGAGAAGAATGCTTTAAAAAGCCGAATTTGCCAGATGGAAAAAGAATCTCAAAAGCTCAATGAGGAGAATCATTGCTTCAGAATTAAGCTGGAGCAAATGGAAGCTAATGATTTTATGAGAAATCAAGATGGAAAACAGATCCAAATCAAATGGAAGCTAATGATTTTATGAGAAATCAAGATGGAAAACAGATCCAAACAAGTGAAAGAATAGAAGGCATGTGAAATATCTCATGGGAAAAAGCACTGACCTGGAAAATAGATCCAGGAGAGATAATTTAAAAATTATTGGACTACCTGAAAACCATGACCAAAGTAAGAACCTAGAATTCATCGTCCAGGAAGTTCTCAACAAAAACTACCCTGATGTTTTAGAACCAGAAGGCAAAATAGAGGTTGAAAGAATCCACCTCCTGAAAAAGATCCCAAAAAGAAAACTCCTAGGAATGTTATAGCCAGGTTCCAGAATTCCCAGATTAAGGAGAGAATATTACAAGCAGCCAGGAAGAAACAATTGGAATATTGTGGAAACACAATCAGGATAACCCAGGATCTGGCAGCTTCTATACTGAGGGATTGAAGGGCTTGGAATATGATATTCTGGAGGTCAGAGGAGCTGGAATTAAAACCAAGAGTCACCTACCCAGCAAAACTGAGTATCATGTTTCAGGGGAAAATATGATCATTCAGTGGAATGGAGGACTTTTGTCATTCAGATACAAGAAGCAAGAGAAACATGAGAAGGTAAACAAGGAAAAGAAATCATAAGGAACTTATCAAAGCTGATTGACACTCCTACATGGAAAAACAATAATTGTAACTTATGAAACTTTTCTCAGTAGTTGAAGGGAATAGAAATATATATATGAGGGTATATGGACATATGAATACATATGTGAATATATGTTTACAGATATACATAGATAGAGGGCACAGGACCAATTAACAGGAAGGGATGATACTTAAAACGTGAAATTAAGAAGTGAGAGAGGAATATAATGAGAATGGTTACAATGGAGGGGAAGAATAGGAAGGCAAAAGGGAATGGGTCAACCTTATTCCCATTGAATTTGGCTTGAGGAGGGAATGAAATACACACTAAATAGGGTATCTCACCCTACAGGAGAGTAGGGGGGAAGGGTATGAGAGGGCAGATGATGGAAGGGAGGGCTGGCTAGGGTGAAGGGAAGTTGGAAGCATCCACTTTTGAAAAGGGAGGGGATCAAAGTAGAGAATAGAATAAGTGTGAGGTGGGATAGGAGGGAGGGAAATATAGCCAGTCTTTTAAAATATATCTACTATGTTATTGTTTTGCATTAGCCATACATGTACAACCTATACTGAACTGCTTATCTTCCCAGTAAGGGTGGGTGACAAGGGAGAAAGGGAATGAATCTGGAATTCAAAGTTTTAAAATCAAACGTTTATGTGTGTGTGTGTGTGTGTGTGTGTGTGTGTGTGTACTATTATTAATACTATTTTACAAGTAATTGGGAAATAAGATATACAGGTACTGGGGCATGGAGATCCACTGGAAAAGTTGAAAGAGTATGGGAGAAAATATGGGAGAGAGCAGACTGGAGGAGGGGATATCCTGTGGGACTGATATTTTGGGGCAGGGGGTAGGGGGAAAATGGGGAGAAGATTTGTAACTCAAAATCTGGCTGAAACGAATGATGTAAATCAGAAGTTAATAAAGCATTTGAAAAATTTTTTAAAAAGAAATTAATTCAGCCTGTTGACTGAAAGGTCAAATACTGAAGCTGAAGCTTAAATATTTGGGCCACATAATCAGAAGACAGGACTCATTAGAAAACATCCTTATGTTGGGAAAAATTGAAGCAAACAGGAAAAGAGGACAGCGGAGAATGATGGATAGATAGTGTCATGGAAACAAGAAACATGAAATGGACAGACTTTAAGAGACAGTGGAGGATAGAAGAGCATGACATACTACAGTTCATGAGGTCATGAAGAGACATGACTAAATGACTGGAAAACAACAAACTATTTCTTGCCTTAAGGATTGATGTTTCTTCCCTGGCTCTTTAAGGCAAGAATGACTTTCCTGATCTTGTTAAATGAAAGTATTCATGTCATGAAACATGGGTGAAAAAAATTTATTGAATTATCTAGAAACACTTGGTTTCTATTTTTTTCTTTAACATTTTTATTTAAAGTTTTGAGTTTCAAATTCTTTCTACCCAGTTTAAAGAATCTTATCAGTTTATAGGACTTAACTAGTTCTTCATCCTCTGCAAATTTGGTTTTCTTCTTTCCTTTTTTTTTTTGATCAAATGAACCAATAGTTTGTCTATTTTATGGGCTTTTTTCATCAAACCAATTTCTAGTTTTATTTATTAGTTCAATATTTTTCTTACTTGCAATTTTATTAATCTCTCCTTTGATTTTCAGGATGCCAATTTGGTGTTTAATTGGGGTATTTTAATTTGTTCTTTCTCTGTTTTCTTTGTTGCATGCCCAATTCATTGATCTGCTTTTTATCAATTTTATTGATGTAAGCATTTAGATATATAAATTTTCCCCTGAGTACCACTTTGGCTGCATCCAAAAAATTTAGTATATTGTCTCATCATTGTCATTTCCTTCAATAAAAGTATAGATTGTTTCTATGATTTGTATTTGATCCACTTTTTTTAAAGATTAGATTATTTAATTTCCAATTAATTTTAATCTTTCCATTGCCCATTAACTGAATATATATTTATTGAATTATGATCTAAAAAGGATAGGGTTACTATTTCTGCTTTTCTACATTTGGTTGTGAAATTGTTCCATCCTTATAAATAGTAGATTTTTATGCAGGTGCCATGCACTGCTGAGAAAAAAAAAGGTATATTCCTTTCTATTCCCATTCAGTTTTCTCCAGAAATGTACCATATATAACTTTTCCAGAATTATATATACCTCATCAACTTCTTTCTTGTTTATTTTTTGTTAGATTTATCTAGTACTGAGAGGAGAAGGTTAAGGTCCTCCACTAGTATAATTTTATTAACTATTTCCTCCTATAACTCATTCAACTTCTTCAAAAAATTAGATGCTGTACCATTTGATGCATATATGTTTACTATTGATATGACTTCATTGTCTATGGTACCTTTCAGCAAGAGATAATTTCCTTCTATATCTCTTTTAATTAGATCTATTTTTGCTTTTGCTTTGTCTGAGATCATGATTTCTACACCTGCTTTCTTTGCTTCAGCTGAAGCATAATAGATTCTGCTCCAGCCCCTTGCCTTTACCCTGTGTGCATCTGTCTGCTTCAAATGTGTTTCTTCTAAACAACATATTGTAGAATTTTGGTTTTTAATCCATTCTGCTATCTGCTTTCATTTTATGAGTGAGTTCATCCCATTCACATATATATTTATGATAACTATATTTCCCTCCATAATATTTTTCACTTGTTCATTCTCCCTCTCTTACCTCTACCCTTTCCTTCCTCACAAGTGTTTTACTTCTGATCACCACCATTCCCAATATACCCTCCCTTTTCTTCAGGAAACTCTCCCCCTTCTATTATCACCATTGCTTTTTTACCTCCTTATAGGTATGCTAGTTTCTATATCCAATTGAGTGATATGTTATTCCATCTTTGAGACATTTTTTTTGAAAGTACAATTTAAATTTTGCCCAACACACATACACACCTCTCCATCTTCCCCTCCATTATAATAGCTCTTTCATGTCTCTTCTATGTGGGATAATTTATCCCATTCAATCTCCCCCATCCTTCCAGTGCAATTTTCTTTCTCACTCCTTTGTTTTGTTTTTGGAGTACCATCCTATCACAGTCACCTTAGATCCACATTCTCTGTCTATATATACTCCTTCTAATTGCTCTTATATTAATAAAGTTGTTGAGTTGCAAATATTATCTTGCCATACATAAATATAAACCATTTTACCTTGTTGAATTTGCTTTCTCTTTCTTGTTTTTTTTTTAACTTTTTATGTTTCCCCTGAGTGTTGTATCTGGAGGTCAATTTTTTTTTTTATTCAACTCTGATCTTTTAATTAGAAATGCTTGAAAGTCCTCTATTTCTTTAAATAGCCATTTGCCCCTGAAAGATTAAATTTAATTTTGCTGTGTAGGTGATTTTTCATTGTAATCCTCACTCCTTTGCTTTCTAGTATATCATATTCCAAGTCTTCTGGTTCTTTAATGTATAAGCTGCCCAATCTGTGTGATCCTGACTATAGCTATATGATATTTGAATTGTTTCTTTTTGGTTGCTTACAATATTCTCTCCTTTATCTGTGAACTCTGAAACTTGGCTATGATCTTTCTGAGAGTTGTCATTTTGGGATCACTTTCAGGTGGTGATCACTGGATTCTTTCAATGTCTATTTCAACCTCTGCTTCTAATATATTGGGGCAGTTTTCTTCTATAATTTCTTGAAAAATATTGTACAGGCTTTTTTATGGCTTTCAAGTAGGTAATCCAATAATTCTTATATTATCTCTCCTAAATCTATTTCCTGGGTCAGTTGTTTTTCCAGTGATAAATTTCACATTTTCTTCCTTTTTACTTTTTTAATTTTGTTTTATCACATTTTGATATCTCATGGAGTCATTAGTTTCCACCTGTTCAATTTTATTTTTTGAGGAATTATTTTCTTCAATGAGCTTTTGTACTACTTTTTCCATCTAGCCAATTCTATTTTTTAAATTTATTTTTAGTTTTCAACCTTCATTTCCCAAATATTTTGAGTTACAGAATTTCTTCCTTACCCCCCATGCAAAGATGGCAAGCATACTGAATACCCTTCCACTAATCTTCCCTCTCTTATTTGCCCCCTGGTGCCCCCTCCCTAACTTTCTTGTTGATCAACATGGCTTTCTTTTTTTAAATTTTCAATATTCATTTCCACAAGATTTTGAGTTATAATTTTCCTCCCCATCTTTCCCCTAGCCCCCACCCAAAATAACAAGCCACTGACTACCCCCTCCCCCAATCTATTCTCTGTTATATCCTCCCCCATCACCTCCCTAACTTTCTAGTTGGGCAAGATGGGTTTCTATACTCCAGTACCTGTATATCTTATTTCCCAGTTGTATGTAAAAAAACAAATTTTTAAACATTTGTTTTTAAAACTTTGAGTTCCAGATTTTTTCCCTTCTTCCCTCTTTACCCATGCCCACTGAAAAGATAAGCAATTCAATATAAGTTGTACATGTGTAGTTACCCAAAACATTTCCATAGTAGTTATATTATGAAAGAATGACTATATTTCCCTCCATCCTATCTCACCTGTTTCTATCCTATCCTATTATCCTATCCTATTCTGTTTCCTCCTTTGACCCTATTCCTTTTCAAAAATGTTTGCTTCTAACTACCTTCTTGCCCAATCTGCCCTCCCTTCTATTATCCCCCCTCTTATCCTCTACCCCCCCCCATTTTCCTGTATGGTAAGATACCCAATTTGGTGTGTTTGTTATTCCCTCCTTAAGCCAAATTCAGTGCAAACCAGGTTGTCTCATTCCCTTTCACCTTCCTGCTCTTCCCCTCCATTGTAACAGTTTTCTCTTGCCTCTTTTATATGAGATAATTTACCCTATTCTATCTCTCCCTTTCTCCTTCTCCCAATAAGTTCCTCTCTCACCTCTTAATTTTATATTTTTAGATATCACCCCTTCATATTCAATTCATCCTGTGCCCTCTGTGTATACATGAACATACACATGCCTACACTCACATACATATTTATATACACATACACCCCCTATACATACATATATATGTATGTATACATATATATATACACATATATTCCCTTCAACTATCCTCATACTTAGAAAAGTCTTATGAGTTGCAATTATCATTTTTCCATGTAAGAATGTAAATAGTTCAACTTTAATAAGTTCCTTATGATTTCTTTTTCCTCTTTACCTTCTTTTCCTTCTATTGCTTCTTGTATTTGTAAATCAAATTTTCTGTTCAGCTCTGGTTTTTTTCATCAAGAATGCTTGAAAATCCTCTATTGAATGACCATAATTTCCCTGTAGCATTATACTTAGTTTTGCTGTGTAGGTGATTCTTGGTTTTAGTCCTAGCTCCTTTGTCCTCTGGAATACCATATTCCAAGGCCTTCAATCCCTTAATGTAGAAGCTGCTAGGTCTTGTATTATCCTGATTGTGTTTCTACAATACTCAAATTTTTCTTCCTTACTGCTTGAAGTATTTTCTACTACCTGGGAAATCTGAAATTTGGCTATAATATTCCTAGGAGTTTTCTTCTGGGGATTTTTCAAGAGGTGATAGGTGAATTCTTTCAATTTCTATTTTGCCCTCTGGTTCTAGAATATCAGGGCAATTTTCCTTGAGAATTTCTTGAAAGATTGTGTTGAGGCTCTTTTTTGATCATGGCTTTCAGTCAGTCCAATAATTTTTAAATTATCTCTTCCCGGAACTATTTTCCAGGTCAGTGGTTTTTCCAATGAGATATTTCACAATACCTTCTATTTTTTCATTTCTTTGGATCTGTTTTATAGAATCTTAATTTCTCATAAAGCTTCCAATTACTCCAATCTAATTTTGAAGGAGTTGTTCTCTTCAGTGAATTTTTGAAATTCCTTTTCCATCTGGCAAATTTGACTTTTAAAGGCATTCTTCTCCTCATTGTCTTTTTGGGCCTCTTTTGCCATTGGAATTAGTCTATTTTTTAAGGTGTTATTTTCTTCTGTGTATTTTTGAGTCTCCTTTAGCAGGCAGTTGACTTGCTTTTCATGATTTTCTTGCATCATTCTCATTTCTCTTCGGAATTTTTCCTACACTTCTCTTACTTGATTTTCAAAATCCTTCTTGAGCTCCTCCATGGCCTGTAACCAATTCATATTTTTCTTGGAGGCTTTTGATGCAGGAATTCTGACTTTCCTGTCTTCCTCCCACTCCATGCATTGATCCTTTTTGTCCCCAAAAAAGGATTCTATCATCTGTTTGTGTTTCTGTTGCTTCCACATGCTCTGGCACACTGGTCATGCACCCCAGGACCTCCACCCTACACCGAAATCCAGATCCAAGCAGGTTAAAGCAAGAGCCATTACCCTCTGAATGGTCACTTGGTCCCCCTACAATCTGCAGGCCAGGAGCTCTGTAAGCAGCCATGTGGCAGTGGCTGCATGGCCACGCACCTCCAGCCACTTCTTGCCCCAGGGGCATGGGGCCAGACTTCACTCTTCAGTCTCTTCCTGTTCCAACAGAGTTCCACATTGACCTTTTACTTTGTCTTTAACATTTATGGGTTGAGAAGTCTTGAAACCACCACAGTTACTGATGATTCACTCTCCTGAAGTCTGCTCTAGTGGCACTGGTTGGGGCCGCCCTGGGCCTGGAACCCTGCAGCTCACGTGGGACTGTGCTAGACCCCAAGCCTCATACAATAGACATTTCCTGTCTGCCTGCTGGGCTTCGTTCAGCAGGAAATTTGTTTCTCTCTGTCATTTTGTGGGTTCTGTAGCTCTAAAGTTTGCTTAGAGTCATTTTTTACATGTATTGGAAGTGATTGGAGTTGAAGCCTACACCAAGTGTGTGCTTCTACTCTGCCATCTTGGCTCCACCACAAGATGGATTTTTATGCTCTATTGCTGCCAGTTCTATATTTTTAGGGAGCTATTTCCCTCAGTAAATTTTTTTTTAATATCTTTTTCCCTACAACTGACTTTTTTTCAGAATTCTCTTCAATTACTCTCATTTTTTCCCAATTTTTCTTTTACTTCTCTAGTTTGCTTTTTAAACTCCTTTTTAAGCTCTTCCAGAAATTTTTTTGGGGGCCTGAGTACATTTTTCTTTGAGATTCACATGTAGCCATTTTGACAATATTGTCCTCTTCTAAGTTTATGCCTTGACCCTCCATCTCACAATAGTCACTTTCTATAATCAATGCCTTTTTTTTTGCTCATTCTTTTCTGCCTTTTTTGTGACTTGGTGTTTTTCTGTGAGAGTTGAGCTCTGAGTTGAGCTCTGGTCCCATACTATGCCATACTTTTTGTTCTGGGGCTTTGGGTCTTACTGCTAGCTTTCACAAGGCTTCAAGGCTTAGCTGCTTGCTTTCTCTGGAGGATAGGCTTCCTTCCCTCTGGCTTGTACTGAGGGGGGGGGCCTCCCTGTTGGCCTCCATGGGTATCAAATTTAGCTGTTGGCCTGCTCCAGGGGTGGGACCCTACTACTGGGTTACTGTGGAACAGGGTCTCTCTGCCGGTATGTCCCAGGGGTGGGATATCACTGTTTGCCTGCCCTGGAGTGGGGTTTCACTAGTGGTTAGCAATAGAATCAAGGCCTCACTGGTGGCTTCTGCTGGGGGTGAGTTTGCTGGAGCAGGGATTGCTGCACTGCACAGACTACTCAATTGCCTAGTGGGCTGCTGGCTTGCAGAAGGGTGGGGGCTTCATTGGTCAATTGCCTAAGCCTTGGAGCCTTGCTACAAGCCCCTTGCCATGAGGCTGGTTGCTGCTTCTGCTGCTGCTGCTCTTAGACCTCACTCCCCTCCCATCCCAGTGAAACAGCCCTTTCCTACAAGCTAGTAAGCTGCTCACCCACTCCTAGATCAATTTTGAAGTGGTTTCCTAGTTGTTTGTAGGGGAATATGGGAGGGCTTCAGAGGGTTCCTTCCTCACTCCACCATCTTGGCACTGGAAGTCTGGTTTCTTTCATTTTGTAAAAAAAAAAATACATTTTCAATAATTTTTTTCCATTTCACTTTCCTTTCACATGGCAATTTTCATACATTTCAGTGCTTTAAAAGAGTAGGATAGACCCAAACCTTAGGACAATGTGCAGAGAGTTCAGGATCTATATAGATGGTCTATCTCCACAGCCATGTGGAAAGTTCTTTGTTGTGTTTTTTAATCTCCTAGTTTTTGAGAACTTCAAGCCTCAAGTCCAAACTTAATTAAACCTAGCGAAGAGCAAAGCAAATAAGCTTTAAAAGTCCCATGTTTTGGCTCATAAAATCTCAATACAACAGAACAGGAAATATTCAATTATTCCTACGAGGCTGTAAACATTTTATAGCTCCATCCTTTCATTCCTCTTAAGCCTCTTTGAAGCATTCAGGTTCAGTCAATGTTCCCACTTCTCTTCCTCTTTCTTTGTACGTGATCTTTTTTATGCACTTGAAAGATGATTTTTTTCAATTTACATTCCTTTCCATCACCCCAAAGTTTTGAGGAAAGAAGGGCAGAGAGATGGGGCTAGATGCCTTTAGGGTGACTATTAGAGGACATGACTGGGCCTCTCCATGCCCCATAGAAAAAAGAAACTGGTACTTTCAAAGAAAGTGGAGTTGGAATATAAAAATAAGTTGGATTGCTTTTTGATCTGTTCCAAATGAATGAATGAACAAATGAATTTTTTAAGTGCTTACTATGTGTAAAGCACCATGCTAAATGCTGGGGATACTAATAATGATACTACTATGATTACTAATAATAATAGTAATATTTATAACAATAATAGCACTTATAAATAAATAAAATAACATTTATAAAATGCTATAAAGTATACATAGTGCTTTACATGCTGTCTCATTTGATTCTCACAATAATCATATTGGATAGGTGTTATTATTATCCCCACTTTACAGATGAAGAAACTGAGGCTGAGAAGTTAAATGACTTGTCTAGAGTCACAAAGCTAGTGTCTAAGACAACATTTGAATGCAAATCTTCATAATTCTGACGCCAGAGCTCTATTCACTAGGCTATAGACCAACAATAGAAAGGTAAGAACAATCCTGATTTTGAGGGAACTCCCATTCCATCTCATGGGGAAAATTAAATAGAAAGAGGTTTTAGCTAAAAGTTGGAAAGGCCCAGTGGACCTTAGGGCACAGCACATAAATATGAATAAGAAAGGTTGGCACTAAGAGGTAAATTTGTTAAGGCTGCAAGATAAGTTTTTAACTCTAGCTTACAAGTCTTATCCCACATACACACACCCTTAATAACTGTACATTCCTTGAAGGTAGGAAACATAGCTTACTCATCCTTGTATCTCCTCCATTGCTTAGATCAGTAATTTGTACCTAAGGAACCCTCCATTTTTTCATTTATTCATTCAACAAATATTTATTTTCTACTGTATTTAGAGCTCTAAACTAGGCTCTGGAGGAGATAAAAAGTTTAACTAAGATATGGTCCCAGTAACCATAGGTTTTATATTCCCAAAGGCAGGTGAAACATAAACACAGATAACTATACCACATTACACATCAAGAGTTGCAAAATTAAGAACTTTGTTAAGTCTTGGGGAAGAATTATCATGGAAGGCACCATGGAGGAAATGAAATTTAAGTTTGGCTTTAAAATGAGAATAGGTATTCAACAGATGAAGAAGGGTAGAAACTTCAAGCCTTGGGGGTAATACAAATAAAAATTTGTTTGTCCTTCATTTTCAAAGAGGATCAATGACATCATGGAGTGATGTCTTGACTTGCAAGTGAATTAGATTTAAATAAGACAAAATTGCACAAAATTGTCAGCTTTTCTCTGTCCAGTTGCAAGACAAGAGTCAATATGCTTGACAATGGCCCAGGATACAGTGGATGACCTTGGGGTCTTTGATGTCTGATCAAACTCTAAGCAATTCACAGTGCCTACTTTAGCCACTTTCATGGCCATTGGAACAAAATGTTCTTATCTACCCATTCCACCAGGGGAAGTCCTCATATGCTTGGGGCAGACATCCTCCTAACTCACCAATGACAAGTCCTCACACCAAAGGTTTTAGTCCTCTCTAAACACCCCACATGAACAAAGATATGGAGGTAGGAAAATACATGACACATTTGGAGGGGAGAGAATAAACCATTGTATAGATATAGATATAGATAGATATAGCAATCAGTATGTAGGGGGGTGTTAAATGAGATAAATCAAGATGATGCTCACTTGTGGAGGGCCTTGAATGTTTGGCAAGCAGTCTTGAACTTTATTCATCAGTCAATAAGAAACCACAAAGAATTGTTAAGCATAAGAGTTATATTATCAGTCATATACATAGGAAAGATTATTCTTGTGAAGAACAGACAAAAGGGAGAGAGAATGAAGATGGCAAGCTTTCTTGAGAGGCTACTACAGTTCTGTGGATGGTTGGAATTAGTGGAATAAAGAGGGAGGAAATACCAATGTATATAGAAATAAGAGGTATTGCAGAGATTAAATTGATAGGATTTGGTAACTGAAAAGGTGAGGTAAGGTAAAAAGATAAATCAAAGATAATATCTAGATTTTGAACATGGGAAATGGTAACTTAGTGGTTCCACAGCCAGAAATATTAAACTCAGAAGGAGAAAAATGAGGAAAAAGTCTGAGATATGCTGAACTAGAGGTGTTACCAGGTCATTCTGATGGAGATATCCTATATACAATTGGAGATCTGGGTAAAGAGGTCAGAAGAGAGGTTTAGACTCAATACATAGATATGAGAGTCACATTCATAGAAACAGCAGGTGAAGTCAGGGAGTTAATCAAGGAGAAAGTATGACAGACAACAGGCTTAAGGAAGCTATATACAACATTCTTTTCTTTAGATCACAATGCCTCCTTAGCAATCTCTCTTTATTCTTCCCTTTGCCCTCATTTCTATTAATTTAGAATACAAGATGAAGAGAATAGAGAATACAGATTAAATTTATAGATGTATCTTCAGAGGTGGTCCTGGTCAAAGTTGTTAAACTGCTAAAATTTGTCTTTCTTCCTCCATGTTGCTTTTGTTGCACATTGCCATTTCTCTTTTAGTACAGGCATGCCTTGCTTTATTGTACTTTGCTTTATTTTGCTCCACAGATATCATGGGTTTTGTTTTTAGGTTTGTGGGGCTTTTTGTTTTTGTTTTTACAAATTAAAAGTTTGTGGCAACAAATGTCTCTGTGTCAAATTTTCATAATTTTTGCAATATTTAAACTTTTTCATTATAATTATATCTGTTGTGGTGATCTGTGATCAGCAATCTTTGATATTTCTATCATAATTGTTATGGGGCACCGCAGCCTGAGCCCATATGAGACAGCAAACTTAATCAATAAATGTTGTCAGTGTTTTGACTACTGCACTGACCAAACATTCTCATATCTCTCTCTCTCTCTCTCCCCTGAGGCCTCACTGTTCCCTAAGACAAAACAGTATTTAAGAATATTAAATAAACTTAGTTGAGAAAGCAACCATGGGTTTTGAGAGGATTGACTCCAATTTTTAAAGAAGTTCTACTGTGGGTAAAATGCTACCCAAAAGCATTACATGCCACAGAGAAATCATTTGTGAAAGGAAGAGTCAGTCGATGCCATGAACTTCATTGTTGTTTTAGTCAAAGAAACTGCCATGACTGCCCCAAGCTTTAGCAACCACCACTCTGAGCAGTCAGCAGCCATCATCATCAAGGAAATATTGTCCACCAAGAAAAAAGATTATGATTCACTGAAGGCTCAAATGGTAGTTAGCATGTTTTAGCAATAAAGTATTTTAATTAAGTATATACATGTTTTAGACATAATGCTATTGTACACTTAGTCTACGGTATAGAGTAAACATAATTATGTGCACTAGAAAACAAAAAAATGTGTGACTTGCTTTATTGTGATATTCATTTTATTGTGGTGGTCTGGAACCTAATCCACAATATACTCAAGGTATGCCTCTTTTTCCTCCACAACGTTCTAATGCTGACTTTAAAAGGCTAGAAAAAGCATAATATCTAAGAATCTCAAAAAAGGCTCAAAAATCTTCACTGTCCCGAGGATGTCCCTTTTATCCACCCATCAGGATTTCCCTCAAGTCACTGATTTCAACTACAATAAGGTTCCCCACAGGTCACATCCTAACTTAGAAAGCCACATATTAACATGATCTTTATTCTATTGTATTTTAATTTATTTTGTTAATGTCCCAGTTGCATTTTAATCTAGTTCAAGAACTAGGTATTTGACATCTCTGCCTTAAGTCAGAATTGTGGAGACACAGATCTCATTGCTCTCCTTATTCTACTTTAGAAAGCATTACGTTTAGGAAACTTAATTTGATATTGATTTAGGTTCATCAATGACCTTTTAAAATATGCAAATATTAAGTCATTGTGCTTTGGAGTTAATTATTTTTATCCCTGAGGTTGGATAGAGGGAGAAGAAATTAGAGCAATGTCTTTTAGAGTTGGGAGAACTACAAGATAGATTTAAAGTAGGTGTGGCACCACAGGAAAGAGAGTTTGGATAGGCAAGAACATTAGATACATGAGGTATGAGGTAGAGGAATAACTGTAACAGAAAAGAGGGGCCAAGAGGAAGTAGAAGAAACAAGTTGTACTTCCTCCAAAATTTTCCTAAGGGGAGAGGAAGAAAGGAGGAAATAGGAGAAAAGAACTACTCTTATATTTCATGTCTATCGCACAATCTACTTGTGACAGCAAGGATGACATCCAAAAAGATAAATTTTAACCAAAAATATATTTTTGAGGCTTTTTTGTTAAAATATCTCATAACTATGAGTTGTAGTAGAGTGGAAAACATACTTAGAGTCAGAGGACCAAAGTTCAAATTTTGGCCTATTCATCTCTCTTTAAGCAGGTCACTTAATCTCTGCAGGCCTCAATTTCCTTATTTGTAAAATGTGCTCTAAATCCTGATAAGAGAAGTCTCTAAATAGGAGTCATTTTCCACAAGACATCTTCCACTCATCATATCAGTAAAACACCTCTCCATAAAACAGTATCTAAGCAAAAGCATACTGCCAATTGAAGTAACATAGTTTGTAGAAGATTCATTTCTAGGTTGCAGCTTATATATCATAAAGGTCTGGGAAATTGTGAGATAGGTAGAAATAAGTTCTCATTAGGCATTTCAGAGACGGTGCCAGTGCACTGATCCTATTTTTTTTAACTACCAATATTGCTAATTAGATATTTTGCCTCTACAGAGATAGCTTGTGATAAATGCCACACACTACACAGAAGCCATGATTTCCCAAAGCATCTGCTTAACACATTAAATTGGAGGCAGAAAGAAAAGGGTTCCCAATTAATCCTTCAAGTATGTAGAAGATAACAATCTGATTTTTATTGGTATTGCATTTTCATGGTAACCCCAGCCAACCACTCATTTAATTTGCTTTTGGCTTTGGGATTTTGGATCAATATGATAAATAAATCACATTGAACAAGAACTTTATTGGTATTTGGATGAATAATAATGGCCTTGTAAGACATGCTGTTTGGCCATTGCTGTCAGGATTGGAGTAGGAAATAGCATCAGAGGTCCACTATGATAGTTAGCTGTCAGTCAGCTGTACCTCTAAAGGGCACTGAGTCAATACTTCCCAAAGTTGATATGATTTGATGATATTCAATGTATTATTTAAGGATAAATGCCAGCACAAAATTCCCTTATAAAATTTAAATTTAAATACAGCTCATTAGCCAATATGCAATGAAGGCAGACCTTCACTAGTTATTAGAATAAGGAAGAGAGTAGGATAATAGAACCTCAGAGTTAGAAGGACCTTAGAGGTCATTGAGTTTCATCTCCTGCCTGAAACATGAATCTCCTCAATAAAGGCCTTGACAAGTGCCATTCAAACTCTGTTTGGATATCTCTAGTGACCAGAAACTCATTACCTCACAAGGCACATATTTTACTGTGGGACTTATCCACTTGTTAGGAAGCTATTTCTTAAAATGAGCTGATAGATGTCTCATTATAACTTCAATTCATTTTTCTCTTAAAATCATATTTAGTTGTATAAAATAAGGTTTTATTATAAACTTCATATTACCAACAAACATAAACATTTCTACATAGAAAGAAATACAGAAAAAGAGGATTGAATATGAAATCATGAAGCTACCCTATACAACTTGGCATTTTTAAGTATGCATTGAATTTGACATAATACCAAAATTGGCTTTCTTTCTGTCCCTTTATGAACTTTCTTTTACTCTTTTCTATATATTTTAATGTTTAATTGATATTTTTTCTATCACTACTCTCCCCCACAAAACTTCTCCCTCCACACATAAAAGCTATACCTTGTAACAAATAAGTGGAGCCAACAAATCAGTGTTGCATTGGTGGCATCTGAAAACATAGGCCTCATTCTATACCTGCAAAATGCATCACCCCTCTGCCAAGAGATGGGAAGCATGCTTCAGCCTTAGTCTTCTGGGAGCTTCAGTTCATTGTTATTAAGTTTGCCCTCTACCTCTACACAGAATATCACTAATTCCTCTTCTGTAGCATCCTTTCAGTCATTTGATGGCATTTGTTACATCCTGCCTTTGTCTACTCTCCTCCAGGTTTCACATCTCCAGTTCTTTCAATCATGCTATACTCTAAAACATGTTAAGTCCCCTCACCATTGTAGTCACCTATTCTTCAATGTACATTTCAGTTTGTCAGTATCTCTCTTTAAAAGTGGTAATCAAGGAGGGGAGAAGGGAGATAATCTGGAACTCAAAGTTTTAAAAACAATTGTTTTGGGTTTGGGTTTTTTTTTTTGCTTTTTGGAGGGCAATTTGGGGTTAAGTGATTTGCCCAAGGTCACATGGCTAGTTTTTGTGTTAAGTGTCTGAGGCCAGATTTGAACTCAGGTCCTCCTGACTCCAGGCAGGTGCTCTATTACTGCACCACCTAGCTGCCCCTTGAAAACAATTGTTTAAAAAAAATTGTTTTTATTTTTTTTACATGCAACTGGGAAATAAGATATATAGGTACTAGGGTATAGAAACCCATCTTGCCCTACTAGAAAGTTAGGGGCATGAAGGGGGAGGATATAAGAGAGAACATATTTGGGGAAGGGATATTCAGTAGGCTTGATATTTTGAGGTGGGGTAGGTGAAAGACGGGAAGAGAAAAAATTGTAACTCAAAATCTTGTGGAAATGAATGTTGAAAACTAAAAATAAATAAATTTTTAAAAATTGCTTTTTTACATGCAACTGGAAAATAAGATATACAGGCAATGTGGTATAGAAGTCCATCTTGGCCTACCAGAAGGTAAGGGGGAAGAGAATCAGGAGGGATATAAGAGAGGGCAGATGGGGGAAGGGGTATTCAGTAGGCTTGCTATCTTGGGGTGGGGGTAGGGGAGAAATGGGAAGAAAATATGTAACTCAAAATCTTTGGAAAATGAATGTTGAAAACTAAAAATAAATATAAAAAATTTTTTAAATAAAAGTGGTAGGTGGCTAGATGGCACAGTGAGTAGAGCACCGGCCCTGGAGTCAGAAGGACCTGAGTTCAAATCCCCGGCCTCAGACAGTTAACACACACACACACACACACACACACACACACACACACACACACAAAACCTTGGGCAAGTCACTTAACCCCAATTGCCCTCCAAAAAGCAAAATAAATTAAAGTGGCAATCATAAATGAACCCTTCTATTAATGTAGCCTAAGATGGCACCAGTCACATCATATTGCTAATGTATACTTGACTTTCATTCCACTAAATCCTGTATATTTTTTTCACAAAAAGTTATGTGCACAAATATGCTAAAACTATAAATAACTGTAATAATTATAAAGCATTTTGAAATTTTCAAAGAATTTAAATATATAAATAATCTTACTTCTTATTTGATCCTTATGTGATGATGGAAGGATATTGTAACAAAAGGAATTGTTATCCTTAATGGATTGGATTTAGAGAAGCTGGGTGACTTACACACTGTAACACAAGATAGTGACAGAACTGGTGCTAGAATCTAAGACTCCTACCTCCCAATACCATATTGTTTCTGCTGCCATGCTATCAAATAAACTAATGACCATTCAAATGACATCCATAAGGGTACAATTGAAATTAGCTCAAGTTTCCTTGATAAGTCATGACCAAATGGTCAAAGTGGGTTACTAGTATTGTTTCAATAAGAACAACAAAAATTGTTACTTGGAGTCAGAAGATGGGTCCTAGTCTCTATTCCGCCACCGGATTGTTTGGGCAAGATGCAGGTATATACGCTAAAGTCCATCTGATTTGAATGGCCTATGGATCAGCTAGACTATTAAAACTAGGACTAGATATGAGATACATTTCACATTGTGCTAAGCTTAGAGCTCTGTACTTGTGCTTGAATGGCAAGGGGAGGAAAAATGTTGATGGAAATCCATAAGACCACTGCCTCCATAGCTTCTGAGCTTGACATGTGAACAGTGATGCTTGCAAAAACAGAAAATCCCCCCACGGAATCTGATCAAATTCCTTGCTCATAGCTCCTCATGAGTGGAGACATGGCACACATGAAAACATAAGCCGAAGCATCCCTCTGTTACTCATTTCTCTGTAAGAATAAAAAAGAACTATAATGCCTTTCTCCAGGAAGTAGTAGATGGATGGTGGTGGGAAATAAGGGGATAGGGAATAACACAATACAGAGAAGGACTAGCTCAAGTTTTGGTCAGTCAGGAGACAGTTTAGTGAGGAAATGATGAAAGAGAGGAATGAAGTTCAGAAAGAAGTGGCCAAGTATGAGAAAGTAGATTTGTCTTTATTAGCTGTGGAGCATAGTCCAAAGTTGCGCTAGATTAGGCAGCTGCCCACATGATATAATTTCCTTTTACAGTATCCCAGTAGCCTCTCTGTCCCCCCCCAAAAAAAGTCTCTCCATAAGCCTAAAATGATAGGGAAAACAAAAACTTGTACAAAGATATTATCTCCAGCCCTGATGCCTATGCCAGAAACTTCTATGTATTTTTGTCATCATGATTCATTGCCTGGACCAGAAAGTGCTGCAGTTTCAGCTAACACATCAGATGATGAGCTTTACTTTGTTGATTCCAAAAAATACATCTGGTTTTTCTAGCATAATATTTTCAAAGCAATACCAATTGAACTTAAAAAATGAGTGTGGGAGAAAATGGGCTTAGGGGATGGGACATGCACCTGCCTCAGAGGCTAACTGTGCATTACTAGGCATTTACTATGCATTTTTGTTTCCAAAGGCATGATTAGATGCTAAGATAAATGCAAATCAATATAACAGCAGGAGCAAAGATAATGGGGTTTGAATATACAGTACTGGAATTAAGTTTTCTGACAGCTTGTCAAGCAAGAGGGGAAAATACCTGTTTACCCATTTCAGTAGAAATACCTATAAGCTAAGAGAGATTAGCTGTCATCCCAAAACTCAATCAGAAAGCTCCAATTCAGGTTCCTCATCTGTAAAATGAAGCAATTGACTAGATAATCTCTAAAATCCTGTTCAACTCTAGTATTTGGGGGTTACCTGCTCATAAAAAAATCCAGCAGTCAATTGACAAGTCTTTATTGAGTGCCTATCATAAGCATAGTTCTGTGACTATCTGAAATTAGCAACAACACTATCTCAGAAAGTATTTTATCTTAGCATAGTGTGGTAGAAGCAATATCTACCAGGTTCCCTGTATATAAGTCAGGCTAGATTTTTTTCACCAAAAACATTAAGAATCCATTCCCAACACCTAATTGACTTAAGCCCTTGAACAATTTCCTGTTTATTTAAGACCATAAAGAGGTCATCCACCATGAGAAGTCAATACCCTTCAGACCTATGGTATTTCAAATCACCAAAACCTTTTCTGCTGATCAGATACATTCCTGTATGAAGATAAAGCTGATACTGCATCTCCTCAAACAAAGTTGCTACATTCTTTTCATGCTATGGTTAAGAGAACCTCTTCATAATGTTACATGAGTATTTCATTTCCTTCTAATCTCAAACCTGAACTACTAGTCTAGACCATGTCACTACTGACCTATAAAACATGACTTCCTGAACACCCTCTTATTTTATTAATTTACTTACCTCTGTTTGTTATATCACAGTTATTTTCCAAATTACATAATGCCATGATGAACCCTACCTTGTAAGAAAGAGTCAAACAAAGCTAAAAATCAGTTCTGAAAATATACACAACAATCCCTAAATTTGTCCTCCATCTCTCTGTGAAGAGAAGTGTGTTTCATTATCATTTCTTGGGACCAAAACTGGTTACTGCAATTAATGCTTTTCATTGTTTTCAGTATCAATTTTCACTTACATGATCTTCTATATGCATACATTTACATAAGTCTTCCAAACTTTTGCTGCATGCTGGTCATTTCTTACAGCTCAGGCATGCTCCTTTGCATAAATATCCCACAATACCTTCAGCAATTCCACAATTGAAGGCCAATCTTTTTTACTAAAGCATAAAGTACTGCTATTCATTCTGACTTTTTCCACTTGTTTCCTCCTTTTCATCTACATTCTAAGGATGTAACTGAAAGCATTCGGACGAGTATTGTCTCATGTATTCATTCATTCAAAAAATTTTCATTGAAGAACCTATCATATTCAAGCATACAGTACCAGGTATTGAGGTGGGCTAAACCTTAAAGGATTTACTGCCCAGCTCCAGAGATAAAAAAAACTAGATGCCTAAAAAGTTAAACAGCAACATACACATTAAATGAGAGCTAGAAACAATTGCTCTAGGAGTTAAATGGGGGGAAAGATCACCATGGGCTTGAGTAGCCAGAGAAGACCTCACATAGAAGTTGCAACTTGAGTTAAAGTCTGAAGAACAAGTAGGATTGGAGAGGGAAAAGAAGGAGCAGGGCACCAGCACAGATGGGGGCAGTGAAGAGGAATAATGGCATTATTAAATGCAAAGAAATGTACAAGTTGTGTTCAAGGGATAGTAAAGTATATGACTGGGGCAGAGAGATCATGTAGGAAATAGTGAAAGATGGGATATAAGGGTGAATAGGTAAAGGTCAGGTTACAGAGGACTGTTTGAATGTCCAGAAAATTAATTTAGGTGGTGGTGCTTTTTTTTGAAGCCTGAATAAAACAGTACATCTCCCTTGCCTTCAAAGTTTCCAACTTTGAGGAATACAGAACATGCTACTAGAGTATGATGGACAATAACATTGTCATTCAGATTCCATGATAACTGAAACCATAACAACCCCATCTAGTACAGTAAGACCTTAAATTTTAAATCAGCTTAAATCACCTGGTGAGGTTAACTTAAAGGGCTAACTTTTCCCATTGCCCTAGTGACTTGAAAGAAGGCATGCAACTTCTATTGCTACATGCCTACTTACAGGGAAGGAGCGCTGAGATAAGTATTTTTTAAAGAAATAGGGAGAATGCAAGTAGGGGGAATGGAAATGTGTTATTGATGCTACAGAAATATAAGAACAGAATCCCAGAGATAATGTTTTAAATTATTGATTTTTCCCCTAGAATTTTAGATTAGTCTGTCACCCCAGCAATACTATAAATAAAAAACCTGGAGGAATGAGTGGACAAATGAAATACTTATTCAGAGCAGGATGCTTATAGGAAATAGAGAAAGTAACAATCAATTGACAAGTATTTATGGAGTGCCTACAGGTTCAACTATCACTTCTGCATCAGCAACCTCCCAAATCTACATCTCTAGCCCTTTTTTTCTATTTACAGATCCATATCACCAAGAAATCAAATGCCTTGCTTGTAAGCATGCACCTAGGTAGTGGCAGAGGTCTCGCTATTCTCTTATCACCCTAGAATAGTCCCATTTTGCCACCTACTTGGACTGTTACAGTAACCTCCTAGCAAATATTCACATCTCCACTCTCTCCCCACTCTACTTCACCTTTAATATCACTAACAGACTATAATCATCTTTATACATAATGATCGTGCTACTCTGCTAAAAACTTTTTAATAACTCACTATTGCCTATCATATAAAATTTAATCTCTTTAGCTTCATATTCAAGGCCCTCCGCAATTTGGTCCCACCACACCTTTCAATCCTCCTTTTATATTGTTTCCTTTTTTGTCCACTATATTCCAGCCAAACTGGACTAGACACTATTCAATGGAGAAATTCTCCGTTTTTCTGCCACTATGCCCTTGATCACGATGTCTCTTGTGACTGATATATATTCTTCCTTCCTGTTGAATTCCAATTCATCCTTAAAAGCAAACAAATGGTATCTCCTCCACAAAACTGTCCCTGATTCATCCAATCTATAAAGAACTTTACCTTTCAGAAATTCACATAGTACTCTGTTTACATCTCTCTTATGAAGAAATCATCATTTTATTTTATAAGAACATGTGATGGTGTCATATAGTCATGTTAGACCATGTTTTAACTAAACCTTGCAATTTCTCCCAGAACTTATGGCATTTTGCACATCAAAGGTGCTTAATGACTGTTGACTGAAAACAAGACAACACATGATGTTTGATCTTAAGGAACTTACAGTTAAGTAGGGAAACAAAAACAACAAAGAGTTGATATTAGCTATAAATGCAATAGTTCTGAAAAGAGAGAGATTAGCATGAACTGGAATAGTCAGGTTAGGCTTCAAAGAAAAGGTAAAACAATCTTGAAAGATGAATAGGATTTGTATAGGTAGGAGGAAGAAGGAACATTCTGAGGTAAGAAAGAGGGCAAAAAAGAACCCTTTTATGTCTTTTTTTTTTTTGCTTTTTGGAGGGCAAATGGGGTTAAGTGACTTGCCCAGGGTAACATGGCCTTTTATATCTTTTTAATGCAAAGTAGTATATCTCTGTGGAGAATGGTAATTGTATAGATTAGCCAGTGTGTCTATATGTTTCCTTCTAGGATGTATTCCTGTGGAAATTTTAATCTATCAGTTTTATTTCAAACTTTTTTGCCTTTTGGGTATAGAACATACTAAAACTAGCAATGTCTTTTTCTTTTTGGAGGGGGGAGGGCAGGGCAATTGGGGTTAAGTGACTTGCCCAAGGTCACACAGCTAGTATTGTGTCTGAGGCAACAATGACTTTTTCACAAGATCATAGACAACTATGTCCTTGACAACACCTCCTGAAACTTTCCCCATTCCCTTGGGTATATATGTCAGAGGTCACTTGTAATCAGTGATTGTCAGACCCCAACAGCAGAAGAGAACACTGTGGAGATGGAAGTAAGCATGACACATATAGAAGGTTGAGCATAAGATGATGTTCAGACATTTTTCCACACGCACATCCCAACTTGAATAGGATACTGTCCCATGTAAGGATTGTTGGATTGTTCTCTGTTGGTTTGGCTCCTAAGCAGCCATTATTGGCATTCAATAAAGAAAAAAACTTGGCCTTTTCTTACAAACATATTTCTGATAATAATGTTCACCTGTGCTGAAAGATGAATGCTAGAGTTATTCATTGAAGATAAGCTAAAGAGATTCCTCAAAATGGATCATTTGGAAGAAAAACAGGAGTCATCTTGGGTCATTAAGGAATGGACAATTAACAGGCAGTAGTTGGGCAAGATGTTGAGATTAGAAGGATATCAAGAAATATATCTACCCACCATCTAATTATGGTGAAAATTCCCACCACTTTATCAAAGTCAAGAAATATTTTCAATTAAGGGTAATGCATTGGCCAATCAACCCAGATGATCCAAATAAATACACTTTCCAACCATTTTGTAGTTAGCAAATGACAGAACCCCTTAGGAACAGGATATGTGATGAAGAAGGTTATTTTTTTAAATAAATAAACTAATTTATTTTTAATTTACAATATTCAGTTCCACAAACTTTTGAGTTCCAAATTTCCTGCCCTCTTCCTCCTCTCCCCCCCAAGACAGCATGCAATCAGATATAGGTTCTACATATACCTTCACATTAAAAATATTTTCACTTTAGTCGTGTTGTAAAGAAGAATTCTAGCCAATGGAATGAACTACAAGAAAGAAGAAACAAAACAAAAAATAAAAGAGACTAAATAGTTTATTTCAATCTGCATTCAGGCTCCATAATTATTTCTCCTGATGCAGACAGCTTCCTCCAACATGAGTTTTGGATTGTTGTGGAACCTTGTATTGCTGAGAAGAGTCAAGTCTATCGAAGTTAGTGATCCCAGATATAATGTGTCTGTAATTGTGTACAAATTTCTCCTGTTTCTGCTCCCCTCACTCAGCATCAGTTCATATAAGTCTTTCCAGGTTATTCTGAAGTCCATATGCTTATCATTGCTTATAGCACAATAGTATTCCATTATATTCACATTACCACAACTTATTCAGCCATTCCCCATTTGATGGGCATCCCCTTAATTTCCAATACTTTGCCACCACAAAAAGAGTTGCTATGAATATTTTTGTACATATGGGTCCTTTTCCCATTTGTATGATCTCTTTGGGATACAGTCCTAGAAGTGGAATTGCTGGGTCAAAGGGGATGCACATTTTTATAGTCCTTTAGGCATAGTAACAAATTGCTCTCCAGAATGATTGTACGAGTTCACAACTAATGGAGAAGTTCTATAGAAGAGACTGGATGAAAAAATTTGTCTAGAAGCCATTGACTAGAACTGGTGAGATATAGTAGTGAAGGCCTTGGAATTAGGGAGGCAGTATAGTTTACTACTGCTATTAGAGAAACCATCAGAACCATACCAATGTTTATGTTGAAGTTGAGAGTGGTTGGCTGCATCAGCAACGGGGAAGGAGAGGGTATAGGAGAGGAGGGAGAGAGCAGTTAAGTTCTCTTAGCTGAATTGCATTGAACCATGATTCCAAAAGTGTATATTACCAGGTATGTTTAAGGAAAAGCAATAGTTGTTACCAGTGCCAATAAATGGTATTAGTCCAGCTGACTTGGGTACCTTTAGGTTGTTTGTCACAACCTAAATACAGAGTGAGAATAAGAATCAGTTTAGGTTCAGGAGCATAAGAAGTAGGCTGCTATATTGTCTGGCTTTCCAATGGGAAAAAATCTCTGACCATGGCTGAATATCTACATGTTCTTCCTGAAACATTAACTAGAAGGGAAGAAGTAGGGAGAGAATATGTGCAACTAATGAATCATTCCTTAAATGTCTGATGTCTGAAGGACACAGTATTCCAACTACAACCACATGTCATACAAGGGGACCAAATCATGTCTGAGATGAGTCAGTGATTTGAGGGACTTTCAGAAATAACATAAAACTTCATTTTTACTAACGTGCTTTTTCTGAGACAGCCCCATTGCCCTAAGAGGATATTTTGAATGCTCAAACAATTATGAAAGCAATGTATCCAAGATTGAGGGAGGAGGGCTTACTGGTGATTAGGGACATCAAAAGAGGCACAGGTAAGGAGACATACTCTGCCCCTCTTAAATCCCTATTAGGCTAAGGGTGCCTTAGTAATTACAATAATAATAATAATAATAGATAGCATTTATATAGGACTTTATGGTTTGCAAATCACTTTACAAATATCTCATTTTATCCTTACAACAATTCTGGGAAGAAAGTGCTATTATTTCCATTTCCAGATAAGGAAACTAAGACAGATATAAGTTAAATGGCTTGTTCAGGGTCACACAAATGGTAAGTATCTGAGGCCAGATTTGAACAAAGGTCCTCTAAGTCTAGAACTCTTCCCACCAAGATGCCCTGACTGCTCCCAAAGTAAAGTATTGCTTCTAAGTTAAGACATCATTATCTGGGTACCTCCTTAAAAATCACACCTCCCTCAAGAAGCCTTCCCTAAGAACTCTAACCCATTCCTCTGAAATTCTCATATAGAATCTATTTGACACAATTTAGCCTTTATTATTATACTGTTCTGTATATTTCTCCTCTTACTTCATGTGATAGTCTTTTGTCCCAAATAGATCATAATCTTCTTATTTATTTTATTTCTCAGAATCCTTTGCATTGAGTAGCACAATTCTGGGTATACCACTGGTACACATTTTTGATTGATTTGAGACCCCAGTGTTCCTGACAAGGCCAAGAAATCATATTGTTCTCTGTGCTATAGTTCAACTTAACTCTTTAAAATATATATATATATATATATATATATATATATATATAAACAGACAATTTCCTCTCCCCAAAACAACTGAAAAGATGAGAGGTACAAAAACTAACCAGCAAAAGGATGGTTCCTCTTTCCTTTGGATCCTTATGATGGTCAAACAAATTTTTTTTTGGGGGGGGGGTCCAATTATTTTCCACACTTGGCCTGGAGAGAAAGAACATTAATCTCTCATTTCCACTAAACCATATCCTAATGCATCAAAGAAAGGAGAGCCAAATGTCACTAAATAAAACACTGAAAAACAAGATTTATTTACTCATAATTGCATTCCTATTATATCAGTTACCTAGTATGTTTGTCTTGCTGAATTAACAGTGAGAGAGTGGAAAAGCCACAGGATATAGAGCAGTGTCATGCATGACAAGGTGAATTAACTAAGTACAATTTACCAGTTCTAATAAAATCATTTTTATTTATGTGTGAATGCTAATGTATTTTGACACACTCCTAATTTCTGTTTTGTTATTTATTAAAAAGAAACCTGACAATCCACTAAATCACTATGAGTGATTCCTTTTAAAATTGGTTCCATTTGCTAGACATGAGTTATTTTTCATTAAGAACTGAACTGTGTATCAGCAAATCATTTATAAAAATGTAAAGAAAAATAAGGCATAGGCAAAGTAAGTGGCCTCTGATATAGGGTAACTCAAAAACATTACTTTATACCTGCCTCAGATACCTTCCCCAGCATCCTGCTTGAAATTCCAATAATTAAGAAAGATCTTAACTCTTTAGAGTTAAGATCTGGGTTTTGAAGGGCACCTGCAAGTACTTAGATAAGTGATTTGAGAGGAGTGACACACTAACAGTACCTTCACTCAACTCTTTAATTAATTTATTTATTTAAATTAATTAATTATTATATTTATTTATTTTAGTTTTCAACATTCATTTCCACAAGATTTTGAATTACAAATTTTCTCCCCATCTCTCCCCTACTTCCCACCCCAAGATAGCAAACCTACTGAATACCCCCTCCCCCAATCTGTCCTCTCTTATATCCTCCCCCATCCCCTCCCTTACTTGCTTGTAGGGTAAGATGGATTTCTATACTCCACTGCCTATATGTCTTATTTCCCAGGTGCATTTAAAAAAATTTTAACGTTTTTTAAAACTTTGCATTCCAGATTCTTTCCCTTCTTCCCTCCTCACCCATCCCCACTGGGAAGACAAGTAATTCAATATAAGTTGTACATATGTAGATACCCAAAACATTTCCATAGTAGTTATATTGTGAAAGACTAACTATATTTTCCTCCATCCTAACCCATTCCCCACTTATTCTATTTTCTACTTAGACCCTGTCTCTTTTCAAGAGTGTTTGCTTCTAACTACCCTCTCCTCCAATCTGCCCTCCCTTCTATTATGCCCCCTCTTATCCTCTTCCCCCCTACTTTCCTGTAGGGGTAAGATGCCCAACTGAGTGTGTATGTTATTCCCTCCTTAAGCCAAATTCAGTGAGAGCAACATTGACTCATTCATTCCCTTTCACCTTCTTGCTCTTCCCCTCCATTGTAACAGTTTTCTCTTGCCTTTTTATGTGAGATAATTTGCCCTATTCTACCTCTCCCTTTATCCTCCCAATATATTCCTTTCTTACCTCTTAATTTTATTTTTTAGATATCATCCCTTCATATTCAACTCGTCCTGTACCATCTGTCTATGTATCCATGTACATATATATGCACACCCTCACATATATATTTATACACACCTATACCCTCCTATACACACATTTATATGTATATATATATACATATTCCCTTTCACTGTCCTCATACTGAGAAATCTTATGAGTTATAATAATCATTTTTCCATGTAAGAATGTAAATAGTTCAACTTTAATAAGTTTCTTATGATTTCTTTTTCTTGTTTACCTTCTTGAGCTTTTCTTGCTTCTTGTATTTGAAAGTCAAATTTTCTGTTCAGCTCTGGTCTTTTCATCAAGAATATTTGAAAGTCCTCTATTTCATTGAACAACCATATTTCCCCCTGAAGCATTATACTCAGTTTTGCTGGGTAGGTGATTCTTGGTTTTAATCCTAGCTCCTTTGACCTCCAGAATATTATATTCCAAGCCCTCCGATGCCTTAATATAGAAGCTTATAGATCTTATGGTATCCTGATTGTGTTTCCACAATACTCAAATTGACCTTAGGCAAGTCACTTAACCCCAATTCCACTTCCAAAAAAAAGGAAAAAAAAAAACAAACACAATACTCAAATTGTTTCTTCCTGACTGCTTGTGTATTTTCTCCTTGAACTGGGAACTCCAGAACCTGGCTATAATATTCCTAGCAGTTTTCTTTTTGGGATGTTTTTCAAGAGATGATCAGTGAATTCTTTCAATTTCTATTTTGCCCTCTTGTTCTAGAATATCAGGGCAATTTTCCTTGAGAATTTCTTGAAAGATGAAGTCTAGGCTATTTTTTTTAATCATGACTTTCAGGTAGTTCAATAATTTTTAAATTATCTCTCCTGGATCTATTTTCCAGCTCAGTGATTTTTTTCAATAAGATATTTGACATTGCCTTCTATTTTTTTTTCATTTGTTTGGATATGTTTTATAGTATAGTGATTTCTCATAAAGTCATCAGTGTCCATTTCCTCCAATCTAATTTTGAAGGAATTATTCTCTTCAGTGAGTTTTTGAAATTCCTTTTCCATCTGGCAAATTTTGCTTTTTTAAGACATTCTTCTCCTCATTGGCTTTTTGGGCCTCTTTTGCCATTTGAGTTAGTCTATTTTTAAGGTGTTATTTTGTTCAGTATTTGGGGGGGGGTCTCCTTTAGCAGGCTGTTGACTTGCTTTTCATGATTTTCTTGCATCATTCTCATTTCTCTTCTCAATGTTTTCTCAACTTCTCTTACTTGATTTTGGAAATCCTTCTTGAGCTCCTCCATGGACTGTGACCAATTCATATTTTTCTTGGAGGCTTCTGATACAGGAGTTTTGACTTTGTTGTCTTTTTCTGGTTCTATGTTTAAGTGTCTTTGTCACTAAAATACAATTCTATAGTTTGATTATGCTCCCTCTGTTTGCTCATCTTGCCAGCCAATTACTTGACTTTTGAGCTCTTTGCCATGGTAGAACTCTGTTTCCAGAGTGGAGAATGCTGTATTCCAAATTTCTGGGGTTTTGCACAGCTGTTGTCAAGAGCTTTTTATGGGCACCTACCTCAGATCTGTGAGGATGACTGTCTCTCCCCAGTCTCAACAACACCACACTCAACAACAATAGCACCATACTAGTGCTCCTCACCCCAGGACCACCACCCAAGACTGTGACTCAGATCCAAGCATGTCAAAGCAAGAGCAATTACCCTCTGAATGGTTGCTTCGTCCCCATAAGATCTATAGGCCTGGAGCCAAAAGCAGTGGCAGCAATTGCAGCCACCACTACCTCTGCCACCCCATGGACAGAGACTGGACTGCACTCTTCTCTCATCTAGTTCCAACAGAGTTCACCTACTGACCTTTTACTTTCTCATTGATGTTTATGGGTTGAGAAGTCTGGAAACCACCACAGCTACCAGTGATTCACGATCCTGAAGTCTGCTTTGTCTGGTCTGTGCCCCAGGTCTGGGCTAGTGCAGCTCAGGTGGGACTGAACTTCACTCCCAGCTCAGTGCAATAGACCCTTCCTGTTGGCCTTCCAGGCTGCCTTCAGTGAGAGATTTGATTCTCTCTGTCACTTTGTGGGTTTTGTAGCTCTAAAATTTGTTTAGTCATTTCTTTACAGGTATTGGAGGTGGTCAGAGCAGGAGCTCAAGCAAGTTCCTGCTTTTACTCCACCATCTTCACTCCACCATCCCCCACCCCACTCAACTCTTTTTTAAACCAGATCAATTGCAGAGAACCGATGCTCTAGGAAATGGAAGAAAGAAAGACACATTTATGAGAGGAATTAGGAAACATTTGGAGCACAAGGAGGATGCCCAGAGGAGGCATTTCTTTGTTGACATCCTATATGTTGCTTCTCCTGCATGACTCTTATTAGTATTGCATTGCAGTCAGTTCATGTCCACCAAGTGCATTTTCATTGTCCTTGGGGTGATCCTCAACATTGCTTCCTCAGTGACTACATAACTGCTGAAGAATGAATCCATGATTTTCAGCCATGCTCCATCATCAGTGTCAAATAGACCAGATTTTATTTCAGGGAGAAATTTAGGGTCACTAAAAGAACCCCACAAATCAACATCCAAAATTTTACTTTTTCCTCATTCATTGTCCATGTCTCTGTCTCTGTGTCTGTCTGTGTCAGACTCTCTGTCACTCTCTCTCTCCCTATATATACTGTGTGTACATATATATGTTTATAAACATTATGTTATTGTATAAATTATATTATATAAATACTATCATTTATATTTACACATAGAGATGAGCTCCATAGGTTGTTCATTCAAATGCAAATCACAGTCTGGCATTCTTCAACCACTTTTTTTGTTGTTTTTTTATTTTTTGTGTTACTAATAAGGCTGAACTCTTTTAAGTGATCATTAATCTCATTTAGGAGACTATGCAGTGTTACAGAGCTAGAGGAGGAACTTACCATCCATCAGAAATACCTCTTCATCTTGGACTCTGCACTGGATCTCTGTACTGTAAGAGTGGTAAATAGTTTTAATGATTATGGTTCTCTCTGTTTCATGTTTCAAATGATATTGATAACCAGGAGGTCATAAAGCAAGGCTGTCTCTGTTGTTAAATTTTTTAAGGAATTTTGAATAACTGATATTTTTCAGGAGAGATAACTTTCTGGGGGGAAAAAGCTTTAGGAATGTGTTTTGTTATACCAAATAAAACACTTTTGTATAATCAATAAGTTATGTTCTCTCTATCCATATAGCCACCAGCATAGTCCAAGCCCTCATTACCTCTTGATTCAACCACTCCTATAACCTTATCATTGGTTCTCTGCTTAAAATCTCTCCCATCTCCATTTCACCCTCCACTCAGTCACCAAGGTGATTCTTTAAGTTTAGGTCTGACCATCTCACCACCCCACTGAATGAGTTTCAATAGTTCCCAGTTGCCTCCACAAGCAAATAACTTCTTTGTTGGAGATTTATAACTCTGCATAATTGTCCCCTTCTTAGCTGTCCTGTCTGCTCATTTTTACTCTCTTCCATGCTCTCTACATTGCCTCAATTCTTGCCTATTACTAGCAGTTCCTTGAATATCGCATTCCATCTCCCATCTCCATGACTTTGCACTGGATGTCCCCACAAGTTGAATGCTCTACTCCACTTCTACCTTTTCATTTCCCATCTTCATCCAAGACTCAGCTCAAACCTTATCTTTACCAGGAGGCTTTTCTCTGACCAGACCCCAGTTGCTAGTGCCTTTCCTCTTAGGGCATCTTCCATCTACTCTGTATATATCTTGTTTGTTTCCAGTTGTTTACATGTCACATTATTCATGAAAACCTAGGTTTCTTAAGAGTAGAGACTGAATTAATGCCCTTCTTTGGATCCCCAATGCTTATAATAATGCCTTGCACATAGTAATTATTTTTTAAAATGCTTGTTGACTGACACCAGAGCTGCCAAAGTGATATTCCAGTGGTTTCCTATTAGCTCTGTAATCAAATACAAACTGCTTAGCATTTCCAACTGCTTAACCACTTAGCTTTGGCTTACTTTTCCAGTACAATTCTACAGTACTTCTCTTCATCAATTCTATGGCCTAAAAATTGTTTTTCTTGTTTTCTTCACACTCAACATCCCATCTTTTATATCCATGTCTTTGCACACACTGTCTCTGATCAGTGAAAAGTATATCACCCCCACCTATGCTATTAGAATCCTTGGTTTCCTTAAAAATTTGAGTTCAAACAGCATATCTTATATCTTCATTTCTTTTCTAGGAGAAAATTTTTGCCCTCTATAGATATAAGGCTTCTGTTTTATTCTCTTGTCTTTCACTTCTGTATCCCTTGCATTTGGCCCAAATTTTTGAACATACTTTTCCCTATCCTTCCCTAAGTTCACTAGTACCTTGCAATCTCTGAGAACCAACATATATTTCTATTGTTTGTCCTTCATTAACAAGAAAGGACTAATGGCATCACAAGGATTATGTCTTGACTGGTGCATAAACTGTATTTGAGCAAAACAGGAAATCACAGCCTTGTTCTTTCCTGCAAAGTCATTTGAGCCCAGGCCCAGTGGCAAGACAAAGGTCAAGATGACTAGCAATGGTCCAGGATACAGTGGGTGGGTGACCTTGGCCTTTCTCAGGAATGTTTTAAAGTGGAAATAAAAGACCCAGAGGAAATGAAATTGCCATCTCCATGCATTTGAAGGGGCTGTCATGTGTATCCTACATTAAACTTGTTGCTTGGTTACAGGGGCAGAACATGTAACAGGAAGAAGCTACAAGTACAGACTTAGTCCCCCATGTAAGGAAAAAACTTCCTAACAATTCAAAATTCCTAAATCAGAGTAGGCAACTTCAGGAGGCTGTGGGCTTTCCCTCAGTAGGAGTTTTCAAGTAAAAGCAAGGGGACCCCTTGCAATCACAAACAAAGAAGTACTTAGCACCTTGTTTCAGCTATTTAATTATTTGGTACCTTGTTTCAGTTCAAGTTTCTTTTGAGCCTTGCCCATGATTATATCAATTCTTTGTTAAGAAACAGAACTTGTAAGGGCAGCCAGGTGGCTCAGCAAGTAAGAGCACTGGCTCCAGTGTTGGGATGACCTGGAGATCAAATCTGGGCTCAAATACTCAGCACCACACCCAGAAATAACTGGCCGTGTAACCTTGGGCAAGTTACTTAACCCCCACTGATTAAAAAAAAAAGAAAGAAAGAAAGAAACAGAAACTGTGAAACCTACAGTGGGAGGGACTTGACAAAGACAGGAACGGGAAGGATATAACAGGTGGGTGGAAGAGGGGGGAGCTAATGACCAGATAAAAAGCTGAGCACAAGCAGAGAGAGAGCAGAACTGAGAAGGGAACACTTGTGGTGGCAGAGTTAAGAAGGAGAAAACTTGAGAAGTCCTGGAGGAGGGTTTCAGAGGTCCTGGGACTATACTTATGATTTGTATTGAGTTCTCAGACTTTGTTTGTGGGTCTGTGTTGATTTCACAGGCAGAAAGTGAATTGATGATGGTGCTGGCAATATATATGAATGTTGTCTTGGCTCTCTTAAGCTTTGTCTTCCCAGAAACAGAAACTGTGAAGGACTTGAGGTAGAATGGACACTGTGAGCTTCAATATGGAATGGGAACTGGATGAGGAGCTAAGAGCTGCCTACCTTTGAATCCAGGTGACAGATGGGTAAATTCAGACAAAAGCTGGGACCATGGAAGAGGAACCATGGAATCTGAGAGCCAGCCTCAAGTCAAAATGAAAAGATCTTTCCTTGGGTACTTAGTGCTGACTGAGAAGATTATTATTTACTGTGGCCTACGGGTGGGAGAATTTTGTACTCTGTACCTTCTACCTCTTAAGGATGATTGAGTTAAGAATGATGGGAAACTAATCTCCAATCAAAAATAAAGAAGAGTTTTTGACTGAGAGATTAAGACAATGTGACCTAGAGGTAGAGAACTTTGACCTTTGTACTTTGTGTCCCTCAAGGAGGCTTGCTTCTTAAGGATGATTGAGTTAAGGACTTACTGAATGATATGTTTTGTTTAAAACTACGTGGCCACTTTGGTGAAAACTATGTAGCCATTTTAGTGATAAGTTGTTATTTTATAACATTGTGAATACTGTACTCTGGTTTCTGTGAATGTTTTCCTTTAATTTACTGCCGAATAAATAGAGAGTTCACTATACTATGTGATCAGAATCTTTAAGCTGTTCACAGCAGCAGTCTTCTGGAAAGCTACTCATGCTTGGCTTCACACCCCTGGTCAGGTATGTTACCCATGGGATCCTTTATTTACTTTGGAATACCCCCATGGAATACTCCTCGTTTGTCTAAAAAAGAAAAGTTTTGAGCTAGATTGTCTCTAGGATCCATTTCAGTTCTAATATTTTGTGTTTCTTTTACTAAAAGTCTGCTTTTCCTACACATAGGATAGGTACTATTCTAATATACCTCTACTCTGATGCCTTTTCATGGCAAGGAGACCCTGGAATTTTCAAAGTTATACCAATTATACACAAGCTCTCGTAAGCATCAGCAAGCCAAAAAGCCTTCAAGTATGAATCAGTAATGTACTGTCCATCTGTCTTCTAAGAACTGGATCACCTAAATTTATAAAGGCTTATCACCAAAAAGTTGGTCATCAAATAATGAATTTTTTACTCATGGCAACTCATGAAGACCATCAGCTAAAGGGATTATGATAATGGTCACAGGTTATACCCACACCAATGAGACCAAAGAGATTTTGAAATGCCAAGGGAGCTGGTCTGGCCTCTACTTTCAAATGATAGTCAAGGTAAAATTCTAACTTCCTATCTATAAATGCTTCTTTTAAATCCATAATATATTTCATTTTTAGAAAGAATAAATAAGACTTAGATATGCTTCTCCTGGTTGATTATTAGATACACAGAGTTCCAGGTGAATACTGCTAGTTAGACAACGCATGCCTAAAAGGAACAAGAAATGAATGTGAAACTAATGGATATAGTAATGGCAACTGCTTATAAGGAAGAATTCACAATGTCTCCATTAGGAAAACAGCAGAAACAGCAAAGGAGTAAAGCAGTTATGAAGCAACTGTGTGGAAACTGTCTTCTATCCACACCTTAGTGTTTTCCTGTGGAAAAGAAAATGGATCTAGTAAAATATAGAAAATCTATATCCATTTTTCCTTAAATGGTTTATTGTAGCAAAATGATATGCCCATATTATATTAGTAGCATCAAATCTTATCTTATTTGCATCCCACCATGGCAGCATTTGGGTTTGCTTATCAGACATGGATTAAGAGATGATTGCATTTACTCTGTGGGTCTGTGAAGAGGAACTAATTTGATTACACTAAAAGCTGAGATAGCTGGGGGAAGAAGACGTCACCTATCAGCTTTTCTGCAATCAAGCGTGTCAATTGTCCTCAACAAGTCCACCCTGCAATCTAGGAAGCATCTCCCAGTGCCTCAGTCCTGAATGATACTCAATAAAATCAAATCGCAAGAGCTATGCATTTTCCATTTTGTGGCTCATTCCCTCCACAATATACAGGCTTCATTTAACCTGGAAGCCTAGAGTATTGGTGGAGGGGGAGAGAAAGAGAAGTAGAGGGAAAACTTAAAAATGATTTCTTTTCCAGCTGGGATCACCCTCAGCAAAAATAGGATCTTAAGAAATGTTTATGAAATTCCTAGCCTCTTATCTATACTCTCATTCCTTCCCCCTGGTGTTTCTTTTGACCTCCTGTTATCCCTCTTATCCCTATCAAAACCTAATTTCAGAAAAGACTTGACTATTAATCATATAGTCCCTGGTCTGAGTTTTAGGCTTTATCTTTCCTATCCCAACCTTATATGTCAGCACTGGCCAGGAAACCCAAGAAATGCAGTTATAAAACAAAACTGAAGCTTTGCGGACTCAAGTTGAGTCAGACACACAGTCAACTCCCTGCTGGGGACAGAAACTGGACCTGTGATTTCACAGTATAAGGAAGTCACAGGAAAGCATCTCCCACCACCAATGCAAATTGGAACCTTCTATGTAATTTTGAGTTACCAAACACAGAGAGTTTTGATGATTTGTACAGATTCACACAACCAATATCTATCAGGCAGAACTTGAACATAACTCTTTCTTGTTATAAGACCAGATCTCTACCCACCATACCTTGCCTACCTGATACTCCTTGCATTTTTGCTTCTTAATCTCATACAGACTCCCTGACCCTAAAGTTTCCTGGCAAATGTTCCCATGACTGTACATCTATCCAAAGACTGTAATTCCCAGTACTATAGATTTTAATTATGTCAAACAAGTTAAGAATAATATTCAGTGGATCAGGGTAGCAGATTGAGAGCTGAACCTGGAGTCAAGAAGACCTGTGTTCAATTTTGATTTCAAATACCTTCTTTGGGCAAGTCACTTAACCTCTGTCTCAGTTTCCTCATCTGTAAAAGAGGGATAATAATAATAATACCTACTTCTCAAGGTTGTTGTGAAGATCAAATGAAATACTAATCTTAAAGCTTTAGCCCAGTTCCTAGCACACAGCATTATATAAATGTTAGCGATTATTAGTGTGGATTACTTCCTTATGATACTGTCTTCTTAATTTGAATGCAGTTTTGATGATAAGCAGATTCTTTCCTAGGTTGTATAGCTCTTTGATGTATCAGCCAACTTGTAGGGAGAAGTAAATTCAGAGTTGGGCAATGGAAAATGGCAATGTTGATTGTTGAAAAGTAGATTCCATGGAATTGTCCAAAATTGAGGTGAAAGGGAATAAACATTTATATATACATATATGTGTGTGTGTGTGTATACACACATATCACCTATTATGTGCTAAGTACTTTACAAATACTATCTCATTTGATCTTCACAACAACCCTGTGAAGTAAGGTGTTGTTATTATCCCCTTTCTATAGTTGAGGAAACTGAGGCAAAAGGGCTTAAGTGGCTTGCCCAGGTTTACATAGCTAGTAAGTGTCTTGGGCTGAATTTGAATTCAGGTCTTCCTGACTCCAGGTCCAGCATTCTATCCACTGTGCAATCTTGCTTTCCTCAATGCATCATTCTTCAAAAGAAATTTCTACAAGTTCCATGATATCAAGAGGGGTGAATTTCTTTTTCAAGCCTACTTCTGATGTCCTCTGAAGTGCTTTTGGATTGGGGCAGGGAAAGAAAGCAGGGATGAAGCAGCAATAATAAACCTTAAAGACTAGGGTATTTGTGGAAACAAGGATCTTGCAATAACATATGGCCTCCACCTTTTTTGGGTCAATATGGATTTCTCACCAACTTACTGTTTGCACTAAGAACTCCATTTCCTACTTCTCAAGCTTTATTTTTTTCAATTTCCCAAACAGCTGGTGATAGTGCAAGCCTGAAGAATGGTTCAGACATTCAGTATTCTGGGCATAGACCAGGAAAAATATCAAAATAAGGCTGAGATAAATTGTGTCTATCAGGTCTTGAAACAATGGAATCCATGAACATTTCACTATAAAGTATTTCACAAGCCAGTGAGTTTTTGGGAAAAGGACCTTTGCAGTCAGTGGTTATCCAAGACCAGAAAGACTGAACTGGAATGGGGAAACAGGACCAAGCTGAGATAAAGTACTTGAACTCACAAAATTGTTCAGGAGGTAGCACCTACTGATCAACATTAGGTACACTCACTTTGACCTTTGGCTCTATAGGGGCCTTCACAGCAGCTTACATCTAGCTCCAGACTATTTTCCCAAATCAACAGAAGTACGTGTGCACACATACACACACAAACACACATTCCCTTTCATGTATCCTTTTTCCTCTAAAACCTCTCTAGGTCACTAAAGCTAATCTTTAGAGAAATCAATTCATGTTAAGGAGTTAAAAGTCAAATATGGCTTAATATAAGCCAGTCATCAAAATGTCCCCGTGTCCCTCCTTTGTGAGTTTATGAAGGTCTGATGACTCCATATCTACTGCTCTTCCTACCAACCCCATGCTTTTGTGATGTTAGACAAGTCACTTCACCCCCACAAGTCTCATTTTTCTAATCTGTAAAATAGAGATAATAATACTTAGACAATCTGCCAAAAAGAATTATTGGAAGAAAAGTGCTTCAAACCATAAAGAGCTACATAAATGTAAGAGTTACTATTGTGGGTGGTTAAAATACTTGCACTTCTACAAAAGCAAGTATATTTGCATTCATTTATGTTACAGACAGATAATTCGTGTTTTCACAGTACATTTTTCATGCTATCCCTTTTCTTCACAAAACCCAAGTGAATGCACTACATGAACAAAAAGATGCAGTCATACAACAGAATCATTTGCCTATAGTGTAACTTCAAAGAAAATCTTTCATACAAGCATTTCTTTATTTACTGCAGTCTCCATACACACTAATATGACAGAACTGAGATGATGCAAATCCACTAATACAAAGTTCAAAGATGTAGGAGATTAGGTAATATTGTGGCATCCACCCCAGGAGAATGCATTCAGATATCTGCAGAGGAAACATAGCATAGTGAATTTAAAGTGAGTGGATATGGTTAAACTAGTGAATTTAAAGTGAGAGGATATGGTTTCAGCCCAGGCTGTGTTACTCAATAGTTGTGTACCTTGGGTAAGTCCTAGGAACATAGATTTGGGAACTAGAAGAAATCTTAAAAGCCACTTAATCCAATCACATCATTTTACTCATGTGGAAACCAAGGCTCAGGTTGATTACATGACCTTCCCAAGATAACATAGCTGGCAGAGCCAGAATTCAAGCCTAGGTTTTCTAATTCCAAATCCAGTTCTCTTCCTAAAACACCATGCCCACAACTTCTTTTTCCTCATCTGTAAACTGCAGATATAGTTGTACTAGCTACCTAAAATATTGTTATAAATAATATTCTTTACAAATTAAAAAAAAACATTTTAGATTTGTTTTATTGTGCAGGCCTTTGATTTTATTTGTTGAAGGATCTCCTAAAGTAGAAATACCCTGCACCCATGGGGATCATAAACGTATACTCTTAAAGAGTTACTTGGGGCACTGAGGTTAAATGACTTGCCCATGGTTACTCAATGAGAATATATTAAAGTCAACACTTGAATTAAGGTCTTTGTGACTCCAAGGCTAGCCCTGTTGCTACTCAACTAGGTTGCTGCTTGTGGGTCCTCAGAACTTGTCCTTCAGAAAGATCACAATGCTACATCCTCAAGTCAAAATACAATCAGGATTTTCTTGTCAGTCCTGTTGCCGATGGCTCACCCAGGTGATATCAATTAAATTCAATGAATTTAACAAAGTTAAGCACATGCTATCATCCTGTGATTCTACTACATGCTTAAGACTGTGAGCTAGGCCCTGTTTCTACCCTCAAAGAACTTATATTCTATGGAGAAACTAACAATACCTATACAAAACTAAATATGAAAGAAGGAATTAAGAAAGAAAAAAACATTAACAGTTGGGGTGAGGTGGTCAGAGATTTCTCAGAGGAGGTGACTAAAGGGTTAAGCCATGAATGAAGATAAGAATTATGAGAGATCAAATTTTCTGGGAAATGAAAAATAACTCCTGTAAGGTGAATTTTAGAGTATGTCGGGTAGATTTTGTTATTCTTTTTTAGATAATAGTTCCCAGGATCCATGGCCCTAACAATCTACAAGTTCCCAGACTCATGACTTGTAAATAACACCACCACATTTGTGCATCATATTTTAAGATAATGTAAACATTTGAGTTTAGCTGTAAACACCCACTGTGTGTGTACTGTGCTATGTCATTGTGATATTACTAAAGTTAATGTAAACTTGTGAGGCTATTGCTGGCAAATTGCCTTCTTTGTTTCTTCTCTATAAATCAAGTGAGAATTAGTCAGTAAGTGGGGAACCCACAGGGGGAATAAGAATGAATGCATAAGCTGGAATGCTGTGCATGCCTCAATCATCCCCCATCAAGGCTTGGGGGAACCCACAGAGGGAATGTAAAGTTTTATCTGCTTGACCAGCAGCTATCAAGTCTTAGGGGGGAATGCACAAGCTGGAATGCTGTTCATGCCTTGATCAGTCCCCATATCAAGACTTGAGGGGATTTGTGAATGTGTGTGCTTGTCTTGATTGGCCCCCATTGAGACTTCGGGGATATGTAGGAGTTGTGCTCCTACTCTGCACATTCTTACCCCCCCCCATGAGAAGAGTAATTAGGGGATGCTATAGCAGTTGGTGCTCCCATTATCACCAATCCTCTTAATAAGAATAGATCATATAGCCCTTCATTATGTCTCTGTTCCTGTCCTTCTGGTTGCCCAGATCAAGAGTGAACCTGCAAGAGACCAGAGTCCAAAAGCTCCAATGGCTCCTGCCTAACACATGGCATGCTCAGTATCTCCCGTGTCACCTCTCCTACAATTCCCCAAAATTGGGGACTTGAGGACTAGACTAAAGGTTACTCTTGTTCTATTTAATTAGGGAAAGATGTTTTTCCTTGAGAATTAATAATAGTGAAGGTGTTGTGGCCATTTAAACAATTTTTTGTCACTAAATGCAAGTCATTCTGTTGTATGGTAAGGAAGACACAAATATCTATGTCAGGTCCCAGTCCTCAGGAAGCTGACAGTCTAGTAGGGGAGATAAGATTTGTTTTTCAGTGAAATTATGGAATCAGACAAAAGCTTAATTAACACTACTGTAAAATGGATTAAGTTAATAATTCATTTTAAGGAAATTAGCTCTGAAATGCTCAATTTCTTAGGCTCAGACATTGTAGAGTGGATGTGAGAGGAAAAAGGGGAGGAGGTTAGTATAAGTAAATGCAATCACTTCTAAACTATGAGCTCCTCTGAGAGCAGGTACTGATTTTTGCTTTTCTCTGCATTTGCCTGGCAAATAATAGGTACTACCCCTGGGGACCTATAGCACCAATGCAACATTTACAGTGCCCAAGATCACGATAAAGACCATGACTATAAGTATTGCATGACGTTCGATCACAAAATATGCCAGACTCTCCAGATAAAGGATAAAGCTGAAGGATTTATTTAGACACTAGAAAGCCAAATCCCAAAATCAGCAAGATGATTCCATTATAGTACCAAAGATATTTGGAAGCCATAATAATGCTGAGAACCATTTCATCCTTTAGCCTTCCCACAAACCAATACAAGATCAATATCTTCTCATGAGCCTATCTGACTCCTTGCCTAAGCTCCTCTGTCCCCAACTGTCTCCAACTGTCAGGCTCTGAACAAGCTTCTTGTGGGCTCTGCTTCCCCTCAGCAAACTCCTCCCATCACAGGCTTCATGTGACTACATTCAGCCTATCAGGGAGCAGAGTTTATCTTCACAGCAGGGGAGGTTTTCAAACTCCCCCCAGAATCTATTAAGGGTCAGGAAAGATCTTCAAATTCCTATTCCCATTACAGAACCCAACTGGCCAGTTCCAGTTGGGCAATGCTGCTATTTTGTTCCTCCTCTTCTTCCTATATCTTGGGGTTTGGGGGATAGATTTTTCCCCCATTTGTTTATTCATTAATTCTATCATTTGTTTTGAAAAAAAACTGGGACAATTAACTCTTTTGTCTTGTGTAGTTTTCAATCATGCTTTCTTAAAATTATAGCTCTGGTAAACCAGCTTTGATAATTGGAATTCAAATGGTGCTACTTAATTATGCCTTTCAACCCAAATCACTTTGGCTCTCAATGATTGGCCAACAATAGGTCCCAGCTCAAGTCTTACTTGCTCATTGTTTGGATTTTGATGCCTCAGAGTGAATGTAAATAACATTTGTTCCTGTTCTTTTGGGATGTCAAATTAGTTCATTTTCTGTCTCAATTCTTACCTAACCTTTAGTCACTGAATGGGTGTTGCCTCAGACAAGCTGAGGCCTAGGAAGGCCTAGGGTTTGTCCATCATTCTTGAAAAGGACCATAACATCAGGGAGATGATGACATAACTTGCAGTTGACTTTGAGTGAGGGAGGGCTATGCAAGGTCACCATCCTCACTTTCCCCTCCAGAGTCATCTGAGTCCAGTGGCCAGATATCCAACAGGATGACTCCTCTACTAACTATTCCATTGCCTTTCTTCTTCCTCCTCCTCATCATATCAATTATTATCCCCAAAGTCATTCTCTTTGAGGTGCTTAAAGTGATCTGATAAGGGATTGGAAGAAGTTCTGGAGAAAAATTAGGAAGCAAAGAAATACTGCATCTTGAGGATGGAAAACCCTGTTTCATATTTTTATTCCAACCGAAGATCAAATGCACAAAAGTAAACAATATTCTCCACAGAAACAGAACTATTGGAACAGCAGGGGCTCATTTCACATTTGATTCAAGGTATAATATCAGTTTCTGTGGAACTGCTATGCTGAAGGAAAATATCAAAAGCTTCTATGGAAACTGAGCCCAGCCTATTCCCACCCCAATCTAAACCCCCCAAATTCCTAGGCTTGAAAGCCTTAGCTAGGTGTTAGGCAATCCAATTATCTGATCAAAATAATTCACAGTAAAGTGTGAATAATCAATAGGCTTAACCCTCCCTGGAGGGATAAGACAAATGTTCCATTTCCTTCTGAAAATTATTATTCTTGGAAGGTCTCTAAGAGGATTTTGTGCCAGGATTCAACTCATGCAAAGAAACTGACATGCCTCCAAATGTAGTTTGAAGTTCAAAAAGAGCCAGAGTTGCACAACGCCACCCAAATTCAGAAGAAAAAAAAACTGCTTCTCCGTAAAATATTTTTCCCTAGAAAATTAATGTTCCTTCAACTGTGAACATTTGGCAGTGGTTCTAATGGTCACAAGCTGGGGTTACAGAGGAGGCTTCCTCAAGGGACTTGGGCATGGTTTCAGGATTGGCTTATGAAATCACAATGTGCCAACTATACCTATTCCTAGACAGGCAGTGTGGGGAAGTGGGAAGAATGCTGGATTTGGAGTCAGAGTCCCTGGATTTTAATATTGGCTCTAACACATATCATTTCTGTGAATTTAGGCAAGAATATAATCTCTCTAGACCTCAGTTTCCTTATCAATAAAATGAAAGGGGTTGGACTAGATGATTCCTAAGATCTTTTCCAGGTCTAAATCATTGTTTCTAAAGTTAGAAAAAATACATACAAAAGTATCAGCAAGACAAAGGTATATTTTACCTGATTTCTTAGTTCAGGCTAAAGATTGCTTTCATGGGAGAAATTCCTGGGTTAAATAAACAGAAGTATTTGAGCTGAAGAAAAAGGAGACAGAATCATGAAGGTCATTTACAAAGTTTTGGATTTTTTTTAAGCTAGAGATAGAGTTTGGGGAGAGGAGAATAGGAGGACTTTAGGGGAAAACGAAGGAGGAGAAAGACAATAACAAGGATTTGAGCTAAAGTTAGGAGGAATGGAAAATTAAAGAGAAGAAACATTAAAGGAGAATGACTTGAGCAGAAATATAAGCAAAATTAGAAGGAAAAGGTGATGGACTGGAGAAGAAACAAGAGGAAATGGAGAATTAAAAGGAAAAAGATATAAGCTGAAGATAAAGAAGCCACGAAGAAGACAACTTTAAGAGAAGAAAAGAGAAGGTGGGAGAAGTAAGACAAATTGATAACACAAGATAAAAGCTTAGTAAGAGAAAAGAATTTGAGAGTAGGCATCAAGGAACTAAGGAAATGAGAAGAGTTACAGTTGTGGAGTTGATGATTGCCATAAGCAGAATTCCCCATTGGTATTTCAATGAAGCTAACAGCTAAGGAGACTAGAGATCTTACTTCCAAGAATTATGAAGTACATGGAAAATATAATGTTTGTAATTCTGAAATCTGTAGATCTAATCAAAGTGGATTTAACCTGAGAGGAGAAGGGAAATAGAGAAAATCACCTGTGTATTTCCCTAGATTGGAGTAGAAACTATTGTTATATTTAAAAATAAAAGGTAAAAGCAGAGTTTGCAAAGTTTATAAGCCAGGGAGCTTAACTACAATTCCTTAAAAAAATTCTAGAGCATAAGAAAGGGGTGGTGAGTGAACATATGGGAAAAAGTGATGAGTACAAAATCAGCAAAGCTTCACTGAAAACAGGTCATGCTAGACTTCATTTCCTTTAATGAGATGGTTCTTAGACAGATCAAGGGTAGGAAAAAGTTTTAGATATAATTTACCTAGATTTTAGCTAATCATTTGACAAAGTTTCTCATGTTCTTGGGTAAAAGATGGTGAGATGAAGGCTAGACAATACATAATTAACTGGATTTGAGAAGATCAAATGGCTAGACCAAATAAGTAGCTATTGATGGTTCAATGCCAATTTAGAAAGAGGTCTGGAGTAGAGTCACCTCAGGGACATTTGGTCCTGTAGTTATTTAACATATTTATCAATGATTTGAATAAAGGCATAGCTTCCAAGTGCATCAAATTCCTAGATAACAATAACCTGGGAGAGGTAGCTAATACACTGGATCAAAGAGTCAGATGGATCAAAGATCTTGACCAGATGGAACACTGGGGAAAATATAAGACGAAATTCAGAGAATCACAGAATAACAGTATTAGAGAATTAGAAAATACCTCAGTGGCTAACAAGTCCAACTTAGAACCAAAGGGAATTATTACTAGAACATACTCCACAAGCGGTCATCCAGTCATAGTCAAAGACCTCCAAGAGGTAGAAATCACTATTCCTTGATCAAATCCACTCACAAATCTCATCCTGCTTCCAGATAATTGAAGACACATATCATGCACCTCTACCCTCTCTCTCATATCCAACTCTTCTCTATTCCAGGTTAAATTTCACAAGTTTCTTGTACTGACCCACATATGTACTCACAGACTCAAGGCATTTCACAAAACTGGTTGCCCTTCTCTGGATACTCTCAAGCTTCTCAGTATCCATTTTAAACTGGGGTGCACAGACCTCCACTAGACTGCAAAAGGGGTCAATGACACAAAGAGACCAAGAATCCCTAATCCAGATACCCTCCAACATTTCAACGTCTTTTATAAAATATGGTAACCAGGGTTGAACACAATAATCCAGATGAACTCTGATAAGGGCAGAGTATGCAAAAATTATTACCTCCTTCTTCCTTTAAATCATGCTTCTCTATGTACTTCAAAATTGCATTAGTTTATAAGACTGACATCAAACTGCTAATATTGAGCTTGCAATCTGCTAAAACCTTAATTCCATTTATACCTGAGTAACAATACTGTAAAGTTTTAATTGGGGTTTAATAAATTCAAATTAAAATACTGGGAAAGATGACTAGAAAACAATTTATTTGGATGGTGGAGTAGAACAAGGACCTCTGTGCGGCTCCAGCTCCCATCACCTCCAATTCATATAAAAGGGGACTATAAACAAACTTTGGAGCTACAGAACCCACAAAATGACACAGAGAAGCTAACCTCCCACTGAGGACAGCCCATCAGGCCAGTAACAAGTGGCCAGTGCAGTGCTCTGGGCGCCCAGACCAGCCCCACTCTGAGGTTTTTTAGCCCCAGGGCAGGCCTGAACAACCACCGGTTGGAGGGACTCCAGATCACCAGCAGCTGTGGCAGTTTCCAGAATTATCAACACATAGATGCTAAGGACAAAGTGAGAGGTCAGTGCAGTGTGGACTTTGGGACACAGTCATTGGGAGTGCATCAGCTTTTGTCCCCAGGGCGAGAAGCCACTAAGGGCTGCGGCAAAGCTGCCGCCACATGGCAGCTTCAACTCCTGGCCTGCAGAGTGTAGGGGAACCAAGCAACCAGTCTGAGACCTAGACTGATGTCTAGGGTGGAGGTCCTGGGGTGTGCAACCAGCTTGCCAGAGCATGTGGAGGCTTCAGAGAGGGCACCCAGCTAATACCTCCAACAGCTGAGAAAACACCAGAGTTTGGAATGAAGCTCCCCCATCTGGTGGCAGAGTCCTACTGTAGCAAAAAGCCCAAAAGTCAAGTAATTAAGTAGCAAAATGACCAGGCAAAGGAAGCAAACCAAGCAAAGCAATCCAACATTAGACTCCTATTTGGGGGACAAAAAGGAGCAAAGCATGGAACAGGAGGAAGACAGTGAAGTCAGGACTCCTGCACCAAAAGCTTCCAAGAAAAATACGAGCTGGTTACAGGCCATAGAGGATCTTAAGAAGCAGATAAGAGAAGTGGAGGAAAGATTGGGAAGAGAAATGAGAATGATGCAAGAAAATTATGAAATGAGAGTGAACAGCCTGACTGAGGAAAATCACATCTTAAAAAACAGACTAACTCAAATGGCAAAAGAGGCTCAAAAAGGCAATGAGGAGAAGAATGCCTTAAAAAGCCAAATTTGCCAGATGGAAAAAGAATCTCAAAAGCTCACTGAGGAGAATCATTGCTTCAGAATTAGATTGGAGCAAATGGAAGCTAGTGACTTTATGAGAAATCAAGATGCTGTTAAACAGATCCAAACAAATGAAAGAATAGAAGGCAATGTGAAATATCTCATGGGAACAACCACTAACCTGGAAAATAGATCCAGGAGAGATAATCTAAAAATTATTGGACTACCTGAAAGCCACGATCAAAGAAAGAACCTAGAAAGCATCCTCCAAGAAATTCTCAAGGAAAACTGCCCTGATGTTTTAGAACCAGAGGGCAAAATAGAGATTGAAAGAATCCACCGATCACCCCCTGAAAAAAGATCCCAAAAAGAAAACTCCTAGGAATATTGTAGCCAGGTTCTGAAATTCCCAGATCAAGGAGAGAATATTACAAGCAACCAGGAAGAAACAATTTTAATATTGTGGAATCACAATCAGAATAATTCAGGATCTGGCAGCTTCAACACTGAGAGATTGAAGGGCTTGGAATATGATATGCCGGACATCAAAGGAGCTGGAATTAAAACCAAGAATCACCTACCCAGCAAAACTGAGTATTATGTTTCATGGGAAAATATGGTCATTCAGTGGAATAGAGAACTTTCAAGCATTCTTGATGAAAAAATCAGAGTTGAATAAAAAATTCAGCATTCAGATACAAGAAGCAAGAGAAGCGTAAGAAGCTAATTGGGGAAAACAAATCATAAGGAACTTATCAAAGTTGAACTATTAACATTCCCACATGGAAAAACGATAATTGTAAGTGATGAAACTTTCGTCAGTATGAAAATAGTTTAAGGGAATAGAAATATATGTGTGTGTGTATACATATGTCTATATCGGAGGGTATACGGGCATATGAATACATATGTGAATGTGTGTAATATGTTTACAGGTATACATAGATAGAGGGCACAGGACCAATTGAATAGGAAGGGATGATACTTAAAAGGTAAAATTAAGAGGTGAAAAAGGAATATAATGAGAGGAGATGGGGAGACAGTATGGGGTAAACTATCTCATATAGAAGAGGCAAGGGAAAATGGTTTCAATGGAGGGGAAGAATAGGAAGGCAAAAGGGAATGGGTCAACCTTATTCTCATTGAATTTGGCTTGGGGAGGGGATGAAATACACACTAAATAGGGTATCTCGCCCTACAAGAGAGTAGGGAGGAAGGGGATGAGAGGGGGGATGATGGGAAAGAGAGCAGCCTGGGAGGGAGGGAAGTTGGAAGCACCCACTTTTGAAAAGGGATGGGATCAAAGTAGAGAATAGAACAAGTGGGAGGTGTGATAGGAGGGAGGGAAATATAGTCAGTCTTTTACAATATATCTACTATGGTAATATTTTGCATTAGCTACACATGTACAACCTATACTTAATTGCTTATCTTCCCAGTAAGGGTGGGTGACAAGGGAGGAAGGGAATGAATCTGGAATTCAAAGTTTTAAAATCAAATGTTCAAAAATATATCTGTATACTATTATTGATACTATTTTACATGTAATTGGGAAATAAGTTATACAGGCACTGGGGCATAGAGATCCACCATGCCCTACTGGGAAAGAGGAAGGGGGTATGGGAGAAGATATGGGAGAGAGCAGATTGGAGGAGGGGATATCCTGTGGGACTGCTATTTTGGGTGGTGGGTAGGGGAAAAACAGGGAGAAAATTTGTAACTCAAAATCTGGCAGAAATGAATGATGTAAATCAGAAGTTAATAAAGCATTTGAAAGTTTAAAAAAAGAGAAAAATAGAAAACAATTTATTTGAAAAATATCTGGGGGATTAATGAACTTCAAGCTCAATATGAATCAACAGTATAACATAACAGGTGAGAAACTGAATGCAATCTTGCATTGTCTTAAGAGAGAAATGCTGCCCAAGACTAAGAAAATAGCACTCCCACTGTACACTTCCCTAGTCATATAATTTCCAATATCCTCCAATATTTCATTTCTAATTCTCAAATTTTAGAAAGGACATCAATAAAAATAGAAGTTCTAGAGCATGGGGTTTTAACCATTTTGACATTCAACCCTTTGGCAGGTGGGGAATACTTATGAATACCTTTTCAGAACAATGTTTTTAAATGTGTAAAATAAACTACATAAGATTATAAACTAAATTAATTATATTGAAATACAATTATCAGGAACTGTTATTAATTCATGGACCACAAGTTAAGAAAGTGTGGTTTAGGGGAAAGTGATCAGGATACTGAAGGGTATTGAATTCATTTCATAAAAGGGCTGATTGAAAGAACTTGGAATATTTAATCTGGACAGACAATATTGGGAAGACAATATAACTTTTCAAGTAAAGACTGTATGAACAATTATCAAGTATTATTTAGCAGATATTCTTGTTCAGGGACAAACTTAACTAGATGGCCTCTGAGATCTTTTCCATCTCTTGGATTCTGTAATTCTGTAACATGATCCATGAGCCATAAGAGGTTGCATTTTGCAAATATCCATATAAATTAGCTCCATAGCCCTAGGGAAGTGATAAAGTATTAAATCTGAAATGGTACGGACTCATATAGCCCTGGGGAAGTCACTTCCCTTCTTTGAAATTCTGCTTTCTCTAGCAAAAAGTGGTAGGAAAAAAACCCCGCCTTCCTTCATACTTTTCATGGGCAAATTTAAGGAGTAAGGGTCACAGAATCATGTATGACAGATTTAGAACTAGAAAAGACCACTGAGGTAATCTAGTCTATCACTTTTATTTTCCAGATGAAGAAACAGAGGCTCGGAGATTACATAATTACCTGACCATGAAAAACAAAATGGTACAATATGACTAGAGATCTTGAATGTTCCAAACATAGACATGTATTATTAGCATGTTCTAGTGAGAGACATTATTCCTAGCTTCTTCTAAGCATAATTTAAGTGCTCTTCATAAATGAAATATTTCTTTATTAATAGTGCTTTTCTTTTGTTTTGTTATTTTAAAAAAATTATATTTTTTATTTTAAACTTAAATACAAAATGAGGAAAGGCGGGGAGGGGGGAACATTGCATGTACACATCAGACCATAAGAGAATATTCAATATAAAGCAATAAATTTCCATTTCAAGAAAATCTATATAATAAATACTAGACATTGGTTTCAAAGCTGTCCAGCTTTTCTTTGCTTCCTTGTCAGTTTTCTTTTGTTCTCTGCTGTATACTTTTTTACTTTATTTTTTCTTTCCTCCTCTTCCCCCACACTAAGGAAGGCTACAATTAAGCATGGAAATATGTGTATATGTATGTATATATGTATGTATATGTATATATGTGTTATGTTTGAATGTATATATGTTATGTTTGCATGTATATGTGTATGTAGGTATACATGGATATCTATAAACATATACATACATACACTCATATACATATATGTAAGACCATACCATGCTTATTTCCTCCTATCAACTGTTTCTCTGAAAGTGGACAGCATCTTTTTTCATAAGTCCAATTCTTTCCATGTTTTTTTTTTCTAAATCAACCAACTCATCATTTCCTACACCACAGCAATATTCAAATTTAATCACATCCTATCTGAGAAATTGTCTATGAAAGTTTCCCCCAAATTTTCTGCATTCTTTCTGTTCTTGGCTATATAGATTTTACTTATACAAGAAAAATTTAATTTAAAATAATCAAAATTATACTTTTTGTACTTCAACAATACTGTTAGCTTATAATATAGTTTCAGGTCCAACACTGCTGAATCTACATCTATTTTCCCTGGCTTCTTTGAAGTTCTTTATCTTTTGTTCTTCTACATTATTTTTTCTATCTCAATAAGAATGTTTTTAGTAATTTAATTGGGATGACATTGCAGAAATAGATTAGTTAGGCAAAATTATCATTTTTAAAATTACATTGGTTTCATCTACCCATGAACAATTAATATTACTTCAATTATTTCAATTTGAGTTTATTTGCATAAAAAGAATTTTATGTTTATATTGATACAGTTGCTATGTCTGTCTTGGCAGGTATATGCTCAAGTATTTTATACTGTCTATATATTTTAAGTGGTCTAAAACAATACTGAATAATATTGCTGACCCATAGTGTAGTTTCTCTATTTTTGTCTTTTGAGTGAATCAATATATTTTAACTCTAACTCTATCTGAGATCATGATTACTATTCCTGCGTTTTTGCATACTAAATTCTACTCCTGCCCTTTATTTTATCTTTTGTGGGTATCTATAACCACAAGCAAGGTGGGATTTTTGTCACTTTTCTTTTAGAATTCAGTTTCCCAGCCTCAGGCTAAATTGTAAACATCTGAAGGATTAATCCCTGGTAATCCAAAACTATAGCACTTTAGGTGCTGAGGGTAGCTTTCATGCTTTGGGCACCAAATCAATTAGATGCAGAGGTGTGAGTGCTTTCAATCCTTTGGGCACTGGGTCAGTCAGGTGCCGAATTTCCTCACTCCTGAGAACTCTTCATGTCCTGAACAAGATTCTGGATAGCCATTGTTAAAGAGACACCCAGCTATGAATGTGAACCTAGAAGAAGAGGAGAGAAAATGAAGAAGAAAATAAGCATTGAGATTGGAACATTGAGAAGGTTAGGGGTGGCTGCAGTCACAGAACTTCATTGAAGGAGCCTCCTGGTTGTGAAAGTGAATTGAGTTGAAGGGCAGAGACCTGCCATTGGGAAGGAGGCTTAGTTTAAGCCCTTTTTAAGAGTTGTTTTCACAGAGGCTCTGGGCTGTGAAAGTGAATTGAGATGGGGGGGGGGGGTGCTGGTGCTGGTAATGTCTGTAAATATTGTTGTTGCCCTGTTAAGCTTTGTCTTGGCAGAGAAAGAAGCTGGGGGCAGGAGCCCATGGAGCCTGCTATCAGGCAGGAGCAGGGAGAGTTAAGAGTGCAGCAGTCCCTTCCCCTGTGAGCTGAGACAAGGAGCAGAAGAAGCAGAGAACTGCCTTCATGCGAACCCAGGCAGGAGCCTGGAATGGTCAGCCCACAAAGGAAAAGCCATGGGGCTCAGGAGTCAGCCCCGAGTCAAGAAGAAAACTTTGCAGCAAAGCAGGAGCAGTGAAAGTGCCAGGTGGGAGCCAGCAACTGCAGCATGAGGACACACCCCAGAAGTGGAATTTACTTGGATATTTTGGATTGAGGGGATTGTAACCTACTGTGAATTAGGGGTGGAGGGTGTTTATATTTTCTGCTACTCCTTAAGGATGTGTTGCCCTAGTGAAGACCCTGACCTGGGACCCCCTGATTGTATAAACAACTATTTTGGGATATGCGTGCCACATTATAAATGGAAAGCAATAACATATGCTATGTACCATATTACATACTGAATGTTACCTTATATACTGGATGATATGTTTTCTTTAAGGTCATGTGGCCACCTTGGTAATAAGTTGTTATGTTGTTATGAATTGTAAATGCTTTAGTTTCTTGAATAAGGTTTAATTCTGAATAGCATGTTCATTATACCTTGTGATTAGAATCTTAAAATTATTCACAGCAGCAGCCCTCAAATTTGCTGCCTTAATTGGTGTTACAGTATCTTTCATTTTTATGTTTCTTGAAAGCATATATTGTTTAATTCAAATTTTTAATTTACTATCTGTTTCTGTTTTATGGGTAAATTCATGCCATTCACATCCTAAGATACAATTACTTGTGTATTTTCCTACTTCCTATTTTGCCTCACTATCCTTCTCACCCTATTTATCTGATCTTCTTTCCTCTGCTTTACTTCTACCTGCTACCTTGCTCTCCTATTCTTTAACCTACCCACCCCACTAAGAGTCCCTCCATTATCTTCTCCCCCCACTCTGTCCTCTTATTCCTTTCCAAATTTAGGAGACTATTTTTTACCCTTCTAGATATATATGTTATTCCCTCTTTAACACATTCCTGTTGAGAGTAAAATTCTAGCACTACCCACCTTCCCTCCTACTAGCCTCATTTGTATGAGATAATTACTCTTTTTATCCCTCCCTATACATTTTTTTTTAGTCATCTCATCATACTCAGCTCAGCCCACATACTTCTTTTAAACTACCCAAGTAATGATGACAATTTTAAGAGTACTGCTCATATTTTCACATATGCAACTTAAACAATTTATCCTTGTTGGGTTCTTATAATTGGTCTTTAATGTTTATCTTATATTTCTCCTGGATATCGTATGTTGAATTTTCCCTTAAATTCTGGGGTTTTTGTAACAAAAACCTGAAAGTCTTTGAGTTTGTTAAATTTCAATTTTTTCATTAAAAATCATACTTAACTTTGCTGGGTAAGTTACTCTTGGTCAAAACAACAGCTTTTTTGCTTTGCAAAATGTAGTATTCCAAAGACCTACAGACTTTCAACATAGTAGTTACTGGGTCTGGAGTAATACTTTTTGTAACTCCATGATATTTAAATTGTTTGTTTCTTGTTGCTTCTAATATTTTCTCCTTAACCTGAGAACTTTGAAACCTGACTATGATATTCCTGTAAGTTTTCTTTCTGGGATCTCTTTCAGGTGGTGATTGCTGGATTTTTTTTTCTATTTTTACTTTGCTTGCTTTCTCTAGAAATTCAGGGCAATTTTCCTTAATAATTTCCTATAATATTATATCAAGATTCTTTTTCTTATTATAAATTTCAGTTAGTCTGACTATTGTATTATTTCTCCTCAATCTGTTCTCCAGATCAGTTGTTTTTCTGATGATTTTTTTCACTTTCTCTTCTATTTTTTTCATTCTTTTGATTTTATGATTTTTTTGGTGTCTTAGAATGTCATTAGCTTCCTCTTGCCTGATTCTAGTTTTCAAGGAATTATTTTCTTCCTTGAGTTTTTGATTCTCTACTTCCAGTTGCTTGACTTTCTTTTCATAGTTTTATTGATTTTCTTGAACTGTTCTTTTTTTTGTATTTTTTTCCCTCAATCTCTCTTATTTGAAAGTCCTTTTTAAGTTCTTCCAAGAACTCTTTTTGTGCTTAGGATAATTTGACATTTCTCATTGAAAAAAGAATGGCTTTTTTAGTTCCATCATCTTCCTCTGAATGAGAACCCAGGTCTTCTCTATCCCCATAGTAACTATAGTTGGGCTCTTTCTCCTTTGCTTTTTCATTTCATTTATTTATTTATTTTGTATTATCTTGTTTTTAGCAGTTATTAGTGTAATCAAGTTTTAGTCCTGAGGTATGGGGAATGGTGCCCCAAACCTCAGGTCCTTCCTAGGTCCATCTTGGGGCCAAAACTTGGGCTCTCCTCTACACTCCTAAACCACAGCTAGGGTCCCTCAGCCACATTGTCCCACAAATGATATTGCTCCCTGTTGGGCCTTCCAGTGGCTGCTCTCTGCCCCAAAACTGAAAGCAGGGTTCTGCTCTTCTGCAAGTGCCACAGTCAACAAGGTCCCTGCCCCTTGCTACTGTACTCACCAGATGTGTGCTAACTCCTCCCTGCAGCCACAGCTGGAATGCATCCAGTCATCCCCCTACAGTAGAAGATCCTTCAATCTTTTCCTACTCTGACATTAGACCACCACACTGTGACATGAAAGCTTCAAAGACTGAGACTGCCTCTCAACCCAGCTGCCCCTAGGGCTTTTTTGTTGATTAATCAGAGTCTGCCTAGAACTGTTTGCACTTCACTCAGGCCAAACCTCTGCCCCTGCTCTTTCCTTGGGCCTTCTCAAATTGTCTTAGGAGGACAAATGTTTTACCCCCTGTTTATTTCTGCTGCTCTGAGGTAACATTCTGTCTTTTTTTGTGGAGGAAATTTAGAGTCAAAACTACTACTACTACTACTACTACTAATACTACTACTTCTTCTTCTCTCTCTCTCTCTCTCGCTCACCCCCTCCCTCTCTAACTCTCTCCCTGCCCCCTTTCCCTCTTCCCTCTCACCTCTAATTATTTTTTGTTACTTTGAATTTGCATTATATTTACTTTTCCATGTACATGTCATAGTACATGTACAGTTTTCCCTAGAAAAAATATTTTTCTTGAAAAAAATACAAATTCCTTTCAGGCAGTGACTATTTTGTTTTCTCTTGATATCACTAGCACTCACATCAATAGACCCTTAGTAAATGCTTATTGCGGAAATGAATTGAAATGGCCCAACACAAATAACTGAGATGCAATGCCTTTTTCAAAAAGGAACTATCCAAGATAAAGCTGTTCCACAAACATTTAATACCTCAAACATGATGGCTCTCAAGGCCCTGCAATGTCTGGCTACCAGGGTTCTACGGCCTCTGACATGAATATTCTTGAAAGAATAAAGAAATGCTTAGGTGCTGACAAAGATATAGCTGTTACTGATTTTGCAACAAAGGATTGTTATTGTCCAGCTTTTTTGGCATTCTCTGTATTTAAAATCTCAAGAAGCTTATTATACAACCCAACATAAGAGACTTTTCACAGCATGCACACAATACAGGTGAACACAAACACACAGGAAAAACCACCCAGGTCACCAAATTATCCAGAGCTTTCTTATTCTTCCACACAAGGTCTCTGGCTCTGACTCTTCTTCCTTTCGAAACAGGTAGCTTAAACATTATATTAAAATGTGTCACCCTAAAGTCAAAGGTTCAGTCTCCCTAATTTTATATTCTGGAGCCTAAGAGTAGTAGAGAAGTTGGCATCCTCAGAGCTATTAGCAACAACTGCTGACTTCTTGCTTCACAGATCAACCACCTGGCTTTTCTTCTGGTTATAATAAGGGCCTTTAAAGACGTTATAAGTATTTGACATTTTTCAGATGGAAAATTTGTAGTGGGAAGAAAAATGAGATAATTATAGGTAATCTAAATTACAGAGAAAACATAGGACTAGATATGGTACACAATGGAGGTGTTTTGAGTTTATTTTTTTTTCTGGGAAGTATTCTCCATGTTATCCAGGGTTTGATTGAATAAGATATTACTCTATTACTCCATTACTCAGTAAGCATATCATATTCACTTTTTTTCAGTTTTTTGGGGAGATCTCCTTTAGCAGGCTGTTGACTTGCTTTTCATGATTTTCTTGCATCATTCTCATTTCTCTTCCCAATTTTTCCTCTACTTCTTTTACTTGATTTTTAAAATCCTTCTTGAGCTCTTCCATGGTCTGTAACCAGTTGATGTTTTTTTGGAAGCTTTTGATGCAGGTGTTTGGACTTCTTCTGGTTCCATGTTTTGATCCTTTTTGTCCCCAAAAAAGTATTCTATGGTCTGATTGTGCTTCCTCTGCTTGCTCATCTTGCCAGTCAATTACTTGACTTTTGAGCTCTTTGCCATGGTAAAACTCTGCTTCCAGAGTGGAGAGAGCTGTACCCCAAATCACTGGGGTTTTCACATTTGTCAGAGGTCTGAGGAGGGCACCCTCACTATAGCCACCACAAGCTTTGGCACACGGGCGTTTCTCACCCCAGGACCACCATCCAAGACAACAACCCAGATCCAGGCAGGTCAAAGCAAGAGCAATTACCCTCTGAACAGGTGCTTGGTCCCCCCACAATCTGCAGGCTCAGAGCTCCAGAGGCAGCCACAGGGCAGCAGCTGCAGCCACACAGCTCCACAACCTCTTACCCCAGAGGCAGGGGCCAGGCCATGCTCTTCTCCACCCAGTTCCAACAGAGTTCCCTACTGACCTTTTACTTTCTTTGGGGGGTTTATGGGTTGAGAAGTCTGGAAACTGCCACATCTGCTGGTGATTCACTCTCCTAAAGTCCTCTCTGGCCAGTCTGTGCCCCTGGTCGAGTCCACCCCAGATCTGGGCCTGAGCAGCTCTTGCGGGACTGTGCTGGGCTCCCAGCTCAGTGTGATAAACCCTTCCTGTTGGCCTGCCAGGCTGGCTTCAGTGAGAGATTTGTTTCTCTCAGTCACTTTGTGGGTTCTGTTGCTCTAAAATTTGTTTAGAGTCATATTTTCCAGTATTGGAGGTGGTTGGAGCAGGAGCTCAGCCAAGTTCCTGCTTTTACTCTGCCATCTTGGCTCTGCCCTTCAATATATCATATTTTCAAGAAGATAAGATAAATACATGAAGTCATTCAATATCAAATAATTAAGCACCAAATCAAGAGATTAAGACCCTAAGCGCTATGAGAATGCAAAAGAAGCTGACATTTTCTATTTCTGATTTTAAAAGACTATTTAATAAGCTAAGCTAATAGGACAGCCAGATGGCACAGTGGATAGGGCACCAGGCCTGAAATAAAAAAGATCCAAATTCCGATCTGGTCTCAGACACTTTTAAGTCATATGATCTTGGGCAAGTTACTTAAATCCATTTGCTTAAGTTTCCTCATCTGCAAAAGTAGCTGGAGAAGGAAATAGCAAACCATTCCAATATCTTTGCCACGAAAGCCCCAAATGGTGTCATGCACAGTCAGATATGACTGAACAACAACAAATCAGCTAAGCAGGAAGATCAGAAGCCTCAGGAGATCAGTAACCATGGGGACATACCTGTAGTAAATTTAGAAAAGTGAGACATCAGGGGAGATTGCAACAATGAAGAAGCCATGGCAAAGAATGACACACCCACCTTCTACCTGCGTATTCCTTATCCAGCCTTTCCTGGGAAAGGATCATTGCCCAAGTAGCAGGCACAGTCAAGAAGAATCAACCACAGTCCCTTGAGAAATGGAGAAACAGTACACTGTAGTGAAAAAAAAAACTGAATCTAAGGCCATAAAAACCTCAGTGTGAAGCCTGCTTCTGCCACTTACTAACTAGAGACCTTTGGTGAGCCACTGTACTTCTCTAAGCCTCAGATGATTCTTTCACAGAGTGAGAGGTTTGAACTAATTGACAAATTCCAACACTAAGATCCTTTGATCCTACAAACCTATATTGTGTTATTTAAGGAGCCCTGAAGTGCTCTGTACTCAAAAATTTCTCCTCACTGGTCCTTCCTTAGTTAATGGAATTCCAATATCATTTACCCATGTAGGTTACAACATAGAAGACACTCATCAAATAGATATGTATTTACTGTCAGATATGTACATATACATACTGTCTCCCTCAACTACCTGCAACCTTCATTGAGGATGGGGATTACATCTTATATCATTATGGATTCCCCATACACCAAGTATAACACCTTGAACACAGTAAGCACTCAGTGTTTGATGAATGCATGAATCTAAGAAAGATGTCACTCACTGATTGCTATTAAGGGCTAACAAACTATTAGGGTCTAATCACAGTGATCATAGAAGAATCACATCATCTCTCTGGACCTCCATTTCTTTATGTATTTGGTAGACTAGATCAGTGGTATCAAACTCAAATAGAGAAGAATCCCTGCAGGCTACTTACTGAATTAGAAAATCACAAATAAATGTTCTCTATATCCTATTATATCTATAATTATTTTCTTAAACATTTTCCAATTGCATTTTTATCTGGCTAAGTCCTAACTTGAGAATTTTGCTGCTCTGAATTTGATATCTCTAGGCTATATGATCTCTAAAGTCCCTTCCAGCTCTAAATCCTCTGATCATATAACAATATTATCCTATGAAATTAGCTTTACAAAGTAATCCTAAAATTGAGCTAGGAAGAATGGCTGGGAATGTGGAATCTTATTGCTAGACCTGGTATGGGCAATCAACAGCATGAAGGTACTGGTCATCTATTGGTAGAATGGGAATTGCAATGTCAGATGTATTAAAAGGTAAGATATTTATAGAAAGGAAGATAGTGTAACATAGATAAACTCAATGTGCTCTATAATTTTGTTTAAGGCTCCTCAACTTATACATATCCAGCTGGAATTTAACATTCATAAGGTTGAAAAAAAATTATGAAGGTCTTTATTAAAAATTTAAAGCTGGAAGGGACCTTGGAGGTAACTGAGTTCAATCCCTTCATTTTTATAGATATGGAAATGAGGCCCAGAGAGGTTAAATGTCTTGCTCAGAGTTAGATCGCTATCTGAGGCAGGATTTCAACTCAGGTCTTTCTGACTCAAAGGCCAATACACCATCTACTATGCCAGGCACAGGAATTGTAATCAAAAAGATCTGGAGTCAAATCCTGATCAGGCACTTACTATTTGTGTGACCATGAACAAGTCATCTAACATGCTGTGCCTCAGTTTCTTCATATATAAAAGGAAGAGGTTAGACTCAGTGGTTTCCATGGTTATTTCCTGATCAAAATCTATTATTCTAAGATCTATGATCCCATGAATTCATTCCGACAAGAATCATGTGTATGAACATGTGGAACAGATGCAGGTGGTTAAAAAAAGTATTCACATTTTTCTGATTTAAAAAATCCTTTATTTGGTGGAATCAGAATATAATATTCCAGAGAGGAAAAGAGCTAAGATTACAACCAAAAGTCATCTACCCAGCAAAACTGAGTATAATCTTTATGAGAAAAATGGATATTCAATGAAATAGAGGACCATCAAGCATTCCTGATGAAAAGACCAGAGCTAAATAGAAAATTTAACTTTCAAATACAAGATAAAAAAGAAGCATAAAAGGTAAACAGGAAAGAGAAATAATAAGAGATTTAAAAAGGTTAAACTGTTTATACTCCAACATGGAAAAATGATATTTATAAGTACTAAAAAAACCTTTCTCATTGGTAGGGCAGTTAGAAGCAGTATACAAAGACAGAAAGCAGACATATGAGTTAAATGTAATGGTATGATTATCTACAAAATAAAATTAATGGATAAGAAAGAAGATTGCACTGGGAGAAGGAGAAAGGGAGAGATAGAATGGGATAAATTATCTGATATAAAAGAGGACTGAAAGAGATTTTACAATGAAGGGGGAAATGGGGAAAGTGGGAAGGGGAGCACATGAACTTTACTCTGATCGGAACTAGCTCAAAGAGGAAGTAACATACACATTCAATTGGGTGTAGAAATCTATCTTACCACGCAGGAAAGTAAAAAGGGAAGGGGATAAGAGAAGGGGAGGGTGATAGAAGGGAGGGGAGATTGGGGAAGGTAAAAGTCAGAAGCAAAACATTTTTGAGAATGAACAGGGTGAAAGGAGAGAGAGAGTAGGACAAATAGGTGGAAAATAAGATGGAAGGAAATAACATAGTTGGTCATCATTACTGTGAAAAAAAATTTTACAGCAAGTTTCTCTGATAAAGACATCATTTCTTAAATATATAGAATGGCATAGAAATAAGAACCATTCTTCAATTGATGAATGGTCAGAGGATATGTATGAATAGGCAGTTTTTAGATGAAGTAATCAAAGCTATCTATAGTCACATGAAAAAAATGTTCTAAATCACTACTGATTAGAGAAGTGCAAATTAAAACAACTCTTACCTACCACCACATACCTATCATATTGGCTAATATGACAGAAAAGGAAAGTGACAAATGTTGGATAAGATGTGGGAAAACTGAAACACTAATATACTGTTGGTGAAATTGTATATAGATTCAACCATTCTGGAAAGCAATTTGGAACTATGGCCAAAGGTCAATAAAATTATGCATATCCTTTGACCAAACAATACCACTACTAGGTCTGTATCCCAAAGAGTTAAAGGAAAAGGATACACACACACACACACACACACACACACACACACACACACACACACACACACACAAATATTTATATCTTTTAGTGATGGCAAAGATTTGGAAATTGAGGGGATGTCTATCAACTGGGGAATGGCTAAACAAGTTATTGTATATGACTGTGATGGAGTACCATTATGCTGTGAGAAATGACAAGCAGAATGCTCTCGGAAAAAGATTTACATGAAATGAAGCAAAATGAAATGAGCATAAGCAGGAGAACAGTGTACACAGCAACAGTACTTTTGTATGGTGATATATTATGAATAACCTAGCTATTCTCAGCAATGCAATGATCCAAGACAATTCTGTAGGAGTTATAAGGAAAGATGCTGTCCATCTCCAGAAAAAGAACTGGTAGAACCTGAATGCAGATCAAAGTTAGCTTTTCCTTTACTTTCTTTATTTTTCTTGTTGTTGTTCTTTTGGCCTGTGCTTTCTTTTACAGCATGACTTACATGGAAATGTGTTTTACGTGACTGTACATATATAACCTATATCAAATTGCCTTCTCAATGAGGGGAGAGGTAGGGAAGGGAAAGAATTTGGAACTCAAAATTTGAAAAAAAAAAACATTAAAATGTTTTTGCATATATTTTGGGAAATAAAATATTAAATGATATTTTTAAAAAGAAAAAAAGTACTTTGGGGAAGGAAAATAAATGAATAACTTTAATTGTTTGAAGCAGTGGGCTGGCTGCTGTCCAAGGTTCTGGCTACTCTGCAAAATACAAAGTTGGCTGCTGATAATGTTGCTCAGTCACCTAGGTATCATATCTGAATACCACAGATTAGAATAATTCTCATTAAGGCAGATTACACTTCTAACTATTTTAAATATTAAGAGGTGATGGTTTCCCACCTATCAGAGACACATTAGGAACAGGCATAGACTAAATGAGTCAACAAAGAGCCCAATGCTGATGGTTGTTTGACTTAGGCTAGGCCATCTTAGTATCCTCAGGGTTACTTTTGGTGCTTGCCATTATGAATATATATTGGAAGATTAATATAGGTCTCAGTACCTGAACAAACTCCACCTTTTTGATGACTAGTTATCTAGTCCTTTATTTACTTCAGCGTAAAAGTTATAGTAACAGTAAATAACACAAAATGTCAACAGACAGGAGAGGCTAGCTTTAAATACTATAGCACAAAATAATGTGATTATAGCCATTATGCTGACAGAGTCAAATTGGGAAACATCTGTAGGCAAGCATTTGTCTTCACTTTATATCCTGCCCATCCCCACACCATGCAGCTGTGCTGTATTCCTTATCTCTCAGGTTTGTTGTGAGGATCAAATGAGACAATAATTGTTAAGTACTTAGCACAGTGCCTGGTACATAGAAAGTACCATAAAAACCTTATCTATCTATCATCATCATTACCATCATCATCATCATCATCATCATCATCATCATCTCCCACTTCAGGAACACATAGGAATCTTGGGCTTCAGCCCCCGGGGAATTGGACTCTGAAAGTTAAGTATTCTCTTAGAGAGAGTCAGGCCTCCATGATATTTTTCATCTATCTTCACAACATACCACCTAAGCCTATCACCACCCCTTCTGGCTTGCTATTTTGCAATGCTTTCATCTTTAAAATGTTATCTCCTTGAGGACAGGAACTCTTTTTGCTTATTATTTTAGAAAGTATAACATGTAAGACAATGCCTGGAACATATTAGCAGCTTAAAAATATATGCTTTGTCTTATCTATCTATATACCTAAGCTAAAACCTATTTTATCATCTTATTCTTTGTTCAGTTTTATGTCTCATTTACTTGTTTTATCTTTTGGATATTCATGCTTTGGCATCATCTGTCTACGTTCCAGTACTTTATAAGTGCCTCCTGCCTTTGCCCTGGTTTGCCAACTATCTGTTGACAATTAACCCATTAACCTCATGTAACCATCTGTTTATTTCTGACCTTTTGCCCTTGAAACTTCTATCACTGAAAACAGCCCCATTCATACAAGATAGCTTTGTTGACATCAATGACCAGTTCTACCCCCTGGCTCATCAGCATCAGAGAAAATTATGAGTGGGGATTGTTTCATTAGGTGCATTTAATATTCCCATCACCTAATATTATGGCTATAGCAGGCCCTTAATAAATACTTGTTGATTTATTTAATGGTTGAAAGTCTCATGAGTTCTGAATATCCTATTCTGGAGCTGAGATAATTATCAGTAAGGACAAGAGTGGAAAAACATAGCTGGGGCCATGCATCTGAGATGATCTCTGGATGCTCCATACACAACTGGGTTAAATAAAAATACTTTTATAAAACATGATCAGTGCTGCTGCATGCTTGTCATGCCAGCCCCTTTTCTGTGAGATTTATCGTACAGTTGACAGAAAAGTATGGGAGTAAATAACCAAGTAGTGATCAGGAGACTCATATCTTGAATGTAGTGACTTGATGTTTTTCTTCCTTTTCCTTAGGCATTTTTCCATATTTTCTAAAACTTTCACTTCATCCTTCCATGCCTACTCATTATCATCCTTTATTTCTTCTGTCTTTTTAAAAATTAAACTCCCTAAAAAAGCAGTCTACACTAGGAACCTCTACTTTCTCTCCTCTCACTCACTTCCTAAACTCTTATAATATGACTGCTGACTTCATTATTCCACTGAAACTGCTCTCTCCAAAGTTAATAATGATCTTTTAATTGCCAAATCCATTGACCTTTTCTCAATCCTCATTCCTCTTAACCTCTCTGCAGTCTTTGACATGGATGATCACCCTCTCCTCCTAGATACTCTCTCTAGGACTTCAGGACACCTCTCCCTCCTAGTTCTCTTCCTACCTACCAAACTGTTCCTTTCTCAGACTCCTTTGCTCTATCTTGATCCAAATCATGCCCTCTTACCATAGGTATCCCACAAAGTTCTCTCCTGGGCGCTCTTCTCTTCTCCCTCTATACTACTCCAATTAATGATCTTATCAACTCCTATGGATTTATTAAAATCTCTATGCTGATGATTTTCAAATCCACCTGTCCTTCTCTAACATCTTTGCTGACCTCCAATCTTCAACTGCCTTTCAGACCTCTAAAACTAAAAATCTAGTAGACATCTTAAACTCATCATGTCCAAAACCAAACTCATCTTTCCCCCTAAGCCTTCCCCTTCACCTCCCTTCCTTATTACTGCGGAGAGCAACACCATCCTTCCAGGACCTCAGGCTCACAACCTAGGTGTTACTCTCAACTCCTCACTATCTCTCACCATTCCCATATCCAATCTGTTGCCAGGCCTATTGGTTTTACCCCTGCAACATCTCATGAATATGTCCCCTTCTTTACTCTGCCACTAACCTGGTATAAGTCCTCATCACCTCACATCTGAACTATTTCAATAATCTAGTAGATATACCTACCAAAAGTCTCACTCTGATCCATCCTCCATCCAGTCACCAAAGTGATTTCCTAATGCACAGGTCTTCCATGTCATTCCTCTACACAATTAACTCCAATAGCTTTCTATCACCTCTGGAATGATTATAAAATTATAAGTCCTCTGTTTGGTATTCAAAACCCTTTCTTACCTAACCCCCTCCCAACTTTCCAGCCTTCTTCTACCTTAATCCCTGACACATATTATTCAGTCCAGTGATATTGGCCTCCTTGCTGAAAGAGATACTTCATCTCTTGGCTACCCCCCCAATTCCTGTAATGTCCTCCCTATTCATCTCTACCTATTGATTTCCCTGTTTTCCCCTAAATCCCAACCAAAATCCCATCTTCTCAATTATTTCCTATTTTTCCTGTCTATGGTCTGCTTGTACATATTTGCTCATTTGTTTTTTCCTTCATTAGATTGTGAGCTCCTTGAGAGAAGGGACTGACTTTTCCTTCTTTTTGTATCTCCAGTACTTAACTAAGGTTTCTTTACTAGGGTTTCTTAGTAAATGTTTATTGACTGACTGTGACCTCCATTACTGACCTTCTGGAAGAGCTTGTCAGGAGTCATATGATATTGCCTATTTCTCTGTATGTCTGCATATAGATTCACAGTTGGGTCCTGTGCTTCACTGAATCCTAGGCAGAGTATATCAAAGAAGAATCTGAATAATTATGATGTGTGTAGAGATTTAGACCACTAACACACATCTGGTCCTCCATGATTGAATTCAATCCTATTCCTTGGATAGAATAGCCATTAGTGGGTGTAATAACATGACAGGCCATTAAACTTAGATAAGAGTACCATTTCTTGTCTTTACCTAGAGAAAATATAGAGGAAAAAAAACCTAGTTCTTGGGGGTACTTTAGTTGTTTCAGGGTTGGAAAATATCTAGGACTATGGGATAGTTGAATCAATAGAAGGTCACTGAAATAGGAGGAAAATTTGTTTTATGGTAATAAAAAAAGCTATATGGGTGAAGTAAAAAATCATTATAGTAACCTGGGAGCAGGAGGACCAATTTTATTTGCTATGCTGAGCTAGTAATCACCAAAGCAGGGAGATTTAAAAGGCACTGGAATGTATTCCCTGCACCCAAATATCACCTCTATAACTGTCCCAAATTATTTACTTTATCTTGTCATATGGTCTGATGTTTCAACTACTAATATATTTGAATTAAAATGCAAATACTTCCTTCAGGCAAATTAAAAGTGACTATTAGTCATTCTTATGTAAGTGTGAATTAGTTTGATAACTTCTTTTCATTATTACCCATACTTTATACCAATGATGGAATGGGAGATTTTTATGGAGGAGGCAAAAGGATGATTAGAGACAATTTTCTGATATTGTACACTGTGGTTCAGAATTCAGTAAGGCATCATTATAGCAGAGAGCATCCAAAGGGCAATGGGAGAACACTGGGTATATGGAATATGAGTGATGGGTAGATTCCTAGAGATAGGAAGCCAAGAAGGCAACCCAACTACATTTCTGGGACAGCTCTGTCTTTGAGTGATCAAAGAAGAATGTAGCTGGTTGTGAAGGGCCAAATAATCTCTTTTCATGGCACACTCATTTGTGCAGAGCAGATCTCTTTTCTAGCACCTTCACATTTACAATTCACTTAGTTTAACACTAGTCTACCCATAAAATAGGTGTAACTGCTAGTAGAACAGACTGTAAGGTGTCTCCTTTTGAGAGAACTGCTCCTCATCAGTTAATGACTATAGCGTAGTTTCCTATAATAAAGCTACTTCACACACACACACACACACACACACACACCCTACAACAGCAAAGACTCTCTGAGAATGTAAGTTGCTTCTGCTCATGGACTGTCATTTTACTAGTATTTCTATCTCCAACAATTAGCTCAGTACCCAGCAAATGGTAAACACTAGATAAAAATGCATTGACTTAGACTTCCCAGGGGCTTTCATCAGGATGTAAAGAAAAAAGTAATGTCCTGGGAGTCAGGAGGCCTGAGTTCTATTCATATGACCTTGTCAAAAAATCACCTCCTCTCTGAGCCTTAATTTGCTTATTAGCAAAATGGGAATTTGGAGAAGATAACAAGGTCCTTTTTAGTTCTAACATTCTAAGAATCTGGGAGTCCTAGAAGCATATGCTTAGAGTGGTGCCTTTCTTTACTATTAATACCTTTCTATGTGAGTGATATAATCTATTCAGTGAATGCATCTGTATAAGAGCTTAATACATACTCCAAGATTGCTAAAGAATCTAAGAAGTCAGTGGTACTAAGCCAGTAGCCAATTATGCAGCTACTGATATAATTTCAGCATCCCCCTCAAAAGATACCTACAAGTCCTACCACAGTGTTTGAAATCCCTATCATCATGCATTCCTTTATATTAAGACATTAAAGGTTCCCATAAAAGGCAAATTTTATCTTTGACCTATTGGAAGCCATAGGATCTATATTTCAAGTAAAAGGAAGTTTAAAGAGGATTTAGTCTAACCCCCTTCCTTTGACAAATAAGTAAACTGGATCCAAGGAATTGGATTCAGTTGATTGACTTGTTCAATATCACACAACTAGCAAATGACAACAACTGAGATTTTAACCCAACACCTCTGACTCTTTATCCAGTGGTCTTTCTTTTATCCCAATTACATGTGGAAAAAAAACAATTTTAATATTCTTTTTTCAAATTTTTATCTCCAAATTCTCTCCCTCCCCCATTGAGAAGGCAAGCAATTTGACATAGGTTATCATGTATAGTCATACAAAACACATTTCCATGTAAGTCAGGTATTGTTCTTTGTCCTTTGCTCTCTAAGAGGACTTCAGGGAGGTGATACCATGACATGCAAGTGAAATGGATTTAAGTGAGGAAGGGTTTTCTGTGCAAAGCTGCCAGCCTCACTTTCTCCTCCTGAGTCATCAGGGATCAGTGGCCACACACAGATCAAGACAATTGGAGATGGCCCAGGATGCAGTGGGGGACTTTTGCATTTTCAAGTTGCTGGTCTCAGTTTAGCAGGCCTATTCTGATCAAGGCTTAATAAAAGGCCTCTTTACCTAGTTAAAAAAAAAAACAATCTGGGATTAATTAAAAATTAGGCCTGGGACCTTCTGCTGGTCAATCAACAACAGGCAGAGTGATTTGAGGTTAAGGCAAGTCTTTAAGGGAAAAATGTTTCAGATATTTGAAGGAAGGAAGGAAGGAAGGAAGGAAGGAAGGAAGGAAGGAAGGAAGGAAGGGAGGGAGGGAGGGAGGGAGGGAGGGAGGAAGGGAGGGAGGGAGAAAGGGAGGAAGGGAGGAAGGGAGGAAGGGAGGGAGACCAAGTAAATTTCCATGTAAATCATAGTGTGAAAGAAAACACAGACCAAAAAAAACAAGACAAAGAAAGTAAAGAAAAAGTATCTTTTATCTACATTCAGGCTCCACCAGCTCTTTTTCTGGAGATGGACACCACCTTTTATCTTAAGTCCCATAGAATTGTCTTGGATCATTGTATTGCTGAGAATAGTTAAATTATTCACAGTAGATCATCATACAATATTGCTGTTACTGTGTACAATGTTGCCCTGTGTCTGCTCATTCCATTTTGCTTCAGTTCATGTAAATCTTTCCAGGTTTTTCTGAGAGCATCTTGCTGTTATTTCTTAGAGGACAATAGTGCTCTATCACAATCATATGCAATAACTTGCTTAGCCATTCCCCAACGGATGGACATCCCCTAAATTTCCAATTCTTTCCTTACCACCAAAGGAGCTGCTATAAATATTTTTGTATATATAGATAATTTTCCTTTTTGTTTTTTATCTCTTTGGGATACAGACCTAGTAGTGGTGTTATCTGATCAAAGGGTATGAGTGACCTTATAGCCCTTTGGCCAAATTGCTCTCCAGAATGGTTGAATCAGTATATAACTTCACCACAGTGGATTAGTATTTCAGTTTTCCCACATCCCCTCCCATCCCCTCTAACATTTATCATTTTCCTTTTCTGTCATATTAGCCAATCTGCTATGTATGTGGTGGTAGATAAGAATTGTTTTAATTTACATTTTTCTAATCAGTAGTTATTTAGAGCATTTGTTCATGTGACTATAGATACTTCATCTGAAAACTGCCTATTTATATCCTTTGACCATTTACCAATTGAAGAATGGCTCTTATTTCTATATATTTGATTCAGTTTTCTATGTATTTAAGAAATGAGGTCTTTCTCAGAGAAACTTGCTGTAAAAAATTTTTTTCACAGTAATGATGACAAGCTACGTATTTCCTTCCATCCTATTTTCTGTTTATCCTACTCTCTCTCTCCTTTTACCCTGTCCATTTTCAAAAGTGTTTTGTTTCTGATTTTTACTTCTCCCAATTGCCCTCCCTTCTGCCATCCCCCCCTTCCCTTATCCCCTTCCCCTCCTACATTCCTGTATGGTAAGATAGATTTCTATACCCTATTGATTGTGTATGTTGTTCCCTCTTTGAGCCAATTCCAATGAAAGTAAGGTTCATGTGCTCCACTCCTCTTTGCCCCCTCTTCCCCTCCATTGTAAAATCTCTTTCAGACCTCTTTTATGTCATGAAATGGACAGGTAGAGAGAAAAATGACCCCAAGCCATGCCAATTGTTCTGAGCATCAGTTTATTGAGCTGGCCAGTGACAGTCTCCCAAGGAAACCTTAGGAGAGCTGCCCCAACCATCAGGAAAAGGGGAATATTTAAAGTCAAAAACCACCAAAAATAGATGTGGGAAACAAAGTTAGTCTTGTGGGAAGTAAAGTTAGTCTGACAATGGTAGATAAGCACATCGTTGTAGCCAGGCCTTGGTCTGGACAGTTGTATAGTCCTTACCCTGATTTATTGTGAGACCCAGATGTCCAGGATCATTCTGACATCTTATCAGGAAGTACGGCCAGGTCTGTTTCTCACAAGAGAGGGGCTCCTGGCTAAGCATGTTCGAGTTCAGGAAGAATTCAGTAAATTCCAAACTTGTTACATACAGGGGCTTAGTATATGAGGCCATGGGCATTTCACTCATATAATTTACTCTATCCTACCTCTCCCTTTCCCCTTTTTCCAGTTCATTCTTCTTTCTCACCACTTAATTTTATTTATTTAATCATCCCAACATATTCAACTCACACCTGTGTACTCTGTGTATGTGTACTCCTTCTAACTGCCCTTATCCAGTGATCCTCCTACAAGACTCCCCATTCCAAAGTCATGTAAATTCTTCACACTTCAGCTTCCTCATCCGTAAAATGGGGAGAGTATTTGCTGTGCAATTGGAAAGAGTTCTGGATTTGAGTCTATTATAAACACATAAGCCTGTAATCTTACTTTGAAATGTTTTTATGAAGATCAAATGATCCTCAACTGAAAATTTTGAAAGGATATGTAAATGTAAGTAATAATTATTCATTAGGCATTATCAATCATTATATCTTTGAAATTAGTTCATCAATTTAGGGGGCCTGACATCTGTCATATTCTTCTGGATTAGAGACAGGGCAGGAATATTTTGAAGATGGGCAGGGGCATGAGGTAAATTTGCCAACTGATCAATCAATAAGCATTTTACTAAGCATCTACTATGTATCCAGAATCATGTTAGGCACTGGAGATAAAAAAAGTAAAGAATGAAATAATCCTTACTCTCAAGAAGCTTATACTGTAATGGGGTACATATGTAAATATATAAAGAAAAATCATAAGGAGAATAAATACAAGGCATTGGCAACTGGGGAAACCAAAATGGCTTCATGCAGAAGGTGATACTTGAGTTAAGACTTGAAGGAAGAAAGGGACTTTATGAGATAGAGATAAGAAAGAAGCACATTTCACACACCAGGGACAACCAGTGCAAAGGCAAGGATATGGATATTGTTTGGTCTTTCACGAGGGAAGGTCAGTTTTGCTGGACCATTGAGTATGGAAAGTGGAGTAATGAATAATGAGACCAGAAAGACCGAGGTCAAATTGTGAAGGGTTTTCAAAGCAAAACAACAGACTTTATATTTTATACTAAATAATAGGAAGACATCGGAGTTTATTGAGAAGAGAAATAATATGATCAAATGCATGCTTAAGGAAAATCACTTTGGAAGTTTAGCAGTGGGAAGATTAAAAGAGAGACAGACTTGAGATAGGGAATCCACTTAGAAGGCCATTGTAATAGTGTATGCAGGAGGAGATGAAGGGGTGAACTAAGATGATAACTATATGAGTGGAAAGGAGTCAAATGGAATAAATGTTTTGGAGATAAAATGGCAAGATTTAGCAACTAACTGGATATGTAGGGTGAGGGAGAGTGAAAAGTTTAAGGTAATGCTGAGATTACAAACCTGGAAGACTAGAAAAATAATGGCTCCTTCAACATAAATAGAGAAGTTTGGGAGAGAGTGGGGCTTGAGGGGGAAAATAATTAACTCTGTTTTGGACATGTCAAGTTTGGCACAGTTCAAAGGGATATGACAGTGAAAGGTCTAGGGCAGTGAGATGTAAATAAGGATGCCAAACGGGTAGATGCTAGAAGAGGAATGAAGCACCAGTAAAGACATACTTCTTTGATATAATTTTTTTTCTAGGGCTATCACTGGATATTCAAATGAACACCTGACTAGTTTTCAAGTCAATCATCTGTCCCACTGCTCCAATCACCATCCTTTTGACCTTCCTGACCAAAACACCCCTGCCTGTAAACTAATCTCCTATAACTGTTACTATCCTTCACTAAAGTGTAAGCTCCTTGAGGGCCAGGACTGTCATGCTATTTGTCTTTGAATCCTCAGATTTTAACACAGTTTCTGACACATTGTAAGAAGTTATTAAATGTGTTTTATTCATTCTTCCCATTCCTCTTTGTATTTGTTCTACCTGGATCTAGATACTCTATGGAAGGGATGGTCAGGAGCTCATGTGATCTATTTGTGATCCCCCAGGTGTCTTAGGTAGGTTAGCAGCTGGATATTATATTGCTCTGGAACTCAAATACAGAGCACACCAAAGAGGGAGCTGAATAATGATAATGATTATGACATATGTATGTGATCTTTCACAATGGAGTCCTACTCCCAAACCAAGGAAAAAGGTGTTAGAGGTAGGTATTAACATGTGATCCATAAGCATGTTTATAGTTGAAAGGAAAAGAGACAGTAAGATTGAAAATTTGTGAAAGGTGATGACTGATTATTCCAAAGGTGTGACCAAAGATATGATCATGGAGAGAAGAATGGCCTCATTCTGAGTCTAGAGGATAGGAGGATAAAATGCATGAACTCTTACAAAGGTTAGAGGAGTGGAAGAAGAAAGACAATGGAATTCATGTTGGATGGTCTAGATTTTTTTTTTTTTTTCAGGAAAAGGGCAAGAACTTAGTATCTACCAACAGGTGGTAAGAAGGTAAAAAAGTTTGGAATAGGGGCTATGAGAAATGTGAAAAACAACCAATAAGAGATGAACAAAAGAATTACCTCATAACAATGAGGTGTTGGTTGAAGTTAGATAGCAAAAATGTGGAGTGGGCCCGATTCATTTTTTTTCACTTCACTGCTGACTCCACATTCCTTCCACCCATCTAATCAAAGTTAAAGAAAGGAGGAGGAGAAGGAAACAGAGTGAGAAGACATTCCAGACCAGGGAACAGGAAAAGACCCAAAAGCATGGATCCAAAAAGTGAAGTACATTATTTGTTTAGGAGAAAGTGAGCACAGCAATTAAGTAAACCAACTGTCAGAGGAGAGCAATAAGGGAATGGTTAGAAAGATAAGTTTGAGAGACAACATGGAATAAGAAAAAAAAATTGGGACTTAGGAAACAGATGCTTAGTGACTTGGCATCAATTTTTCTCCCTTGACCTCAGTTTCTCATCTAAAAAATGAAAGATTTGCCTTAGACAATCTCTTAGATCACTACCAGCTCCAATGTTCTATGAATATTTGGGGCCAAGTTGTAAAATACTTTGTATGCCAAGCTAAGCAACTTGGACTCTTTTTTAACCATATTTTCAATAACCAGAATGTGCTTTAACTAAAATTCACTATATAAAAAACAGTGAAAAATTAACTTTTATTCACAGTCCTCTCTTTTCACTGCTCCTCAAAGTCAGTCGAGGATGCCTGGATCCCAAATGACTATCATTCCAACAAGATCATGATCACTGAATCTTAATTAAAAGCCTTCAGATTGTAAAATTTGAGGTTACAAAGGACAACTGCAGAGTTGCCAGCCCCAAGACTGTGCTAAAGGTTCCAGACCTCTAGGAAGTGATTTGCACTGTCAGCCACCATGCACATCCTTGGAGAGCATTCCAATAAGATTTTTTTTAAAAAAGAATCATACTGCCAATTACCTAGACATTGTTATGCATGATATAAAAAAGGGGGAAAGAAAAGCATTCAGATTGAGAGATGCTTAGCTATTCAGGATTTAAAACACCAGCTTCTCTGAGACATTGTTGTGACTATATTTTCAGACAGAGATCTGTTTTGATGTTTTCAAAGCTTTCCTTGAAGCTGGTCAAGACACATAGGGGCATTTGCATACTGAGTGTAAGACAACAATGGGGCCTCACATTTCCTGAATACACAATTGAAGAAAAATGACCTCTCCTTTCTCCTCTAGTTATCAGGACCAGGATGTGTTTTCTCCCTCCAGGAATGTCACTGAATGCAAATGCTCTGAGGAGTGAAAGAGTTCTCAGTCTTAAAAGAAAAACTTGGTGCAGTAAAAAGAACAACTAGACTGAGGGCCTGAAGACCTAGATGAGAACTCTAGTTAGCTGTGTGAATTTGGGTAAGTCATTTAACTTTTCTGAGCTTTAATTTATTCTCTATTAGATGATCTTCCTAGTTTAGATGACCTCTTGAGGTGTCTCCTAAGAATAAATTTCTATAACTCTAAATCCCCCAGATAGAAACTATGATTGAACTGGTCAATGTCACCCAATATCACCCTAAGAATCTGATTTTGTCCCTCAACCAAAGTAAGTCACTATTCCTCTAGACCTATGAGATTTGCTGTGACTGATAAATTAATCAGTCAGGATAAGTGGTATAAAGTATGCAGGAGAATGAATTATGTAGAAGAAATGGTATAAAGAATGTTATCAGAGAATAAGTGTAACCTGACAATAGATGGGGCAGACAGTCATGTACCAAAACTTTGGGATAAACTTTCAACATGACTGAGTGATTTGGCTTGGGGAAAAGGGGTAGTTCTGGTATTAGTTGAATTATTGAAATTTATTTCTCCATTATTTTTCAATATTTTACATGAATGGTTCAAGATATTCCTAACTAACCACAGATGAAGGATACAGGTGTGTTCCAATGGTATCCATGCAGTGTTAGCTGAATTAGGTGAATCTAGCATGTCGAGTACAGCTTTCTGTGACAATTTAATGTAAAGACATGGACAAGAGTTGCAAAAGATGAAAAGGCAAGAATATTGCTATCTACATCACCAGAAGGACTATTTGCATTCATGTTCACAGATTAGAGAATTCTTTGTGAATTCCACTAACTCTCAAGGCACTTCAGGCTCCCCTTGTCTCCTGATGCATGGGAAATATCAATAGTATGGCAGTTAGAGTTCTTCTTTTCTAATCATAACATTGGCTAACTAACTGGCTAACTTCCAAATTCCTCTTCAAACCAGAAGCCATTTCCAGAATGCTACATTCATGACCTGTGGTTCAGTAAGGAATATTATCAAATACAATGACTTCTCCCACAGAGCCCTGTGATAAGCACTTGGTTAATGCTCTACAAATACAGCTCTAAGTAAGCCTAGTTTGTGATGAGTGTTAAATAATATTTGTCCCATTACAATTACTTTCCAGTCCTGAATTAGGTCTAATAGACTTGCTAGAAGTTGATCACTTGCGAAGGCTACAGAATCCCCAAGGCTGAGTCATTACATTTTCCAAAATACTTACCATAATTATGTTTTGTTCAGAGATTAGTTCAGTCATCCACTGGGGATCAATTACAACTCATCTTCAAGCCAGAAGCTAAAATTTTCAAGTAGGTCCTCATGGAACGTATAGCTGAAGCTCACCACAATTGAGTAATGTGATTCTTTGGGGGAGGGAGGATAGAGGAGATAGTAATATGATATTGCTAAAGTTAAGAAAATTTAATTCTATGTGATTTTTCAATATTTGGGATGAAAAGTTTGAAGTCTTCCTAATAACTAAAAAATATGGCTAATAACTCATAAATGACCTAGAGGGGAAAAACCCATTAAGTCAGAACAGTAATAAATTTGACCTAAGAGTAGAATTTGTTATCTGATAACATCAATGGCTCATAATAAATTTGTCTTCTCCTCATTCCCTGATTAATACCTGGTCCCTCAAAGGAGACACTACCTAAGTCCCACATCAGAGACCCTTTAAACTCCTCCTAGCTCTAGCCAGTTACTCAGAATAGTAGTAGACCAATCCAACCTCATAAAAGTAATTTTGTCATCAACCTCTAGGCCACTATCCCAAATCCCAGTGCTAGCATTCTCTGACTTTGCTTCCAATTTTCCCTAATGCCCAAACTTCTAATATGTTAATCTTGATTTAATTTCTGACTACATGTTGCTCAGCATTTCTTCCTAAAGCGACCTGATCAAGTAGGTGACTTGACCTTCTTTTGGAATTCTAGAAATATCTACCTATACAACCTTCTGTGAGAGTCAATAGTACCAATACTAGCATTTTAACTGGTCTTGGCACATCCTCCAGGCTGTAGATTGGCTACATAAGCTACTTGTTCTGCACAGGTCCCTGGTTTCAGCATGGTGCCTCTTAACTGATTGCCAATCTGTCCCACTGATAATTTTCCAGATTAACCCCTCCTATGCCAGGTGCACTTGCTTGGAACTGATATGGTCATCCCCTCTCATCCTACTTTTTGCTGGTTGACAATACACAATCTTACAAGGAATCTGTGCCCAGGTAACATTTTTATAGTAATAGAAACTTTCTGGGAAAGATCATAGGCCCACAGGACCATAGATTTAGAGCTTGAAGGTAACGTAGAAGCCATCTAGTCCCCTACTCTCTCATTTTGCAGATAAAGAAACTGAGGGCAACAAAGGTTAAATAATTTGCTCAAGGTCACAGGGAATCAGTAGCAAAGCTATGATTCTAAACCATATCCTTTGACTCCAAATCCAGCACTTCCCATTATATTATCCTGCCTCTTACAGATTGCTTTTTTCAGTGTAGTTTAAAAGGATCTAGGGGAGGCAAGACTGGAGTACAGGGTCAACTGCTGACCTGTAATGTACCACATCCTCAATAAAGCATCTACCAAAATCAGGGGAATTGATCAGTAATGAAACTTTTTTCTAGAGCCATCTATCCAATTGTATCAGCTCACCTTACTCTCAATTCCCCATTCCCAAAGAAGAGAGTACCCAGCAGAAGACAGTGGGAATGGCAGCTTTAATACAAAGGAGCACTTCCATTAGTGGAATTTCTGGAACTATATATCAGAACCTAGGCCAGAATATGAGCCCAAGATTCATCCATTGAGACACTGCCTCTGCCCATTCCTGCTTTGGCATATTAGCCCTTTCCATTCAGTCTGTTTCATTCTTACCCCTTTTACTAACTCAGACTTCCCTCTTGAGGTTTTGGTGACTCCTCCCCAAACTATTCTTGGCTTGATTCCCAATTCTTAAATGCTGTTTTGACTCTTAGATTTATTCTGCTCAACCAACATCAGTGTCTAGGTACTGTATATCCATTCTGTATGATATCACACACCTAAGAGGACTCACAGCATCACTAAGGCCCTACTGATCACTAGACTACAGCCTAAAGCCTACTATGGCATTCCACTGTGTTATTCCCCTAACCCACTTACTATATCCAAGGCTTCTACAGGATAGGATATGGTGATAAGCAAAAAGGAGTAATCACTTTAAAAAGTAGGGCCTTTCATCATCATCCTCATAAAATGACATGGGGAAGGTCCTATATAAAATGAGACTATGCCCTTGTGGGAATGGAAACAATTTTTCCCTTTAGGATCAAAAGTGTATAAAGAAGCTCCAGGTTTTTCTTCAAGACCATGATACTGTCTCTTCAATCTAACAGAATATTTAGGCAGTTTGACACTAAGAATAGAGTGCTGGACTTGGAACCAGAAAAAAACATGTTTGAATCCTACCTGAGATGCTAGCTCTGGAATCAGGGGCTGGGTTCAAATTCCATCTTTGATACCTACCTCTATGTGACCTGAGGCAAGTGACTAAACATTTCTAGACCTCCGTTTATTCATTTGTAAAAGAGACTACCTGGCCTGAGTCCCTTACAACTCTATATCTACGATATGTATAAATATATAGAGAGATACATAGATAGATATAGATAAATAAAATTTATCATGTCCTCTTTTGGAGGCTCTGATTTAAGTGTATTTCATTATTATCTTAGAACTTGGGGGAAAAAAAACATTCCCTAGTTTCAGAGAATAAAATTCAGAGTTGGAAGAGATCTTGGAGGCCTTCTTGTCTATCCGTATCAGCTGAGGCCCAGGAAAATGAAGTGAATTTTTGAAGGTCACACAGAGTTTGCTGCAGAGCCAGGATAAGAATGTAGGCATTCTAGCTCTGAATACTATGATTACCATCACCACCACTAAACAAATGAGATTGTGTTCCTGGCAGCTGCATTTAAAACCTAATCCATGAATTGAGATTAATGCCATTGTTAGTCTGAAAACTCAATATTTATGTTGCCTGAACCTCTTTCTGAGAACAGTTTTGGAGGAATTGCATTAGCAGGGTCCAACAAGTCTATATGAAAGACTATAATATATGTCTTTTCATAAATTCAGAATTTCTTTTTGCATCTTGTTTTATAGATATACTTATATACATATATATGTATGTGTGTATGTACATATATCCTTTCTGTTCATTCTTAGAACCTTGCATATAAATCTGCCAATGATTTAATCTCTAAGGGGACCCAGTCATGATGGTCTTGTGCTTAATGGATTCTTTATTCCATAACTCTGAATCCAAAGAGAGTGACTGAGGTATATTAAAAAAGAACCTTGTTCTAAGAACAAAAAACCTGAGTTTTAGCCTAAGCACTGCCACTAATGAGCTGTTTGACCTGGGGCAAATTCCTTCCTTTCTCTAAACCACTGGTAGTCTAATTTCATAACAACATTGTGAAATATGTTATGGAAAAGGACTGATGACACATTGCTTCGTAATTTGAGCCCAACAAGGTTATTTCAGTCGTAGCTCTGGACATGTTCTCCAAAGTAGAATGAACAGGTACACCAAATAAACTTTCTTTGCTTTGCAATCTTGCTTTACCAGGAAGACATGTAGAGCCAAGAAAATAACAAGAGAGAAGGGAGTGGTAATAGGGGAGAAGCGTTGTTGATGTGGCACGTGTATATCCATCTAGTATTTGAGAAAGAAGTGACTGCATAGGTCGGTTAGTGCAACATCTCCCTATAGCATCAATTCCATTCTAAAACATCCCTCAAAATAGTCACTTGATGCCTCATAGAGTTTCTATGAGGAAAGAGCATTACAAACTAAAATGCCATATAAATGAGAGCGAGTATCATCACTGTAGTTATCTGACAGATGAAGAAACTGAGGCCCAGAGACATTAAGTGTTTTCTAATTACAGTAAATTGCTGGCAGAGTGCAGGATTAAATGCTGTTTTCCAGCCTCCTAATGCTATGTTCTCTTCCTGCTACATCACTCTGCGTTCTATGTCATAGAGTTTAGTTCCCATTTCCAACGGCCCAGACTCCACTGATAGCTACCACTAGCAAACTTGCCACCTAATCTTCTGTCCTAATCCACTTAAAACCTGCATCTACCAAACTCAAATTATATAGCAACAGATATTCATGTAACGCTTTAAATTTTATGAAGTTACTTATATATAGTCACATCTCAGACTCACAGCAACCCTGTGATGTAGATGTAGATATATTATTTTTGCTCATCTTACAGATAAGGATACTGAATCTGAGATACTTTAAAAGACTTGTCCAGGGTCACATGACAATTTAGAGTCAGAGGAAGAATTTGAACCCAAGTCTTCCTGACCTTTAGTCCAGCATTCTGTCCACCACACCACATTGTCGTTACCTTTCATGACTGCAAGTGGTACCATCACTTTCTTCATCAATTTCTCCCCAGCATTTCTGTAATCATTTCATATTTCAGTTTGAAATCATTTCTGTCCATTTCTTGTGTATATTCTATTCATTTAGCAATTGCTTATTGAACATGAAAATATATGCTTAGCAATGCTCTAGGCAATGAGGAAGTCAGTTAAAAAATATGATAGTCTACCATCACAGAGTTTATAATATCTGTTCTTGATACCCAATTAGATGTTAGTCCTAGAATCAGTCAGCACCAAGCTTAGGGAATAGCACTCCAGTAGTCGAGATGAAGACTAGGGGGAAATCATGTGGCAGGGCTACTTAAATTACCTTGCATCAGCACAAAAGGTGTATTTCACATGGAATATTTAAAGAGCATGGAAGTTATTCCTAAGGTTGGGAGATTTTTGTGAGACTGATTTTGGAGATTTTAAGTGATTTGTATTGTTCAGAGTGAGGGTATATAACCTGAATAAAGCTGTAGGACATGGTAAGGGTATCTATATGTTTCCTGTGTTACCTTAGGGGAAATTTCCATGACAAGGGCTTGTCTTTGTGTCTCTTTGCTGGTGTTCAACTATCAGTGAAGCAGCCAGTGAGAATATGTAAGTGTGAACATCTCTTCCCCAAGTGTTTGGTGTTTTGAATTAGTGACTTGGCACTTTCCTTTTGTGATATAGGGTCAGTACTCCAGAAAGGGCTGAGTCTGAGATAAGAAGACCTTTCAAAGACTGCTTTAGCTATATTTCTGCTGTACCATTTATTCTGAAAACCTGCTCCCTCACTTTATAGCTGTGTTTTGAGAGCCCAGACATAGCATTAGTTGTACAGGACTGTATTTGATGATCTGGTGAAGAAAACTCACAAACATCAGAATTAGTTTGATGAAAACGATGGAGAAATTTAGAAGGGGCTAAATGAAAAATGAGAACTCCACAGGATTTACCAGCAGAATAGTTTATCTGTATCTAGGAAGACAGCATTTAACTTTATCAAAAATAAAATGTAAACGAAGTGTATAGAGATGTAGGATTCTTGGCTCAGTAAAGAGGCAGATAAGATTCAGTGTTATGCCAATAGCAACAATCCAAACTATTTCCATGATGCCCTGAATATTATTTATGAGCCAAAGACTTCTGGTGCATCTAAACTACTTAGTGCTGATGGAACCATACAGTGATAAGGACATGATCCTAGAGAGATGGGCTGAACACTTCCATAGTGTTTTCAATAGATTATCATCAAGCAATGACAAAACCATTGACCATATACCTCAGGCTGAAGTCAATCCCTCTCAAGACAAACTTCCAACTGAAGAAGTTTTGAATGTCACAGGCTCCTCTCACCTAACAAAGCACCAGGTGTTGATTCCATTCCAGTAGAGACCTATAAGGCAGGGGATCCACTGCTCATACAGAAGCTGATGGAAATCTTCTGGATTATATGGCAAGAGAAGATTATCCTCTAGGAGATCAAGGATGCCTCCGCTGTCCATCTCTATAAAGGAAATGATTTGTCTTGTGACAAGCTATAATGGTAAGGGAATTTGAAGATCTTCCCTGACCTTTAATGGACCTTAGTTGGAGCCCAACAAGGAAAACTTGCTTAGGGGAGGCTTGTTTTTCAGGAAGGCATATACCTTTTGTTACTTTGTAATTAGGCAGTGGGTCAAGAAGGTTGTGATGTTCTTTGACCCTGGAGAAAGTTATATAATATACCTCTGAGGTGAGGATTTTCTTTGGGGCTCATTTATGGGAAGAGTTGTGTGATTTGGTCAGATGAGACTCTGAGCAACAGTTGAGCCCCCTCAGTTTTGAAAAACCAAATGCCGGTGTTTCTGTCTCTGGTAACTAACTGTATGTATATAATGGTCAGATAGCTAGAAGCCCTGTCTATTGGTCTGCTCAATTGTGTTATTTTCCCTGTCTGTATTTTTTTGTCTGCTTGTAATTTCTGTTTATATTTTCTGAAGTTCAGGATAGACAGACAGATAGATAGACAGATATGTTTGATTAAAGTAAGATTGTTAACCCCTTCTGAGTTGCTTTCCTTTAGAAAAGCAGATCAAAGAACTTGTGCTAGCAGCCATCCTGGGTATGCTAGGGTGCTTGCTGCTACACAAGCACAGGGTAGGGGGTGGTGGGGAGAAGTCTACTCTCTTATTCATTGCTGGCAAGATTATTGCCAGAGTCCTCCTTAATAAGTTGATCCTTCACCTGGAAGATGGTCATCTACTTGAGAGCCAGTGTGGCTCCAGAAAGGGCTGAGGAATAGTTGATATGGTGTTTGCTGCCTGACAACTCCAGGAGAAATGCCAGGAACAGAATAGAGGTCTATACACAATGTTTATTGACCTGACTAAGGCCTTTGAAACTGTCAGTCATGAGGACTTGTGGACAATAATGACAAAATTTGATGGCCTAGAGACCAAAGTGGAGGGAGAGTTGATATACAACTTTTTGTTCACAATGATTGTGCGCTCAGTGCAGCCTCTGAGGCTGACATGCAACAGTATGGATCAGTACTTTGCCACTTGTGCTAATTTTTACCTGACAATCAACACCAAGAAAATAGAACTTTTCCATCAACTAGCACCATACCATCCACATGTGAAACCATCGGTTACAGGAAATGGAGAAATTTTGAATGCTGTGGACAAGTTAACTTACCTTGGCAGTATACTTTCCAGGGACATCCACATAGATAATAAAGTTGATGTATTGCCAGAGCTTGTTCAGCATTTGGGAGGATTCCAAAGAAAGTGCGGAAAAGGAGAGGTATTAGGTTGTATACCAAACTGAAAGTCTATAGAGCCATTTTGCTGACTTCATTGTCGTATGCCTATGACAGGCATACAGCATTATGACAGAAAATTGAACTGCTTCCATTTAAATTGTCTTAGGAAAATCCTGAAGATTATCTGACAAGATAAGGTCTACCAGTACTATGACAGAAAACTGAACAGCTTCCATTTGAATTGTCTTAGGAAAATTCTGAAGATTACCTGGCAAGATAAGGTACCAAACATTGAGGTCCTCTCTTCAGCTGAACCACCAAAGATTCAAATTCTACTGCAGAGAGCACAACTCCGATGAGCTGATCACACAGCCTGAATATCAAACATATGTTTACCTAAAAGACTGTTTTGTGGAGAACTCACCCAAGACAAGCATTCACATGAAGGTCAGAAGAAGCAGTGCAAGGACACTCACAAGGTCTCTATGAATAACTTTAGTTGGATTATAATACATGGGAGATGCCAGCACAGGGCCACCCAACATGATGTACCCATATCAAAAAATCACCGTGCTCCATGAACAAAGCAGAATTACAGTAGCACAAAGCAAGTATAAGTTGCACAAATCTAGAGATATCTCCATCCCAAATGTTCAAATGGATTATATGTGCCTGACCTGTGGGAGAGCCATCCAAGCTCATATGGGACTTATCAGCCACAGTCAGACACAATGCACCTTGGCCCCAACATCATGATGCCATTGGTCTTCTCAAATACAAAGGATAAACAATAATAATAGCATTAAGTCCCTTGAACACAGTAAATGATTAATTAATGTCTTTTACTGATTAATATTGGTAAAGCTCCAAGCCTCCTAAAGGTTTGATGCCCATGTACAAGAATCATGTCTCCATACAAGTGCTTGGGACATTTTTTCATTCCTATAATAGGTAGTAATATGATTATGTAAATTCCTGGCCAAAGCAATGCTTTTCACACAAGACTACATTTTAATTCAAAGCCAGCAGAGTTGAATAACATAGAATTAGCTGCCTTCTGGGCCAGGCTCAGCTCAGGGCAGTTCAGTGATTCAGGTTCAGAACTAGAATGCAATGTAACATTCATGGATCTTAAAATGCAATTAAAAAAATTACTTAGAATAAGGGCAAACAGGATACAATTCCTAATTGACAGGATACCTCTTCATTCACTATGACAATGGAAATGGTACGTCAGAAAGATGGTCCCAAAGGACAGTAATAATTGTACTAAACCTCCAGAACATGACTCCATGTAGACCATTTATTATATCCCTAGTCCTCTGGACCAACCAAGTCCCAAGGTTGGTTTCTTTGTTTCCTTAAAGGGAAACCATTGTTTTTATATAGAAAAATATTGTTCTTACCAAAGGCTGATTCATTTAGATTCTAGTTAAAACTTTACTGATGGAATTGACTTCAAACCACATGTCCAGAACCATGACTGAAATAAACTTGTTGGATCCAAACCATGGAGCAATGTTCACAGTAGGGATGGAGAAAAGCCATGGTTCCATTTATAGCAGCTTTCACATTCTACTCCTCCATGTCATAACAGCTACAAATTCCCTAGAACATCACATTTCATTTTTTCTCCCCAGTCTAAATGCTCCCCTTTTCTTCACTTCCTCTTATTTTGACCCCTGCCCTCCAAAGTTCAAAGGAGAATATTCCGAAGGGTCAAAAGAGGAGAAAAGTAAAAATCCTGTTTCCCTTTTCCCCACTTGTCAGAACTCAGAGATTCTGTTGAAGACATACCACTGGAGAAAGGAGGAAGTCGACAATCAGATGTTCCAGGCATACACAAGTGAAAATGTGAGCAATCTATGTTATGAATAGCTTTTCCCTTAAATGACTCCATTACCCTGTTCTCTGTGCCAACCCCAGGAAGAGAGTCAGTCCTGCCAGGGAGAACAAACACAAAACACACCCTGGGCATACCTTTAAATGAACTCAGAGAACCGTAGGGAATATACCAAAAAGGTATAGTGTATAAGAAGTATAGTGAAAATAGCACTAGCTCTCAAGTCAAAGAACCAAAATTCCAATCCCACCTCCCTACCAATGTGACCTTGGACAAGTTACTTATCTTCTCTGGGACTCAGTTTCCTCACTATAAAATTAGAGATTTGGATTAGATAGAATCTGAGGTCCTTTATTAGCTTTTGGTTGAGGATACCAATTCAGAGACTGTATATGAGAATGAGGAAGTGTTTCTAAACTGATTCCACTGGTATAGTTTGATCCCCAGATATGCTAAAATGCATAAAGTACAGATAAAATAGAATAGAACACTGGCATTAAGGAAGTTTTGTTTTTAGGGGTTTTTTTTCCTCTACCAAACACTTATCCACTCAATAAGAGCTAAGTACTGAGGAGATAGAGAAGAAATAAAAGACATGGTCCTTGACCTCAAGAAGCCCACAATCAAATTGGGGGATATGATTAATATATTAGCAATTAGAGAATAAGACAAGACTACAATCAAGTGCTACCTTGTGTATTATAAGAGCTCAGAGAATGGAAAGGACACAGAGGAGGTGATAATCGAGCTTGAAAAACAAGTAGAATTTGAGGAAATGGCATTATAGGTAGGCAAATGAACATTTAGAAGCAGGATATAGATGATACGAGGAAATGGGCCTGACCAGAGCAGAATGCTTGAGAGAACCCAATCAACACAGTATGTTTTTTGTTACAGTAATGCCTCCTAGCATCTGCAATGGAAATAGAAGTTTATTCATTGTGACAAGGCCACTTCATCTGAGCAGCAGAATGAATGTCTTATTGGAATAAAGGAGATTTTGGTGGCTAATTCCTTTTATATGCCTTCTCACCCTGGAGCAGCATTCTCTCTATCACTTCTATTCTCCAAAACCATTTTTCAGGTTGTGGAAAAAAAGGAACCAATGTTCACTCAGCCACACAATCCAGTGACAGATGGAACAATTAATTCCATTGAAAAGAAACTATGGTTTGCCATTTGCCTAACAAACAAATACTCATCATTCCATTGATTATGTCCTCAGTTTACAATAACCCATGAGAAATATCTGGGAATGATTATAAATTTTTTTTTAATTTTTTAGTTTACATCTTTCATTTCCACAAGATTTGAGCTACAAATTTTCTCCCCTTTTTTCCCCTACCCACTACCCCAAAACAGTGATCCCACTGAATATAGAATGATTATAAATGTTAAGACTGTAGCCTAAAAATGAGGAGCTCATCTGTAATAGATGACTTCCACATAATTCATACTTGGACCTGGGGAGTAATTTCAAAAGTAAGGAGCTACAAGATAGTTCCAGTTAGGGCACTGAATTTGGAGTCAAAAGACCTGGCTTCCAATCCTAGCTAGGTGTGTATATCATGTGTATCTTTACTAAAAATCACTTAACCTCTCTGATCCTTAATTTTCTCAACTTTAAAATGGATTTGGTGATCTCTAAAGTCTGTTCCAGCCCTAAATCTATGATTTTATAAGCCTATTCACAAATTATTAGCATGATTAGCCATAATTTCAGTTAAATTTAATTCACTTCAACTTTTTGCATACTTAAAACATTTCCCATACTTAGAACTTTTTACAATATTTACATAAAACTGTCCATGACCTTATGTAGCTTGCAATCTAGTAGGGAAACTTATAAAATCTCTAAGTACTTACATATGGAAAATAACTTCCATGCAAGATCCTAACAGGAAATTCATAGAAAGAAAGGCATCAATATAGATTTCAAGAAGGAAGTTGCATTTGAAAACAATACATTTTAATCCATCCTGCACACTATTAATTTTCCTTAAGTGCCATTTTAAGTTCTTTGATTAAGAACCTGAAATGGATCAAATTTTCCTACCATATACAATCTAAAGTACTTTGCTTTCAAATTTCTAAGCAAATTGGCCCCACCCTAATAATTCAAATTTATTTATACTATAATGCCAACTCTCCAGGCTAGTTCAGACATTCATTGTTTCACAAACATAGCATGCACAGAGCCAGCAAGGTGGCACAGTAGATAGAGTGTGATGCCTTGAGTGAGAAAGATAAATTCAAATTTGCTCCCAAAAACTTACTAGCTGTGTGATGCTGGATAAATAATTTAAGAAATAAAGATTGGAAAATGAGGGGATCCCTATCAATTGCGGAATAGTTGAACAAATTGTGGTATGTGATAATGATGGAATATTATTGTGCTATAAGAAACAATGAGCAGGATGCTTTTAGAAAAACCTGCAAAGACTTACATGAGCCGATGCAAAAGTGAAATGTACTGTGTACAAAGTAACAGCATTATTGTAAGATGCTCAGCTGTGAATGACTTAGCTATTCTCAGCAATACAATGATCCAAGGCAACTCTGAATGACTTATGATAAAAAGTACTATCCATCCCCAAAGAAATGATGGTGTCTGGATACAGATTAGATTATACTTTTTTTTACTCTCATTTTTCTTAAGGTTTTTTTCTTCTGTGTTTTCTTTCACAACATGACTAATATAGAAACGTTTTGCTTGACTATACATGTATAACCTATATCAAATTGCTTGCCTACTTAATGGGAGGGAAGGTTGGGGAGGGAGAAAAGGAGAGAATTTGGAACTCAAAGCTTTAAAAACAAATGCTAAAAATGATTTTACATGTAACAAAGAAAAAGTTAAATACTAAATATTTTTAAAACAAAAATAAAAAATAATTTAAGCACTGATTGCTTCAGTTTCCTCAACAATAAAATAACACCTATTACAGAGCTTTTGTGAGGCTCAGATGAGAAAATAGTTTACAATTCTTAGCATAGTGCTTGGCTATATTATATAGTAGGCATTTAATAAATATTTTTTCCCTTTTTTTCAATTTCCTTGCTTTTATTCGTTCTACTTCCTCTACCCAAAATACTCTCCCTTTTATCTCCATCTATGCTTATCCTTCAAAGTCATGGGCAAGTTTCACTTTCTCCATGATGCTTCATTATTTTCAGTTTCCATGAATCTTCTTTGAATTCCACACAATGGGGCAGTTCACTGTTTATCATTTCATGACCATATGCTTTGGTCTATCCATCCAGATTCTAAGTTCTTTGATAACAGAAATTATTTTGGGGTTTTTTTTTCCTGCATTCCCCATAGTTTCTAATATAGTAGTAAGTACATAGTAGACATGCAACAAAAATTCTATAATTTATTTTTAATGCTCTGCTCTATCTTCCCCCAATTCTCCCATTGCAAAAATGTTAGTAAGATAATGGAAACTTCTCAAGTCTGGTTTAGAGAAGAGTTCTTGGATCCTTCATTCCATGCTGAGGAATGGTGTAAGAGCTTCCCTTGCACACAATGCACTGCTCATCTTCAATAACTGGTTTACTAAATTTGTTTGTCCATCATCTCTGTGTATCAAAAAAGATCCTTTAGGGCAGGAGTTCTTAACCTGAGGTCCTTTATTTTTTTAAATATGTGGATAATTATATTTTAATATAATTTATTTCTTTCCTAATACTATACATTTTATTTTATGCATTTAAAAATGTTATTCCAAGTAGAGGTCCACAAGCTTCATCAAACTGGCAGAGGGGTCTATCACACACACACACACACACACACACA